>NC_061508.1:331821847-331991149 GCF_022539505.1 Lolium rigidum
CGGCTCGTGGCCCCACTTGTATTCATCTTCGGTCTTCTGGAAGCTTCATGTGAAAATAGGCCCCTAGGCGTTGATTTCGTCCAATTCCGAGAATATTTCCTTACTAGGATTTCTGAAACCAAAAACAGCAGAAAACAACAACTGGCTCTTCGGCATCTCGTTAATAGGTTAGTGCCGGAAAATGCATAAATATGACATAAAGTATGCATAAAACATGTAGATATCATCAATAATGTGGCATGGAACATAAGAAATTATCGATACGTCGGAGACGTATCACCCCTCGCCGGTGCTGGTGGCGCCGGATCCGCCAAGGTGGCTACATGCTGGCCGCGCACCCGGCAGCGTGGAGGTGATGATGGCAGGCGTGGTCGGCGCCGGCAAAGAAGCTGTGGAAGAAGGTGCTGGGCGTGCGGCTTCAACCCGTGCGGCCAAGCCACCGCTCGAGCGCGACGCAAGCGCTGCGGGAGCATCGTCCACGCTACCGGAGACAGCACTCCAAGCAGCGATGGGTGTCCTTGCCACACCCATCGCGCAGAACATCGACCCGGCAGCGGCTCAGGCGGAGCTGGAGGCGCAGCGCCAGAAACTGCTCGAGAACGGCAAGGACGTCGTCAGGGCGCAGCGCGAGCTGAACCTAACCATACGTGAGTACAACGCTGCCCATGGCTTTGCTTCTGTTAGCGCTCATGCTGCTAGGATGCCGGAGAACCGGCTTAAGGCTCGCAATCTAGATCAGGATCTGCGTAAGGAAATTCATGCCGGCAAAAGTACCTCTGCATCTGTGAGCATTGTAGAGAAGCCTAAGTACAGTAGCCCGGATAAAACCATAAAAGCTGCTAAGGCTGCGGTAGAGCTGTGTGAATCGCTTTCCGGGGACGCTCTGGCAAAACAGCAAGAGCGTGTCCGGGAGTTGCTTGAAACTATCGAGCAGCAGAACGCTGAGCAGCTTGCTAAGCTGAACAAGGATGTGGCTTCAAAATCCGCGCGTTCAACAAAGAATGCCGGTAGCAAGTCCCATGGGCAGGCCTCGTCCCCCCATCCGGACAGAAGAAGAGAAAAAGAGATGAATGCGCAGCAGATGACTGTGTATGATCCGGTTCTTGCCGGAAAACAACAAGCCGGGCAACACGATGCCGGTAGAAAAAGCCAAGGGGCAAACAGAGGCTACGCCAAAGAAGGCTATGCCGGAAACAATCATGCCGGTAGACACGAAACCGGGCAAAATTATCAAGCTGCAAGGGCAGCGTATGATGAGGAGGAAATGCCTCCCCCGAGGTACCGGCAGGCAAGGGCCGCGGTACCAGATTGTTATGATGAGGCTGATTCCACAAGACCGGCAGCATACCGGAACCCATTGGGAGAACGCTTGAGAGAAAGATACCTGCCAGAACTGGATGCGAGGCACCGTCTGGATAGAGTATACTTGTCAGAGATGATCGAAGCAGAAGGTCCCCCGGGCCCAAAGTGCTTTGGTCCAAGGATCATGAAAGAGGGGCCACCGGTTCGCAACTTCTAGTTGCCCCGTGACACAAAAACATACGATGGCACCACGAAGCCGGAAGACTGGCTCGCGGATTACGTGACCGCGGTATACGTCGCTGGCGGCGGAGGAACCGTAGCAGGAGGAGGAAACCGGCGTTGGGCCGTGAGAATCATACCATCATTCTTGGTGGGACCGGCAAGAATTTGGCTGAACAACTTGCCGGCAGGAAGCATAAACGGTTGGTTGGACTTTGAGGAGGCTTTTGTGAGTAACTTCAGCAGCTACGAGGCCATATAGCCGCGAGCGCCTATGCAACGAGGCCAAATGCAACAGTCGGGATACTGGCCGGTGGAACACCACAAGGAACTCCTGCGAAGGGGTGATAGAGGCACAAGCCATTGCTTGGTTTAGCAGTGGGTGCAGGAGAGGTTCACCGTTGTGGCAAAAGCTGCAGCGGAACATGCCGACAACGCTGGCGGAAATGATACGCGTGGCGGATAACTATGCGTTGGGAGACCCAATGCAGCCGGCAGTACAACCTGAGCCGGAGCAATCAAACCCGCCTCAGCAGCGCCAAGAGCAACACCGGGATAACCGGAACAACAAAAGAAGGGAAGATTTCCCGGATCGAAGGTACAGTCCGCAGCAAGTTGCTGCTGTACAAGACAACTCTGAGGCCAGCGGCAGTCAGAGGCAAAGAACCGGATCGCAGCCATGGGTGGGTCCTAAAAAACAGTGGGTCGAAAAGAAACCCTGGGGCCAGAAAAAGAACTGGCAAGAACCTGCGAAGTATACCATGGAAGCTACCATGGATCAACCTTGCCGGTGGCACACACCGAATCCGGCTCACCCGTCAAATCATTTGACGAAGGATTGCACTTGGACCAAGTACCTGATGCTCAAGGGAGCAGCAAAAGATGCACAAGCACAAGGGTGCTCCACCATGCAACCACCATCCCAAGATATGCTACGACAGCAGCAACTACCACCACCACCGCCGCTTACCGGGGCAAACGCTTTACCGGTACAGCTTCAGCCGAACCGACAGCAGTACCAGCAAGTTAACCAGGTGGGAGAAGGCAATGGCCAACCGCCTCCACCGGCACCTTTGGGCCGGAACGTTTACCATGACCCAGATATGTGATGCATTGTGTTCGTCACTGAGCCAACCGACAGACAGAGCCTGCATCGCCGTTCTATGGAAGTGAACGCTGTGATGCCGGTAGTGCCAAAATACATGTTGTGGTCAGATCAAGAGATCTCTTGGTCGTTCAAGGATCACCCCAAGATCATGCCTAACCCGGGTGGCTATGCTCTTATCCTGGACCCTATCATGCAGGGGCCAAACGCTCGAGTCAAGTTCAGCAAGGTGCTGATAGACAATGGGAGCAGCATAAACATCATGTACCGGCACATAATGAATATGCTGGGCATAACAGAGAACATGCTTCAGCCAACTCGTACAACTTTCCACGGAATTGTTCCGGGCCTGTCCTGTGCACCGGTTGGAAAAGTCCGGGTGGATGTGTCCTTTGGGGGACGTGACAATTGCCGGGTTGAAAACCTTGAGTTTGAGGTGGTGGACTTAGATAGTCCCTACCATGTGTTGCTGGGGAGACCGGCGTTGGCTGCTTTCATGGGCTAAACTCACACGGCCTATCTCAAGATGAAGATGCCGGCACCTCGTGGACCCTTAACTGTGGTGGGAAACTACAAAGTCTCACTGGAAACCGCTTCAGCCGGATCAAACCTGGCAGAATCGCTGGTGATCGCAGAGGAAAAGAGGAGGATGCAAACTGCGGTTGCGCTGGCTCAGTCCTCACAGCTGAGCTTAGCGGCAATGAGTGCAAACCTGGGCACACCGGCATTCAAGCCGACAAAGGAGACAAGGGACATTGTGCTGGACCCGGCTTACCCTGAGCGCACCGTTCGTATCGGTGCCGGCATGAATGAGGCATAGGAAAGCGCGCTCGTCAGCTTCCTCCGTGAGAATCGGAATATTTTTGCCTGGTCTACTGATGACTTGGTAGGTGTTCCGAGGGAGCTGGCTGAGCACTCATTAAATGTCCGGAAAGATGCAAAGCCGGTAAGGCAGCCGCTGCGCCGGTTTGCTGAAGACAGGAGAAAGATCATTGGAGAAGAAGTGAAAAAGTTACTGGTTGCCGGTTTCATCGTGGAAGTACTACACACTGAGTAGCTAGCCAATCCGGTGCTGGTTGAGAAGAAGAAAGAAGAGAACCTGGAAGCAAAAGCTCCAAAGGTGTGGCGCATGTGCATCGACTACACCAACCTGAACAAAGCTTGCCCAAAAGACCCTTTCCCTTTACCTCGGATCGATCAAGTGATTGATTCCACTGCAGGGTGTGAGCTGTTGTCTTTCTTGGATGCTTATTCCGGTTTCCACCAAATCCCCTTGAAAAAGGAAGATCAAATAAAAACTGTGTTTATTACCCCGCACGGGGCTTATTGCTATGTCACTATGCCTTTTGGTTTGCGCAACGCTGGTGCAACGTACCAGCGCTGTATGCAAAAATGCTTGTTTGATCAGATCGGAAAAAACGTGCAAGTTTATGTGGACGATGTTGTGGTAAAAACCAAAGTAAAAGAAACCTTAATCGATGACCTCAGGCAAACATTTGATAACTTGAGAAGATTCCGGATGAAACACAATCCAGCAAAATGCACCTTCGGTGTCCCTGCCGACAAGTTGCTTGGCTTTCTCGTATCAAGTCGGGGCATAGAGGTCAATCCGGTAAAAATCCGGGCAATTGAAAGAATGACTATACCGCGCGATCTCAAGGACGTGCAAAAGTTTACCGGAAGCTTGGCATCGCTAAGCCGGTTCATAAGCAGGTTGGGAGAAAAAGCTCTGCCACTCTATGCTCTCATGAAAAAATCCGATACGTTCGTCTGGACCCCTCTGGCAGACGCGACGTTTAAAGAGCTAAAAACAATGCTGGCCACGGCACCAATACTGGCTTCACCTCTAGAAAGAGAGCATATGCTATTATACATAGCAGCAACAAACCGGGTTGTGAGTGTAGTGGTTGTGGTTGAACGAGAAGAGGAAGGAAAAACCGTCCAGAGGCCGGTATACTACCTGAGCGAGGTGCTCTCCCTCTCTAAGCAAAACTACCCTCACTTCCAGAAAATGACTTATGGCGTGTTCATGTCCGCCACAAAGCTTAAGCATTACTTTGAGGAGCACCCCATGAAAGTGGTGAGCGAGGCACCCATTTCCGATATCATGTGCAACAAAGATGCTAGCGGAAGGATTGCAAAGTGGGCAATTCAGTTATCACCATACGTACCGGTGTACGAAAGGAGAGATGCCATAAAATCGCAAGCTTTGGCAGATTTCTTTGTTGATTGGGCGGAGATGCAATACAAGCCGCCGGATCAAAAAAATAGAGTACTGGAAGATGCACTTTGACGGATCCAAACTCAAAGAGGGTCTAGGTGCTGGAGTGGTGCTTACTTCACCTAAGGGAGATCATCTCCGATATGTTCTGCAAGTACATTTCAGGGCATCAAACAATGTCGCTGAATACGAAGCTCTGATCCATGGACTTAAGGTCGCAAAAGAAATCGGTGTGCACCGGATCATTTGCTACGGTGATTCAGATCTCGTGGTGCAACAGTGTTCCGGAGATTGGGATGCAAAAGATGCAAACATGGCTTCGTACCGGTTTCACGTGCAAAAGATTGCCGGCTTCTTTGAGGGCTGTGAGTTTCACCATGTGCCACGAGCGGAAAATGAGGCCGCGGATGCTTTGTCCAAGTTGGGCTCATCTAGGCAAGAAATTCCTCCCGGAATAGCCTTGGCACACTTAAGGGTACCATCGATCAAACCAAGCCCGGAGTCGGAGTCAATTTTCGTACCGGAATCACACATAATACCCATGGATATCGATGAAGGAAACCCGGGGACTGTTCCGGCAAACTCGGGGACTGTTCCGGCAAACTCGGGGACTGTTCCGGTAAGCTCGGGGACTGTTGCGGCCATACCGGAAGAAACAATGCTGGTGGATAACATGGAGATAGACGCACCGGTGTTTCTGGTTCGAGAGGCACCGTCATGGGTCAAACCTATTAAGGAATTCCTGATCAACGGCACCTTGCCGGTTGACGAAAATGAGTCCAGAAGGGTCCAAAGGAGGTCCAAAGCATACACCATCATCAATGGCGAAGTGTACAAGAGAAGTGTTACCGGTGTCCTTCAAAGGTGTGTGGAACCGGAAGAAGGAAAAGAAATGCTTGAGGAGATTCACCAGGGAGAATGTGGGCACCACGCCTCATCAAGGGCGCTGGTGGCAAAAGTGTTCCGGCACGGGTTCTATTGGCCCACTGCTTTGGAAAATGCTGAGGATTTGGTAAGAAAATGCAATGGGTGCCAGAGGTACGCCAAACAAACTCATAACCCAGCATCCGGTTTAAAAACCATACCACTAACTTGGCCGTTTGCTGTTTGGTGCCTTGACATGGTTGGCCCATTCAAAACTGCAAGAGGGAATATGACCCACATCTTGGTCATGGTGGACAAATTCACCAAATGGCTAGAAGTGAAACCTATCGCAAAGTGTGATGGGCGCACAGCGGTGAAGTTCTTAAAGGATGTTATCTTGCGGTATGGATACCCGCATAGCATTATCACTGACAATGGAACCAACTTTGCTCAAGGTGAGTTCAAAATATTTTGTGAGGATAATAACATCCGGTTGGATTTGTGCTCAGTGGCACACCCACAAGGCAATGGCCAAGTGGAAAGAACGAATGCTTTGGTGCTTTCCGGTATCAAACCAAGACTCATTGAGGCGGTGGAAAAGTCACCGGGGTGTTGGCTCGATGAGCTACAATCAGTGTTGTGGAGCATAAGAATAACTCCAAACCAGTCCACTGGATACACTCCATTCTTCATGGTTTACGGAGCAGAAGCGGTCATACCAACCGACATTATCCATGACTCACCAAGAGTGCAGCTCTATACCGAGCAAGAGGTAAAAGAGGCCAGAGAAAATGATGTGGACTTGCTAGAAGAAGCAAGAGAATTGGCATTGGCAAGAACAGCCATTTACCAGCAAAACCTCAGACGCTATCATAGCCGGAAGGTTAACCCGAGAGTATTCCGGGAAGGAGATCTGGTGCTACGCCTAGTGCAGCGCACTGAAGGCCGGCATAAGCTTTTACCTCCATGGGAAGGTCCCTTCATTGTGAGCAAAGCTCTCCACAATGATGCCTATTACCTGATTGATGCACAGGAATGGAAAAAAGGAAAGGCGGACAGGTCCGGAGAGGAGAGCAAGCGTGCATGGAACGTAGCTCTGTTGCGTCCCTTCTACTCTTGAAGTTGTGGTGTAAGAAGTTCCTTTTTGTACCTTATATGCTATGAATAAAAGATGTCGGAACCTCGAATGAATCTCGGGGACAACCCCTGCTGAAATTGCATGCAACATGTTTATTTTTTCAGTTCACCGGTTGGTTAGTGAACATTTTTTCTTTCCGGTTTAGTAGCGTGCTAAACCTACCGGAGTCTTCGACTCTGCTGCTGTCCGCAACCCGGCTTCATGGCAAGCAAGATAAACCGGTAGCAATTAAGCACGCGAACTGCGAAAAGAGAGAGTGGGAACGAACAATCCGGAAAAGTTTAACTAACCCCGGTTAAATCGGTTTTTTGCAAAAATTTTGAGTTATTTCTAAGTTCAAGAAAGTGCTTGTTTGGTAAAAGAACTTTGTGCTCATACGCCAAAGAACGCCCAGAGAAGGCAGGTAGAGCCAAAGCAAAAGAGCCAAGTGTGCATCGAATTGAATGCGGAAACAATTTTGGAATCTTTGCAGTGCAAGAAAAAGCAACACAATAAGCAAATATGCTAAGGCAAACATGATTTAATATACCACCGGTATAGTGTACCGGCATAAACTGTTGTAGCACAACCAAAAGAGCAAATAAGTTTTATCTTACATCATAGACCCCGGCATACCGGGGCAGAATTTAACCAACACTGTTTAAAAGTCACGCAGGATAGGCAAACAGATCACATGCAATATTTAAGCAGCAGGGGCATCAACAGGAGCATCATCGGCGTCAGGGCCTTCCGGAGGCGCGTCCCCAGCTCCGGCCTCCTCATCGTCTTCATATTCCTCCTCGTCGCTCAGATAGTCCTTGACGTCTGGAGGAGGGGGGATGAAGGTGCACATCTCGGCGTACTCCGCGATCCGGTACGCACGATCCTGCCGCTTCGCGGTGAGGACCGGGTCCAGGTCAGTGGGAGCTTGCTCGCACGCGCTGATGAGGGCATCCAGGTCCAGGTCCGGATACCAGGAGCAAGCAACGCGCAGCGCCGAGTCCGCTCCGGCACGAGCTGCGGAGCACTGCCACTCCCAGATCCTTCGACCGGCACCCTTCAGGCGGTCGTTGATGAGCGAGAAGGTGTCTGGCACCACCTCTCCAGGCCAGAGAACCTTGAAGAGCTGGGTGGCCACCTGCGGGATGTCGGAAAGGTTCCGGTCCACAACGCGCATGTGGGAAACCCGCGCATTCAGCGCGACCAAGTGGTCATAGGGGTCCCAGGGCGCATCCAGGTTCTGGTATGCCTGTGCAACCCGGCGCTCTCCAACCTTCTTCTATGCAAACGCCTGGGAGTCCGGAAAGAGTCCTGCGAGACAAAGGAAAAAAGCTAAGTACATGCTATCGGTAAAGATAAGCTTATAAGCAGAAACCGGAAAAGATAAAAGGAAAAACTTACGGAGGGCAAGCGCGTCAGTTTGCGTGACCAGAAGGTCATATTCCTTCTGCTCCGCCTCTAGACGTGCGGCCTGGTCCTCGGTTGCTTTCCGCGCCTTGGCTGCCTCCTCCAGCTCAGCCTGCAACACCACAGTGGAGTTGCTGGCATCCTCCAGCGTCTCATTCAGCTTGGTCTCAGCAGCGGCTTGGGCGGCCTTCATCTCCTCGTTATGCTTGAGCCCAAGCTGGATGAGCTGGTCCTTCAGCTCCTTGGAGATGGCCTTCTGAGCGCTCAGAGCCTCCTGGTGCTGCTGGATGAGCTGGTCCTTTTCACCTGGAGCCCGGAAAGAAAATGTTAGCAAGGTTGTACCGATAAAATGAAAAGAAAGCAAGTCAACCGGAAAAAAGGAAGCAGTACCTTGGACCGCGGCGAGCTGACTCCTGAGGGCCTCAATGGAAGCTTCCGGGATAGCTGTTAAACAGAAAATCATAAGTACTAAGAAAGAGAAAGCTTTCCGGTAAGAAGATGCCGGAGGCACAAAAGTTTACCTTGGCACTTGCTGTGCGCTTCAGCAAGGTCCCGGTGCTCCCAAAGAAGCTCCTCAAAGAGGATCTTCCGGGCATCGGCCGTGGTCTGTTCAAGAAAAAGTGTTAGCTAAGTTTCGCGCTAAGAGTAAAGTTCTTAACCCGAAACTCGGGGACTGGCTATGCCGGTTTCGCGCATTTTTAGCTAAGTTTCGCGCTAAGAGCAAAGTTCTTAACCCGAAACTCGGGGACTGGCTATGCCGGTTTCGCGCGTTTCTACCTAAGTTTCGCGCTAAGAGCTACGCTCTCAACACGAAACTCGGGGACTGGGTAGATAGACAAGAACAAGGAAAAAGAGATACCGGCATAGATTTAAAAGTTGAAGAGAAGATAGACAAGATCCGGAAGAAGAGAAACCAGCGTGAATTGAAAAATAGAAAAGGTTTGGTGGGACTTACCATCATATTGTTCGTGGCGTCGAACCACGCGCTGTCAAGCTCCTTCACGGCGTGACGTAGCCGCATGAAGTGCTCCTCAGAGCACCGAGGGCCAGCGGGGTCAGGCGCCGGAAGTCGGTCCTTTCCCAGGCCGCGGGTAGCCTCGGACACGTCCGCGGCGTTGCACTTCTCGGCGTAAGGCAGCAGGTACCCCAGCTCGCAACCCTCGCGCTCGAACTCCGTAATCCGGCCAAGCAGGCCGGTGGCCTTCTCGCCGGCAGCAACAGCGGCGCGGGCGGCGTGCAGCACCAAGGGCTGCGGGCCGGCGGAGGAAGCGCTGGGAGCCGTCGCCTTCCCCTTGACGGTCTTCAAGGTTGTTGGCAGCGGCGTTGGCGTGGCCCCGGCTGGTTCGGCGCGGGGAGCTTCTGGCGGTGGTGCAGGCGCAGTCTTGGGAGAGGGAGGAGCGTCAGGCGCGTCCTGACCCAAGTTAGAGGAAGCCGGCGCGGAAGTATCCGGCGCGGCTTTGGAGGGGGAAGACTCCTTGGTCTTCTTCTTCTTCTTTTTGGGGCGAGAGGAACCAGAGGTTCCGCCCGCCCAGCAGCTTCTTCTTCGGCGCCGATGTTGCTGGCGCCGGCATCTTGATTCTCTGGAGGGGAGATAAGTTCCTCCTCCGCGCAGTGATCAGGAGGTGTAGGGGCCGCGCGCCCTGCACTTGAGGTGCCTCCCAAAGGGGAGGCTGAAGCGTTGCCGGCACCAGATGGTGCCGGGCTTGGATGAGGAGGAGGTGAGGCCCTTGCGGTTCCCTCAGAGCTCTCAGTCCTGGGGCCGAGCTTGAGCGCAGGGCTGAACAAGAGAAAAAGAAGGAGTTGGAAAAAGCAACCGAAAGAGAACTTGGTAAAAACGAAACAAGCAAAGAAACAAGAGTTTACCCGGAAGAGGTCGGCATCTGCTTGCCCTTGTAGCGCCTCCTGCCCGCTACTTTCCCCGCAAAGGCCTCCGTCCGGAAGCGTTTGGAGGGAGGAGCCTGGCTCGAGCCGGCATCAGAGGCCGGAGCCTTGTTCTTCTGGCCCTGGGGCATGAGCTTCTCCAGGAACTCTTGGCCGGCCTCGGCCCGCAGGGGAGGAACGTGCTCGTGGACCTGCGGGTTGGTGTTGGCTGAGGGAACATCTACAGAGGAACAATAACAGCAGAATATGAGAGATCAAAAAGAAGAGCTACCTCAAGCAAGGTCAGGTCGTCGGAGGAACCGGATGCTTCAGGTGGAGATTTACTGAGGCGCGAAGTTTGCGTCCGGCCCATCTTCAGATCTTGCCAATGGATGTAGGGGTCCGGGTCTACCGAGTCCAAAGGGCGCTTCCGGCAAGGGCCTCGCCGATCCGAGTCGATGCGGGGGAAGCGGTCCTTGGCCTGAAAACAAAAGAAAAGAAGGTTAGCCACAACATAGAAGTTACCGGTACAGCAACCCGGGTTACACAAACTCTTACTTCTTGAGTTGGAGGGTTAGTGGAACTGAGAGGCCGGAAGCCCCATTCCCAGTCATCCGGCATGGCAGTCTGGCAGATCTGCCTAGCCTTAAGGACTATATCCTTTTTGCTGAGAGGGAGGCCGGTGATCTTGGTAGGATCGCCAGGACCGTACATCTCACTCATCTTGTGAGCCCGGCGCTTGAGAGGAAGCACCCGGCGAGAAATGAAGGCGCGGATGATATCGTCGGAGCAGATGTTAGTCTCCTTCATCAGCTTCTCCATGAAGCGTATCACCCGGTTCGTTTCGACATAATTTGTCCCCGGGTTGAAGCTCCAGTTGACTTTTCTGGGCGGCGCCGGATTAAAAGGTGGCAGATTGATGAGATCTGCGGCGCCGTCGTTCTTCACGTAGAAGAAGGTCCCTTTCCATAACCGGCATGACTCGAGACCGGAAAATTTGAAGAAGGGGCTCCCTTGGCGGGAGCCGATGATGCAAGACCCGCATTGTACGGGGGGTTTGGGTTTAGGAATCTCCTTGCCCTGAATGGAGTTGATCCGAAGAGCGAAGAAGCGGGCAAACGTCTCACGAGTGGGACGAATGCCGATGTAAGCCTCCATAAAGGTGGCATAGCAAGAAAGATAGAAAACGGCATTGCCGGGAAGATGGTGAGGTTGAAGTTGGTAAAAATCGAGAAAACTCCGGAAGAAATCGGAGGCAGGAAGGCCGAAGCCACGCTCGAAGTGAGCGAGAAAGATGACGTACTCACCGGGCCGAAGCACCGGTTCGATCTCGTCGCCAGGAAGCCGGCAGGATACTCCTTCCGGTATCCTTCTAGACCGGTAAAGCCAGTCTATCTCGTATTGGCTAACGTCGGAGCCTTTCCAGGCTCCGCGTGTGATACCGGTAAGATCTATGCCGGAGGATCGGCTAGAGCTGCCGGCATCTTGTTCGTTGCCGGCGTCGGTGTCCATCTGGGCTATATCAGCAGTTATCCTGTCGGAAGAATCACTATGGTGGCTACTAGAGGATGATGCGGAGGAGGACTCTTTGCTAGACATGAGAATCGAGGCGAAAAAACACAATCCCCAAGATTTACCCTCGCGCGAAGATCTACGAGTAAGAGAAAAAGCAAAAGAAAAGAGGAAGTAAATATTCTACCGACCCAAGATCTAGAAAACGAGGAAAAGAGGGGCAAATGCGAGTTGAGCCTAACCTGAGGTGGCGGACTTGCTGAGGAAGAGGTTCGCCGGTGGAGCGCCGAACTTGCGGTTGCCGAGGAAGTCCGGCGACGGAGAGGCGAAGAAGAGCTTGACGAAGCACCAATGCTGCGGCTTCGAGGGAAGCACCACGAGGATTCACCGCGCGGCGAAGCTCAGCGAGGTCTGGCGGAGCAGCGGCGGAGGTTCACCGGACGGCTAAGCTCGGGCGGCGAACTGGAGCGACGGAGACGCAGAGGGCGAAGAGCTCTGTGCGCGAGGAGATTGGGAATGCGAGGAAAGGAAGAAGAAGGGGCGGTTTCTCCTTATAAAGGAAGAGGAAGAAGTGGGCCGAAAACCACCGGGCCGCGACGGTTTGCTCCGCGGGCCGCCACATGGCACAACGTGTTATCACCAGAATTTGACCGAGTCAGAGGTGGGCCGCGATCAAGATGGGCTTAAAGATTATACATGGAAGAATATACATGAATCGGCCTTATGTGCAACGTTTGGGCTAGTGTGCCCGTGTATCTGTAATATAGTAGATCGCATCTTAGATTAAAAGATAGAGTTTTACCCGTGCACGGTTAGGTGCACGCCTAAATTAGAAAGTCCTCTGGACTATAAATATGTATCTAGGGTTTATGAAATAAACAACAACCATCGTTCAACACAAATCAATCTAGGCGCATCGCCAACTCCTTCGTCTCGAGGGTTCCTTCCGGGTAAGCATCATGCTGCCTAGATCGCATCTTGCGATCTAGGCGATACAAGTTTATTCGTTACCATGCGTTGCTCGTATCGAAGCCTTTTTGATGGCGAGCAACGTAGTTATCTTAGATGTGTTAGGGTTAGCATTGTTCTTCGTATCACATGCTATCGTAGTGCAACCCTTATACATCTAGCCGCCTTTACACCTATCTTAGGTGTAGGGCGGCACCCCGCTTGATCATTATTTAGTAGATCCGATCCGTTACGGTTGCTCCTTGTTCTTCAAGGATTAGTTTAATATCCGCAATAGTTAGGCCTTACAAAGGGTTGGAGGATCCAGCGACGCGTAGGGTGTCGTTTGCTAGCCCTAGACAGGATGTTCCGAGGATCAACCTCGTGTTGGTTTTTAGGCCTTGTCTAGGACCGGCTTATGATCACCGTATGTGACCGCGAGGCCCAATCGTGAGTAGGATGATCCGATTATGCGGTGAAAACCCTAAATCGTCGTAGATCGCTTTAGCTTTATCTTGATCAAGCAGGACCACCATATATTCGTGCACCTCGTACGAATCATGGGTGGATCGGCTCCTTGAGCCGATTCACGGAGATAACCCGAGAGCCGATCGTGGCTCGTATTTAATGTTTACGTGTATGCCATGCGGGAAACTAAGCGAGGCATCTCCATCACCTTCCCGACCGGGTATAGGTCGGGTGGCACGCCCTTGCACCGGCATCGGACGTGCGTACCGGAGGCTTTGCGGGCCGTCGCTCGGAGGGACCGGGGCCAGCCGCAGCCCTAAGTTGTTCCCGGCTCTACTTGTGTTGCCCGTCGCTACTCGCCGGTGGGTTTCCGACCGCAACACATTCACGGCACGCCCGGTGGGACCATCTTCGACATCAACCACATCGCCATCTACATCCGAGATGGCGGACGGCACCCCGATCACGTACGAGGATCCGACCGACGAGCTCAAGAAGAAGTATGACGAGGTCAAAGCTATCCTCGAGGCCGACCTCATCGGCTCTTTTCACGAACCCGTTCACATGGCATCGGTGGAAAGGGTTCTCACCTGAAGGCGCGCTCGATGGAGTGGACCCGTCCGTCCCGTCGAAGAACGCACCGGGTCCCTGCGTCGAGGAGATTGGCTACATGGTGACTCACTCGCTGCGTCGCCATTCCGAGAGCCTGGTGAATACTTTGGAGCGTGTCGCCTTTCGGATGATACAGGAAATCATGAGGCATCAGTGCTCGCCGTCAGGACCAGCTCTCGGGGCCTACCAAGGAGAGGTGCCACTCCAGTCCCGTCCACCGTTGTCATTTGCACTGGCGGCACCAGAAGTGCCGAATTCACCGGCATACGCCGTTGACATGGTGGAAGACATGTGCCCTGGGAGGTGCCAGCCAAGATACTCGTTCAACATCAACATGGTAGAACTGGGGCACCATCCTGGCAAGGGTAGAGACGAGGGCAGCTGCTCTCATAGCGAAGATAAGGAGGAAGCCGCTCCACGCGATCGGCCCCGACACTGCCAAAAGATCCTGGTGATGATCAAGATGAAGGCCGATTCTAGTGATCGGCCCGTATTATCCGCACCACCTGCTCTCCCAGTATATGGCGTTGACCTCACAGGTGACGGAAAGCTAGGGTATGGGTTTACATCAGCTGATGAGCTAGAGGAAGTCGACATCGGTCCTGGGGATAAGCCGCGACCAACTTTTATCAGCAAGAAATTAGATCCACAGCTCAGGGGTCAGATGATAGCTCTGTTAAAAGAATACCCAGACTGCTTTGCATGGGATTACACAGAGATGCCTGGGTTGGACAGGAGCATCATTGAACATCGGCTCCCCCTTAAGAAAGGATTTCGGCCGTTCCAACAACGAGCACGTCGGATGAGGGCCGAGATTCCGGAAGAAGTCAAGAAAGAGATCGAGAAGATGTTGGCCGCCGGGTTCATCGGGCCATGCGGGTATGCTGAGTGGATCTCCGGTATCGTTCTCGTAGAGAAGAAGGACGGCCGATGGCGTGTGGCCATCGATTTCCGGGAACTCAACAGAGCCACTCCAAAAGATGAGTATCCGATGCCCGTGGCGAAACATTGATCAATGCAGTTGCTGGCCACAAGGTGTTGAGCTTCATGGATGGCAACGCCGGCTATAACCAAATCTTCATGGCTCCGGAAGATATACACAAGACCGCATTCGAGTACCGAGGGCGGTAGGCTTGTTTGAATATGTAGTCATGACCTTTGGGTTGAAGAATGCTTGGTGCAACGTACCAACGAGCCATGAATTATATATTTCATGATCTGATCGGTAAGTTGGTGGAAATCTATATCGACGACGTGGTAGTCAAATCTGTCTCCATGGAGGGGCACTTGGATGATTTACGGCGCGTCCTAGACCGAACTCGGAAGTTCGGACTGAGAATGAATCCGAAGAAGTGTGCTTTTGGTGTGACGGCTGGTCAGTTCCTAGGTTTTCTGGTTCATGAACGGGGAATTGAGATCGGCCTGAAAAGTCAAGAGGCGGTGCGCACCACGAAGAAGGAGCTCCAACGTCTCATCGGCAAGATCAATTTTGTCCGACGATTCATCTCTAATCTGTCAGGACGAATCGAGCCGTTCATGGCGCTGGTGAAAACTAAATCTGATGACGAGTTTCACGGGGGCGAACAGACAGCAGGCGTTTGATGAGATTAAGCGGTATACGACGACGCCGCCCGTGCTAGTTCCGCCCCGGCAAGACAGTCCGTTCTACATCTACTTGTCGATGGCTCGACACGTCCATCGCTTCGGTAGTGGTGCAACTCTACGAGGGCGTTGAAAAGGTCGTTTTCTACCTCGGCGAGAAGGATGTTGGACGCGGAGACAAGATATCCCGAGGTCGAGAAACTTTGCCTCTGCATCGTTCTTTACCTCGCACCAAGCTTCATCACATCCTTTCGACGGCAGAGATCATCGTCATATGCAAGTCGGATGTTGTCAAGCACATGTTGTCGGCCCCTGTTTTGAAAGGCCGACTTGGTAAGTGGATGTTTGCGTTGTCGAGTTCGATCTCCGGTATCGACTCGCGAAAGCGATCAAGGGACAAGCGTTGGCCGATCTTATAGCCGAACGGATCGGTACCAATATAGCAGCACTATTTATACGTGCATGGGCTATGTTCTTCGATGGATCGGCTTGCGACGATGGTTGTGGCATCGGCATTCGCTCGTGTCGCCTCGGGGGCGAATACTCCTTCTCCATCAGATTATCTACCCCTTGCACCAACAACGTAGCGGAATATGAGGCGGTACGTAAGGGAATGGAGTTGCTACTGGAAGCCGGGCAGAAGCGATAGAGCTTTTTGGAGACTCCAAGTTGGTGATTAACCAGCTCACGGATGAATATAAGTGCGAGAGTGAATCGCTTTTCCCATATTGGATGGAATGCCGTGAGTTGATGACACGGTTTCGGTACATCAACTTTAATTGGGTCCCAAGATCCCAAAACACCGAGGCCAATAATCTCGCACAAATGGCGTCGAGGCTATATAGATATATACGACGGGTCGGAAGTTCGGGTACGGTTCTGGAACAGGATGATTGGAGAGCCGAAATCTTCAATTACTTAAAAGATTCGGCTCGGGGGGCACCTAAACGAGTAAGATACAGAGCCATGAAGTATGTCCTCATAGGAGACGACATGTTCTACAGGACGTTGGAAGGGTTACTACTCAAGTGCCTGGGACCAACTGACTCTAATCGGCTCTTACATGAGGTGCATGAAGGCGCCTGTGGAACTCATCAATCGGCTCACAAGATGAAATGGCTAATTAGGCGATCAGGGTTTTATTGGCCCACCATGCTTGAAGATTGCTTCAAATACTACAAGGGGTGCCAAGCGTGCCAGATGTTCGGGAAGATTCAGATGGTACCCGCGTCAGCAATGAACCCTATCATCAAGCCTTGGCCATTCCGAGGGTGGGGCATGGATATGATCGGTAAAATCCATCCGGCGTCGAGTAAAAAACATGAATGGATTTTGGTTATCACAGATTACTTCACCAAGTGGGTGGAGGCCGTCCCTATGAAGAAGGTGAAATCAGAAGATGTGATCAAGTTTGTGAAAGAACACGTCATTCATAGGTTCGGGATTCCCCAAACTATCACGACCGATGGAGGTTCGGTCTTTATTTCTAAAGAATTCAGAAAGTTCTGCGATGATTTGGGGATTAAACTGATTCGATCATCTCCATACTATGCTCAAGCCAATGGGCAAGCTGAAGCGTCCAATCAGAGCTTGATCAAGTTGATCAAGAGAAAAATTGACGAGAACCCTAGGGATTGGCATGAAAAGTTATCAGAAGCATTGTGGGCCTACCGCATGTCGTGCCATGGAGCTATAAAAACTTCGCCATACCAGCTCGTTTATGGACAGGAAGCCGTATTACCTTGGGAAATTACGGCTGGATCAAGACGTGTCACGTTTCAGAATGATTTAACAGCTGAAGAATATGCAGCTTTGATGAGTGACACTATTGAGGACGCAACAGATCTTAGGCTTTGGTCGTTGGAGAAGATTAAAGAGAACAAAGCCAGGGTAGCTCGTGCCTACAATAAAAAGGTTAGGCCAAAGGAGTGTCAAGTTGGTGATCTAGTGTGGGAAGCTGTGTTGCCGTTAGGAACTAGGGACAAGGCATATGGCAAATGGTCTCCTAATTGGCACGGTCCGTACAAAGTCGTCCAGGCCTTGAAGGGTAATGCATATATGCTGGAACAATTGGACAGCGTTAAGTTCCCAGTAGCCGTCAATGGTCAACACCTCAAGAGGTATTTCCCAAGCATGTGGGATGATGGGCAGTAAGGTATGGAGGCCGATTTAAGATCGGCCAGTAAAAAAAAATCACAGCCGATGCGCAGACATCGACTTGAGAAAACATACGGAGACAACAGTACGCGAGTCCAGCCGATGCACGGACATCGACTTCAGAATAATAAAGCCGATATATTGCTATCGACTCTAGAGGAACAAACTCAAATTAGCAGGTTAACGGAATCGGTTCAGACCAGAAATCATGATATTTGGGATGAATCCCCTGGTGGGTTGCTGAGGAGTTCAATCTGATGGTTTGGACGTGAGTTAGACCTGTTGGACCGCGTGTTTAGGTGACGGCTTGGCCTCAGATCGCGTTTATACTGCGAGCCGATGTCCTACTATCGGCTCTCTATACGGCGATTTCGTTCGACGATCGGCAAAGTTGACAAGGAAGCGAAATTAATTGAGGAGTATTTTCTTCATTAATAGAGGGATTTCTTACAAAGAAAGAACCGATTGCTCGGAGGAGAAGAGGACAAAAGCCGACTACTACTACTAGTCCCTAATCTAAGGGTCGTTGCTGCCCTCGTCGTCGCTGCCGCCGGCGCAGCTGCTGATAGGCTCCTCATCGGAACTCCCGTAGCCTTCTACGGGAGCCTCATCTTCCTCATCGTCGTCATCGTCGTCGTCGTCCCACTAGGTGCGGAGGCGCTTCGCTGGAGGGTAAACTTCGAGGGAGTCGTCGTCGTCCTCCTCCACCTCTTCCTCGGAGGAGGTGAAATCGTCCCAGGAGAAGCGGTCGTCCTCGCTCTCCGCCGCCTCTTCCCCTTCGACGAGAAATTGAAGGTCGCCTTCTCCATCGGTCAAGGATTTGTCATCCTCGGACCAGACGAAGGAATCGTGCTCCTCCTTGTCCCACGTCGTTGGGGCGAGAATGTCGTGCGCCGCCAACGAGCCCCACTCCGGCGTCGGCTCGCGAGAAGAGGAAGAATCGGAGAAGACCGACGAGGCGGAGGAGGAAGAAGAGGAGGACATGGCTACGGGAGATTGGGGGTTACTTGGGTGCCGATGGCCGGAACAGAGCAAAGGGATGAAGTGGCAAACTGCTCAGAGCGGTTAAATAAAGGGGATATAGTAGAGATTCAATGCCACAGCAGTTTTCGAGGAGGCGGTGCCCAAAGACAACGGTCAAATCACGCGGAATAGTTGAGAAGGCAGGACATCATGATGAAGGGTGCTGCGACGGTTCTGCTCTGCCACGACATGACTCGACGAAGAAAAACAGAGTGATTTTGGAATTATCAATTCCAAAACCAGGGGGGCATGTGTTATCACCAGAATTTGACCGAGTCAGAGGTGGGCCGCGATCAAGATGGGCTTAAAGATTATACATGGAAGAATATACATGAATCGGCCTTATGTGCAACGTTTGGGCTAGCGTGCCCGTGTATCTGTAATATAGTAGATCGCATCTTAGATTAAAAGATAGAGTTTTACCCGTGCACGGTTAGGTGCACGCCTAAATTAGAAAGTCCCCTGGACTATAAATATGTATCTAGGGTTTATGAAATAAACAACAACCATCGTTCAACACAAATCAATCTAGGCGCATCGCCAACTCCTTCGTCTCGAGGGTTCCTTCCGGGTAAGCATCATGCTGCCTAGATCGCATCTTGCGATCTAGGCAGTACAAGTTTATTCGTTACCATGCGTTGCTCGTACTGAAGCCTTTTTGATGGCGAGCAACGTAGTTATCTTAGATGTGTTAGGGTTAGCATTGTTCTTCGTATCACATGCTATCGTAGTGCAACCCTTATACATCTAGCCGCCTTTACACCTATCTTAGGTGTAGGGGCGGCACCCCGCTTGATCATTATTTAGTAGATCCGATCCGTTACGGTTGCTCCTTGTTCTTCAAGGATTAGTTTAATATCTGCAATAGTTAGGCCTTACAAAGGGTTGGAGGATCCAGCGATGCGTAGGGTGTCGTTTGCTAGCCCTAGACAGGATGTTCCGAGGATCAACCTCGTGTTGGTTTTTAGGCCTTGTCTAGGACCGGCTTATGATCACCGTATGTGACCGCGAGGCCCAATCGTGAGTAGGATGATCCGATTATGCGGTGAAAACCCTAAATCGTCGTAGATCGCTTTAGCTTTATCTTGATCAAGCGGGACCACCATATATTCGTGCACCTCGTACGAATCATGGGTGGATCGGCTCCTTGAGCCGATTCACAGGATAACCTGAGAGTCGATCGAGGCTCGTATTTAATGTTTACGTGTATGCCATGCAGGAAACTAAGCGAGGCATCTCCATCACCTTCCTGACCGAGGTATAGGTCAGGTGGCACACCCTTGCACCAGCATCGGACGTGCGTACCAGAGGCTTTGCGGGCCGTCGCTCGGAGGGACCAGGGCCAGCCGCAGCCCTAAGTTGTTCCCGGCTCTACTGTGTTGCCCGTCGCTACTCGCCGGTGGGTTTCTGACCGCAACACAACGATACACGCGCGGAAAACGGAAAGCCACAGGGAGGCCACACGGATCCGGAACGGCAGCCAGGATCCGGTGTGCAGCAGTTAATGCGGGCGCAGAAGCCGAAGGGAAGTGACCCCTGACACTGGCGCGTCAGGTACAGTGCGCATGTCACTGACAGGCACTGTACCCGAGAAATTCTCGACTTCGCCGAGGAGAGGTTTAATGACCAAGATACCGGAGAATAAGATACCGGAAAATACCTTGCAAAGAGAAAAAAACGTGAGTCCGGGCAAAGATGCCGGATCCAGGATAACAATCGGAAAGATTAAACCGGTACCGTAAGATGTGAGAACCTGGCATGGTCTGTTGGATAGAATCCACCAGACTATACCAGCTTCGGGGACTAATGTTGGGGGGATGACCCCCGGTATGCCAAAGGCATGCCAAACCGGATGGTTTGAGCCATCAAGATACCGGTTTAATGTTTATACCGGAGCACAAAGATAAGAGTGTGACTAAGTAAATCCAGGCCGGTATCCCCAAGAGGGGTATACCGGAACCGGATGAAGAAGACACCGGGCTAACGGAAAGAAGAGCATGTCGGCAAGACTGGTCAAAGATTCTCTTCAGAGTTAGAGGACAAGGATGAGCTAAGCAAAGTAGCTTTAAACGAAGCCCTGGTGCCAAAGAGGAGGATGACGCTGAAAGAAGCCGGAGGACGTCAGCCTCCCTGATTAAAGAAGACCCCGGTGTCATATATGATTAAAGTAGCTTTGTAAAGTAGTTTGTCCAGTCAAAGATGCCATTAGGGTTTCTTGCCCTGTAAGCCACCCTCTCCTCTATAAAAGGAGAAGGGGCATAGCCCTTACGGGCACGATACACACGACGATCAACCAGTAGAGGCTTGTCCTGTAGACGAAGAACCTTGTATCCAGAAACTTGTATCCTGTTGAGATCAATGAAGATAGTGATCTAGAGCAGAGTTCTTCCTTGTGTGTTTCTTCTTGTATCACTGCCTTTGGCTGAGTTCTTGAGAAAAGCATCCGGAAGTTCATCCCATCTAATCACAAACCCTCCCCCGAATCCTCTTGCGCCCATTCGGCCCCAACTTAAGCCATCCCATGGCATCTGCTCGTTCGCCACGACGACATGCTTCCTTGTCTTGCTCGTCAAGGATTCCTCTGGTGCGCCGTCCAGGTGGCCCATCTTGCCTCCAGTTGTCTTCATGGGCCTCCAATTAGTCGATACAGGATAGGGCAATGTCGGTTACCCGAAGGGTAATGCCCACGTCAGTAGCCCCCGAGTGTCTAGCCGAACGTTGTTCGGGTAGAGACTGAAGCATGTCTTCTGTTGATGTTCTTCTCTTTGATTGTCCTTGTTCATCTTAAATCAGCATCGTCCTTTTTGTCGGGTACGCGTCAGCGCTCCCGATGGGAGTAGCCCCCGAGTCTAGGTACGGATGCTTGCACTCCGTGCGTAGACTCAAGTTGTACTACTCGAACATTCTTCTCTGCCGAAATTTTCCGCAGGTCTTCTTAGATCATCCGATATATTTTCCTCTTGCAAGGGATAATGAGTAACGTGCCCAACTTTTGTTGGTTAACTACCGATGGCAAAACAACGTTACTCTACACAGAATCAAGTCCCCGGACATGATCCTGGAGCGCAAAAATTTTTATCGGGTGCGCTTCCGGCGCTCCCGATGGGAGTAGCCCCCGAGTCTGGGCATAGGTGCTTGCAACTGGGTGCAGACTCAAGCTAAACAACCCTCTTTTTCTTCATCGCTTTTTCTTCGAGTCCTCAATATATCGGGTGCGCGCCAGCACTCCCGATGGGAGTAGCCTCCGAGTCTAAGTGCAGATGCTTCGCAATCTGTGCATAGACTCAAGTTCACCATCCGATAGCTTTTTATTCCTTTGAGTGCCTCAAGCTTTTTTATGACGTCACTGTTGACGTGCAACTGCTGTGGGTTGATTGACAGGACTTGACCTGACGGGCCCACTCTAGCTCTGCGCGGGCAGTTTTTAGGGCTTGACCAGTGCACGTGCGGCGATCGAGGTGTCTCCTCGATTTTCGCACAACGTGGGAATAATGGGCCGCCGGTTCCCCTCCTTCTTCAAGCGCCACGTGTACAGTCAGATCTGCTCCACCTCCCACGATGCCTGTGGAGTTATGGCCACGATTTCGCACAAATCTTTACGACATAAATAGGGGGCCTCCTCTCTTTTTTACCTTTCACCCCGTTTACTGCTCATCCTCTCTCTCTCAAGCCTTCCTGCTCCTCTGCCTCTTCATCAGAAGTTCCGTTCACCATGGGCAAGAAGAAGAGCGGCAGTACCTCGGAGGCGGCCAAAGTTAGCCGTGATTGGAGTGCCTCTGCCATTTCCAACCGCGACATCAACAAGCTTCGCGCTCTCGGCTTCATCTCCGCATCTGAGGAGGACATTCGTCTTCCAGGTTCGGTCTCTCGCCCAAAGCCCCCGAAGGGCTTCATTGTCATGTTTGCTACCTTCTTGTTCCGTGGCCTCTCTCTTCCGGCCTACGAGTTCCTTCGCTCCCTCCTTTTCTTCTATGGGATCCAGCTCTGGCAGCTGACCCCAAATTCTATTATTCTCCATCTCTCCATTTTCATTACCGTTTGCGAGGCCTTCCTTGCCATTGAACCTCACTGGGGTCTTTGGAAGAAGATCTTCTACGTGAAGCGTCACAACGACAGCAATGGCCCCCCCGTCGTCGGTGGCGTTGGCTTCATCGTCAGGAAGGAGGTCGACTACTTCGACTACCCAATGAAGGAATCCATCCAGGGTTGGCGCAACAAGTGGTTCTACCTGCGAGATCCCGTCGTTCCTGGGCGGCATTCGAATCTCCCTTCCTTTGATGACGTCTTGGTGGCTCACAAGAAGAAGTCTTGGCGAAACGCCCTTTCTCCCGAAGAGAGGGCGACAGCCGACAAACTTTTTGAGCGGATTGTCGCTTTGAAGAATATGGGAGGCTTGACGATGTGCGGCACTGAAGTAGTTTCAGTGTTCCTGCAACGTCGAGTGCAGCCGCTAATGTCTCGACCTCACCAGTTATGGCTTTATACTGGCAAAGGCGACAAGTCAAGGATCAACTCTGCCGACCTGTCGGCAGATGAGCTTCGGGATGAGGTTTGTCGCCTGACATGCCTCAGTATGAAGAACACCATCGTCTTGACATCGGCTCGTCCTCCTTACGATCTCGACCACCTCCCGTCTGAGGTAATCTTTACTGCTCCTTGTTTGCTTTCACTTCTTTTTGCTCTGTCGCGTTTTACAAACTTCTTTACTCTTTTTGATAGGTCCCCTTCGTCGTTCGATGCTACCCTCCTACACCGGAAAGCGGCGTGGAGCCGGAGGATGATGATGACGATTCTGAAGGGACTGAGGACGCCCAGCAGATCCTTGAGGACAGCGATGTTCAAGAGGACGACACTGCCGAGGATGCCGCTTTCACCAGGAGCAAGCGTCGCTTACAGATAGATGACGATTTCATCACGACGGCTGAATCTAGTCCCAGCGACCAAGATATCCGTTGGAACTCCTCCGCCTTCTCCCGTTGACAAGGGGCCATCAGGCTTCTTCGCTGCTGAGGATGACTTGGAACTGTGAGCACCTTCACTCCTTTGTGATTTGGCTTTCGTTTCTTTTTGTATACTAATCATTTTATTTTCTGAAGTAGCTCTGACGATGACCTCGTCCCTCTCGCAAAGAGGGCTAAGTTATCTGCCGAGAGAACATCATCGGCTAAAGAGCCTAACCCTTCTTCTGCCAAGTCGACGCCTCCTGCCAGGACGGCCGTGGAGAAGATTCCAGTGTCGAAGGTTATTCCTCCTGGCGATGCTCCTACTTCATCGGCTTCTCGTGATCACGTAAGTATTTATTTTGCCTTGTTTCGTTGAATTCTCTCCTTATCGACTGAGTCTCCCTGACTTCCTTGCTGCAGCCGATTTATGCCACAGTCGATGCTGTGGTAGATTTCGCCGAACAGTTTACCCGACTGGAGGCTGAGAACGCCCAGCTTCGGAAGACCGTCAAGTCTTCGGCTGATCAGGTGCTGGAGGCCAACAGGCTTGCCAACGATGCCAAGAATGAAAACGTCTCGCTGAAGAGGGAGATGTCGAAGCTGAAGCAGCAGATGAAGGATGAACAGGAGGCCAAGCGTGCGGCAGCGATTGCAGTCGACAAGAAGGAAGGCATCCTCCGCGAGTCCATCAAAGACTTATTGGGTAAGATTCTTGACACATAATCTCTTTTTTTGGTATTTCTTTACAGGCTGCTGACCTGTCTTTCTTTCAGAGGCTGCCAATATAACCGTTACTCGACGCGATCAGCTCCGGGAGGACTCCACATCCGATGCCTTATCGCTTGCCGCTGAGTCAAACGTCCAAGTCATTGGCCTTCTGCAAAAGACCAAAGGAGCACTGTCGAGGTTGTACTCGATGATCTTCCCGAAGGTGAAGTAGGACAAGACCCTTGGCGAGATGGCGGATGCTTTTCTTGTCGACTCCTCAGAGCCAGTGGAGGTATTGAAACGCCGTTCTCGATTATTCGGGGCGGTTCTTACTTTCCAGCTGCTAATGGGTCATGGGCTGGGGTCTGACTTGGAGAAGTTGTCTAAGGCATTGCCTGTGGATGATGACAACCACTTAGTCGACCTTGAACCTTTTAAAAGATTGGCAGTGACTTGTGCCAATCAACTGCTGAAGTTGGTAGACGAAGCACAAGCCAAGCCCACCCCTGAAGCTGCCCCTGGCTCATCGTCAGCGCCTCCTTGATTTTGTTGCTTCGCTAGTTGTAAACAAGGCCAATCGTAACTTTGACTTAGTCCTATTTATATCGGCTCTGTTGCCAATTTCAAACAACCTTTTGGATGTAATGTAAATGCCAACGCTCCCGATGGGAGTTTTATGTTAACGTCTTTCTGAATCGAAGATTGTGCTGCTGATTCCTTCATCTTCTTCTCGTGCCGAACTTTTCTCGAATCCTTCGGCTAACGATGAATCTGACCTTGTTCGCCGCTTACGTGACCAAGTGTCTCGTTTAAATAAAGACATTGCTTCTATTCGGGCCATGGCAGCGTTGGTGAAGAAAAAGGGAGAAATAGCAACTGCTATCGAGCAGTATGCTCTCGATGGTCTTCAAGTTTCCCAATCTCCTGACTCCTGGCGTAGCTCGGATGCTCTTTTTAAATGATATTCGTTCCTTTCCAGTTGTATCTTCAGATAAATCCGAGGAAGACAGGAGGATTCATGAGAAGGCCGAGGCGATGACTGACGCTGCTCACCCGAAGCACGATCTGTGGCTGCATCGTCCGAAGGCCGTTGTCATGGCGAAGTTCGAGTACCGTGTGGAGAAAGCACATTACTACTTCGATAAGTTCCATGCTCATCTCAAGATGGTCTGGGGTACTTTGTTTCCTCTGGACGAGGCTCCCGAAACCTTATCTGCTCTGTTCACACGATTCAAGTCGCCGAAAAGGATTCGGCAGTTGGTGCGGAAGGAGCTTCTAGCCGGTGCTGAACTTGCCTTTGCTTCGGTATTGGCGTGTCACCCATCCTTAGATTTAAGGGCCGTAGCAAACACTGATAGGAGTTTAGGGCAATATTATGACATTGCTAGGGGCCCCGCATATACCATTGTCTCTCGGATGGAGTCTTGTCTTGAGAAAGAAACGAGGGGTCAAGGGAGCCAGGAAACCTAGTCATGAACATAGCCTCCTTGTATCTGCATAAGATTGTTTTGTACAAGTTTACTGCGTGCGCTACACGCTATACTGGTTTGATTGTTAATTTATTGTCGAGGGCGGCTGAGTGATCAGTTCAACCTGCTCTCTCGACGACTTCGTTGAATTTTGCAATGTTATTGCGAAGCCGATATGTAAGTTTTTGTAAGAGCGAGACCCATCGACTTAGTCGAGGGAATTAGACGCTTGGCTTCGTCACACGGTGCACCGGTTTGAGCCTTATTTTGGGATAATGTAACCATCGACTGCAGCACTCGAAGCTTTTTCGAGGCCTGGATTGGTTGTTTTGGTGCGTCATTAATCTTAGCTCTCGTTGAGAGTATTTAATCAATGACGCTTGATACGTCTCCAACGTATCGATAATTTCTTATGTTCCATGCTACTTTATTGATGATACCTACATGTTTTATGCATACTTTATGTCATATTTATCCATTTTTCGGCACTAACCTATTAACGAGATGCCGAAGAGCCAGTTGCTGTTTTCTGCTGTTTTTGGTTTCAGAAATCCTAGTAAGGAAATATTCTCGGAATTGGACGAAATCAACGCCCAGGGGCCTATTTTCACACGAAGCTTCCGGAAGACCGAAGGAGTCACGAAGTTGGGCCACGGGCGCCGCCACGCGAGGGCGGCGCGGCCTACAGGGGGCCGCGCGGCCCTAGCGTGTGGGGCCCCCGTGACGCCTCTCCGACCTGCCCTTCCGCCTACTTAAGGTCTTCGTCGCGAAACCCCCAGCACCGAGAGCCACGATACGGAAAACCTTCCGCAGACGCCGCTGCCGCCAATTCCATCTCGGGGGATTCGGGAGATCGCCTCCGGCACCCTGCCGGAGAGGGGAATCATCTCCCGGAGGACTCTTCACCGCCATGGTCGCCTCCGGAGTAATGAGTGAGTAGTTCACCCCTGGACTATGGGTCCATAGCAGTAGCTAGATGGTCGTCTTCTCCTAATTGTGCTTCATTGTTGGATCTTGTGAGCTGCCTAACATGATCAAGATCATCTATCTGTAATGCTACATGTTGTGTTTGTTGGGATCCGATGAATAGAGAATACTATGCTATGTTGATTATCAATCTATTACCTATGTGTTGTTTATGATCTTGCATGCTCTCCGTTATTAGTAGAGGCTCTGGCCAAGTTTTTGCTAGTAACTCCAAGAGGGAGTATTTATGCTCGATAGTGGGTTTATGCCTCCATTAAATCTGGGACAGTGACAGAAAGTTCTAAGTTTGTGGATGTGTTGTTGCCACTAGGGATAAAACATCGATGCTATGTCTAAGGATGTAGTTGTTGATTACATTACGCACCATACTTAATGCAATTGTCTGTTGTTTGCAACTTAATACTTGGAAGGGGTTCGGATGATAACCTCGAAGGTGGACTTTTTAGGCATAGATGCATGTCTGGATAGCGGTCTATGTACTTTGTCGTAATGCCCAATTAAATCTCACAATACTCATCATATCATGTATGTGCATGGTCATGCCCTCTTTATTTGTCAATTGCCCAACTGTAATTTGTTCACCCAACATGCTATTTATCTTATGGGAGAGACACCTCTAGTGAACTGTGGACCCCGGTCCATTCTTTTAATCGAATACAATCTACTGCAATACTTGTTCTATTGTTTTCTGCAAACAATCATCATCCACACTATACATCTAATCCTTTGTTACGAGTAAGCCGGTGAGATTGACAACCTCACCGTTACGTTGGGACAAAGTACTTTGGTTGTGTTGTGCGGGTTCCACGTTGGCGCCGGAATCCCTGGTGTTGCGCCGCACTACATCTCGCCGCCATCAACCTTCAACGTGCTTCTTGGCTCCTACTGGTTCGATAAACCTTGGTTTCTTACCGAGGGAAAACTTGCCGCTGTACGCATCACACCTTCCTCTTGGGGTTCCCAACGGTCGCGTGCTGTACGCGTATCAAGACTGTTTTCTGGCGCCGTTGCCGGGAAGATCAAGACACGCTGCAAGGGGAGTCTCCACCTCCAATCTCTTTACTTTGTTTTTGTCTTGCTTTACTTTTATTTACTATTTTGTTTGCTGCACTAAATCGAAATACAAAAAAATTAGTTGCTAGTTTTACTTTATTTGCTATCTTGTTTGCTATATTAAAAACACAAAAAAATTAGTTACTTGCATTTACTTTATCTAGTTTGCTTTATTTACTGTTGCTAAAATGGGTACTCCTGAAAATACTAAGTTGTGTGACTTCACAACCACAAATAATAATGATTTCTTATGCACACCTATTGCTCCACCCGCTACTACAGCAGAATTCTTTGAAATTAAACCTGCTTTACTAAATCTTGTTATGCGAGAGCAATTTTCTGGTGTTAGTTCTGATGATGCTACTGCACATCTTAATAATTTTGTTGAATTATGTGAAATGCAAAAGTATAAGGATGTAGATGGTGACATAATAAAATTAAAATTGTTTCCTTTCTCACTAAGAGGAAGAGCTAAAGATTGGTTGCTATCTCTGCCTAAGAATAGTATTGATTCATGGACTAAATGCAAGGATGCTTTTATTGGTAGATATTATCCTCCTGCTAAAATTATATCTTTGAGAAGTAGCATAATGAATTTTAAACAATTGGATAATGAGCATGTTGCACAAGCATGGGAAAGAATGAAATCTTTGGTTAAAAATTGCCCAACCCATGGACTGACTACTTGGATGATCATCCAAACCTTTTATGCAGGACTGAATTTTTCTTCACGGAACCTATTGGATTCAGCTGCTGGAGGTACCTTTATGTCCATCACTCTTGGCGAAGCAACAAAGCTTCTTGATAATATTATGATTAATTACTCTGAATGGCACACGGAAAGAGCTCCACAAGGTAAGAAGGTAAATTCTGTCGAAGAAACCTCCTCCTTGAGCGATAAGATTGATGCTATTATGTCTATGCTTGTGAATGATAGGACAAATGTTGATCCTAATAATGTTCCGTTAGCCTCATTGATTGCTCAAGAAGAACATGTTGATGTAAACTTCATTAAAAATAATAATTTCAACAACAATGCTTACCGGAACAATTCTAGTAACAACTATAGGCCATATCCTTATAATAATGGTAACGGTTATGGTAATTCTTATGGGAATTCTTAAAACAATAATAGGAACACACCCCCTGGACTTGAAGCTATGCTTAAAGAATTTATTAGTACACAAACTACTTTTAACAAATCTGTTGAAGAAAAGCTTGGGAAAATCGATATACTTGCTTCTAAAGTCGATAGTTTTGCCGCTGATGTTGATCTTTTGAAATCAAAAGTTATGCCTAATGAAAATCATAAAATTGTTACTACAACAAATGCCATCCAAGTTAGAATTAATGAGAATATAGGATTGATGGCCGAATTGTGTGCTAGGTGGGAAAAAGAAGAAAATGCTAAAGAAGATAATATAGCTAAAGTTTGGACTATTACCACCACTAGTAATGCTAATGCTCCACATGTTGCTGCACCTCCTACTATTAATGGTAAAATAATTGGTGTTGGGAATGTTTCCACTTCTAAAGCAAATCGTGAAAAACTGCCTGAAACTGCTAAAACTGCTGAAACTGCCTGTGATAAAACTGCTGAATTTTTTTCCAACATTGGGGACAAAGATCCCATTGCTTTAGATTATAATGGTTTGGAGTTTGATGATTGTCACATCTCTGAAGTTATAAAGTTCTTACAAAAACTTGCTAAGATTCCTAATGCTAGTGCTATAAATTTGGCTTTCACAAAACATATTACAAATGCTCTCATAAAAGCTAGAGAAGAGAAACTAGAACGCGAAGCTTCTATTCCTAGGAAGCTAGAGGATGGTTGGGAGCCCATTATTAAGATGAAGGTCAATGATTTTGATTGTAATGCTTTATGTGATCTTGGTGCAAGTATTTCCGTTATGCCTAAGAAAATCTATAATATGCTTGACTTGCCACCATTGAAAAATTGTTATTTGAATGTTAATCTTGCTGATAATTCTACAAAGAAACCTTTGGGGAGAGTCGATAATGTTCGCATTACCGTTAACAATAACCTTGTCCGCGTTGATTTTGTTGTCTTGGATATTGAATGCAATGCATCTTGTCTCATTATATTGGAAAGACCTTTTCTTCGAACTGTTGGTGCTATCATTGATATGAAGGAAGGTAATATTAAATATCAATTTTCTCTCAAGAAAGCTGAAAGGCGTTAAAGAAAAGCGCTTATGGGAGACAACCCATGATTTTACTACTGCACTTTTATTTTATATTTGAGTCTTGTAAGTTGTTACTACTGTAGCAACCTCTCCTTATCTTAGTTTTGTTGCATTGTTGTGCCAAGTAAAGTCTTTGATAGTAAGGTTCATACTAGATTTGGATTACTACGCAGAAACAGATTTCTTTGCTGTCACGAATCTGGGCCTAATTCTCTGTAGGTAACTCAGAAAATTATGCCAATTTACGTGAGTGATCCTCGGATATGTACGCAACTTTCATTCAATTTGAGAATTTTCATTTGAGCAAGTCTGGTGCCTCAATAAAATTCGTCTTTACGGACTGTTCTGTTTTGATAGATTCTGCCTTTTATTTCGCATTGCCTGTTTTGCTATGCTTGATGGATTTTTTGATTCCATTAACTTTCAGTAGCTTTGTGTAATGTCCAGAAGTGTTAAGAATGATTATGTCACCTCTTAACATGTGAATTTTGATTATGCATTAACCCTCTAATGAGTTGTTTTGAGTTTGGTGTGGAGGAAGTTTTCAAGGATCAAGAGAGGGAGATGATACAATATGATCAAGGAGAGTGAAAGCTCTAAGCTTGGGGATGCCCCAGTGGTTCACCCCTGCACATTTCAAGAAGACTCAAGCGTCTAAGCTTGGGGATGCCCAAGGCATCCCCTTCTTCATCGACAACATTATCAGGTTCCTCTAGTGAAACTATATTTTTATTCCATCACATCTTATGTACTTTGCTTGGAGCGTCTGTTTGTTTTTGTTTTTTGTTTTGTTTGAATAAAATGGATCCTAGCATTTATTGTGTGGGAGAGAGACACGCTCCGTTGTTGCATATGGACAAATATGTCCTTAGGCTTTACTCATAGTATTCATGGCGAAGGTTGAATCTTCTTCGTTAAATTGTTATATGGTTGGAAACGGGAAATGCTACATGTAGTAATTGGTAAAATAACTTGAATAATGTGATACTTGGCAATTGTTGTGCTCATGTTTAAGCTCTTGCATCATATACTTTGCACCTATTAGTGAAGAAATACATAGAGCTTGCTAAAATTTGGTTTGCATAATTGGTCTCTATAAGGTCTAGATATTTTCTAGTAAAGTGTTTTCAACAACAAGGAAGACGGTGTAGAGTCTTATAATGTTTACAATATGTCTTTTATGTGAGTTTTGCTGCACTGGTTCATACTTGTGTTTGTTTCAAATAACCTTGCTAGCCTAAACCTTGTATCGAGAGGGAATACTTCTCATGCATCCAAAATCCTTGAGCCAAACATTATGCCACTTGTGTCCACCATACCTACCTACTACATGGTATTTCTCCGCCATTCCAAAGTAAATTGCTTGAGTGCTACCTTTAAAATTTCTATCCTCTACCTTTGCAATATATAGCTCATGGGACAAATAGCCTAAAAACTATTGTGGTGTTGAATATGTACTTATGCACTTTATCTCTTATTAAGTTGCTTGTTGTGCGATAATCATGTTCCTGGGGACGCCATCAACTACTCTTTGTTGAATATCATGTGAGTTGCTATGCATGTCCGTCTTGTCTGAAGTAAGGGCGATTTACCATGAGTTGAATGGTTTGAGCATACATACTGTTAGAGAAGAGCATTGGGCCGCTAACTAAAGCCATGATCCATGGTGGAAGTTTCAGTTTTGGACAAATATCCTCAATCTCATATGAGAAATTTAATTGTTGTTGAATGCTTAAGCATTAAAGAGGAGTCCATTATCTCTTGTCTATGTTGTCCCGGTATGGATGTCTAAGTTGAGAATAATCAAAAGCGAGAAATCCAATGCGAGCTTTCTCCTTAGACCTTTGTACAGGCGGCATAGAGGTACCCCTTTGTGACACTTGGTTAAAACATATGTATTGCGATGATAATCCAGGTAATCCAAGCTAATTAGGACAAGGTGCGGGCACTATTAGTATACTATGCATGAGGCTTGCAACTTGTAGGATATAATTTACATGATGCATATGCTTTATTACTACCGTTGACAAAATTGTTTCTTGTTTTCAAAATCAAAGCTCTAGCACAAATATAGCAATCAATGCTTCCTCTCGCGAAGGGCCTTTCTTTTACTTTTATGTTGAGTCGGTTCACCTATTTCTCTCCATCTCAAGAAGCAAACACTTGTGTGAACTGTGCATTGATTCCTACATACTTGCATATTGCACTTGTTATATTACTTTACATTGACAATATCCATGAGATATACATGTTATAAGTTGAAAGCAACCGCTGAAACTTAATCTTCTTTTGTGTTGCTTCAATGCCTCTACTTTGAAATTGTTGCTTTATGAGTTAACTCTTATGCAAGACTTATTGATGCTTGTCTTGAAAGTACTATTCATGAAATGTCTTTGCTATATGATTCATTTGTTTACTCATTGCATTACCATTGTTTTGATCGCTGCATTCATTACATGTGCTTACAATAGTATGATCAAGGTTACGATGGCATGTCACTCCAGAAATTATCCTTGTTATCGTTTACCTACTTGGGACGAGCAGGAACTAAGCTTGGGGATGCTGATACGTCTCCAACGTATCGATAATTTCTTATGTTCCATGCTACTTTATTGATGATACCTACATGTTTTATGCATACTTTATGTCATATTTATGCATTTTCCGGCACTAACCTATTAACGAGATGCCGAAGAGCCGGTTGATGTTTTCTCGCTGTTTTTGGTTTCGTAAATCCTAGTAAGGAAATATTCTCGGAATTGGACGAAATCAACGCCCAGGGGCCTATTTTCACACGAAGCTTCCAGAAGACCGAAGGAGTCACGAAGTTGGGCCACGGGGCGCCGCCACAGTAGGGCGGCGCGGCCTACAGGGGGCCCGCATGGCCCTAGCGTGTGGGGCCCCCGTGACGCCTCCTGACCTACCCTTCCGCCTACTTAAGGCCTTCGTCGCGAAACCCCCAGTACCGAGAGCCACGATACGGAAAACCTTCCAGAGACGCCGCCGCCGCCAATCCCATCTCGGGGGATTCGGGAGATCGCCTCCGGCACCTCGCCGGAGAGGGGAATCATCTCCCGGAGGACTCTTCACCGCCATGGTCGCCTCCGGAGTGATGAGTGAGTAGTTCACCCCTGGACTATGGGTCCATAGCAGTAGCTAGATGGTCGTCTTCTCCTAATTATGCTTCATTGTTGGATCTTGTGAGCTGCCTAACATGATCAAGATCATCTATCTGTAATGCTACATGTTGTGTTTGTTGGGATCCGATGAATAGAGAATACTATGCTATGTTGATTATCAATCTATTACCTATGTGTTGTTTATGATCTTGCATGCTCTCCGTTATTAGTAGAGGCTCGGCCAAGTTTTTGCTAGTAACTCCAAGAGGGAGTATTTATGCTCGATAGTGGGTTCATGCCTCCATTAAATGCGGGACGATGACAGAAAGTTCTAAGGTTGTGGATGTGTCTGTTGCCACTAGGGATAAAACATCGATGCTATGTCTAAGGATGTAGTTGTTGATTACATTACGCACCATACTTAATGCAATTGTCTGTTGTTTGCAACTTAATACCTGGAAGGGGTTCGGATGATAACCCGAAGGTGGACTTTTTAGGCATAGATGCATGCTGGATAGCGGTCTATGTACTTTGTCGTAATGCCCAATTAAATCTCACAATACTCATTATATCATGTATGTGCATGGTCATGCCCTCTTTATTTGTCAATTGCCCAACTGTAATTTGTTCACCCAACATGCTATTTATCTTATGGGAGAGACACCTCTAGTGAACTGTGGACCCCGGTCCATTCTTTTAATCGAATACAATCTACCGCAATACTTGTTCTACTTGTTTTACGCAAACAATCATCATCCACACTATACATCTAATCCTTTGTTACGAGCAAGCCGGTGAGATTGACAACCTCACTGTTACATTGGGACAAAGTACTTTGGTTGTGTTGTGCGGGTTCCACGTTGGCGCCGGAATCCCCGGTGTTGCGCCGCACTACATCTCGCCGCCATCAACCTTCAACGTGCTTCTTGGCTCCTACTGGTTCGATAAACCTTGGTTTCTTACTGAGGGAAAACTTGCCGCTGTACGCATCACACCTTCCTCTTGGGGTTCCCAACGGTCGCGTGCTGTACGCGTATGAACGCTGTGTAAGCGTATTCTTCAGGCCAACGCTCCCGATGGGAGTAAGAGCCGATGGTTTAGGGCCCCAAAACGATATGGTCGGGTGATAGGGCCTGAATTAAGAAGAAAGGTAGAAGACCTGATTAGAACTTTATTCATAATGCAAAAGTAACCTTAAAGGCTATCGAATAAGTAAAAACAATTGTTTCCTATGTGTAGAAACGTCGCAACTGTGCGATGTTCCACGGATTCCCAACGTCTTTTCCTGAAGCTGGATTTTTGAGCCGGTATGCTCCTCCTGGTATCACTTCAGTGACGATGTATGGTCCTTCCCACGGTGATTCAAGTTTCAGGGGTCTTTCTTGCTTCAGCCGAAGCACCATATCTCCAACATTGAAGCTTCGGTTGCGTATTCGTCGGCTGTGATAGTTTCTCAACGCCTGTTGGTCACCGTCGTTCTTGCTAAGGCAATGTCTCGTGCTTCGTCGAGAAGGTCCACAGCGTCCTGCAGCGCGATGTTTGAAGAGGATTCTGTGTATGCTGTCACCCGAGGAGCTTCGAACCGAACGTCGGCTGGTAGGACTGCTTCGGCTCCGTGCACCAAGAAAAACGGGGTGTACTGAGTTGACCTATTAGGCGTAGTGCGCAAGCTCCAAAGCACAGATGGTAGTTCCTCTTCCCAGGCTCCAGCCGCGCCTGTAAGGCGTTTCTTGAGGCCATCCCCTATTAGACCGTTGATCCTTTCTACCTACCCATTGGTTTGTGTGTGGCTAACTGATGCAAACTTCAGTTTGATTCCTCCGTCGTCGCAGAACTTCCGAAACTCTTTGGAGTCAAAGTTAGATCCGTTGTCCGTGACGATACTGTGGGGCATACCGAACCGGCAAGTTATTCCTCTAAAAAACTGAACGGCTGTTTCGGCCTTTTGGTTTCGAACGGGCACTGCCTCGATCCACTTGGTGAACTTGTCGACCGCGACCGGTAAATACGTGTGCCCCCCAGGCGACGACCTCGGCAGTGGTCCAACTTGGTCGAGTCCCCACTGAGCAAAGGGCCAGGCTAGAGGTATTGTCATTAGATCTGTTGTGGGGGAGTGCGGTTTTGGGGAAAAGCGCTGGCAGGGGTCACATTTCATGACTAGGTCTCGAGCATCCGACGCTGCTGTTGGCCAGTAAAATCCTGCCCTGAAGGCTTTTGCTACGAGGGCCCTGCTTCCTGCATGGTGTCCGCAGGTTCCTTCATGTATCTCGCGCAGTAGTGCTTTTCCATCGTCAATGGCGATACACCTTTGGAGGACACCCGAGATGCTGCGCTTGTAAAGCTCGCCATTTATCACGGTGAAGGCCTTTGACCGCCTGACGATCCGCCTTGCTTCCACAGAATCCTCTGGCAGCTCTTGCTTCGTTAGGTATGCTAGCAAAGGTTTGGTCCATAGCGGCTCAAGGAGGAGGACTTGCTCTGCTGATGATGGTGAAGGTTCTTCGACAGTTTGCTGCTGGCCCGCCGTTGGTTCGGCAGTCGATGGTTTTGGAGGTGCCGAAGCTTTCTCCTTTATCGATCACTGGGTAATGACTTCGTAAAAAACTCCGTCTGGAATGAGGGAGCACGTGGACCCTATATTTGCCAGAGTATCGGCTTCTTCGTTGTTGGCTCTGCCGATATATTTGAGCTCGCATCCCTCAAACTTGGCTTCCATATTTTGGTACAACTGTCTATAAGCGATCATGTTGTCGCTGACCGCGTCGCATAAGTTCATTGACTGCTGCACCACTAAGTTTGAATCTCCATAGATTTCTAGGCGGGTTGCCCCGCATGCTTTCGCCATCCTCATTCCGTGCAGCAGCGCTTCATACTCTGCTTCATTGTTCGTCGGCAGGGGGAAGTCCATACGTAGTATGTATTTCATCTTATCTCCCTGCGGTGATATCAATATCACTCCTGCTCCCGCGCCTGTGCTCCATTTTGACCCGTCAAAGTACATTGTCCATGATCCGACATGTCGGGCGCTGCTGGCGTCTGCGACTGGATCCAATCTGCCACAAAATCTGGGAGGATTTGGGACTTTATCGCCGTTCGGTTAACGTAAGTTATGTCGTGCGGCGCTATCTCGATGGCCCATTGGGACACCCGACCTGTGGCTTCTGGGTTAGTCATTATGTTCTTCAACGGCGCTTCACTTACGACGACGATCGGGTGCTCCGTGAAATAATGACGCAGCTTACGAGCCGACTTCCAAACTGCATACGCCAGCTTCTGATGATGATGATATCTTTATTTTGCGGGTGTGAGTACTTCACTGAGGTAGTAGACGGGCCTTTGAACACCGTGGACATGTCCTGCCTCTTCCCGTTCCACAACCAAAACACTGCTAAAGACTTGTGCTGTTGCGGCTATGTACATAAGCAGCTTTTCCCTTTCGCGTGGGGCGACGAGGACTGGGGACGTCGACAGGATTTTCTTCAGGTTGTCGAAGGACTCTTGCGCTTCTTTGGTCCACTCGAACTTTTCTGACTTTTTCATCAGGTTATAGAAAGGCAAAGCTTTTTCTCCCAGCTTGGCGATGAACCTGCTAAGCGCTGCCAGTCGTCCTGCCAACTGCTGCACTTGGTGCAGATTCTTTGGCAGCTCCATGTCGAGAATAGCTTTGATCTTCAAAGGGTTAGCTTCAATCCCCAGGCCGAAATGAAGTACCCAAGCACTTGTCCCCCTGGCACTCCGAAGAAACATTTTTTGGGATTCAGCTTAATTTTATACTTGTCCAAGTTGTCGAAGGTTTCCCGTAAATCATCGATGAGGGTGGCGGCATGCTTCGTTTTCACCACAATGTCGTCGATGTAAACCTCGATGTTCCTCCCAATCTGCTCCCCAAGGCAAGCCTGCATGCAACGTTGATACGTTGCTCCCGCATTTTTCAACCCGAAGGTCATGACGTTGTAACAGAAAACGCCGTGCGGGGTGATGAACGCGGTTAGCTCCTGGTCTTCTTTCTTCAGTTTGATCTGATTATACCCGGAGTATGCGTCAAGGAAGGAGAGGCGATCGCATCCAGCCGTAGAATCGACTATCCGATCAATGCGAGGCAGCGGGAAGTGGTCTTTGGGCAGTGCTTATTAAGGTCGGTGTAGTCGATGCACATGCGTAGAGCGGTGGTGTCCTTCTTAGGTACCATGACGGGTTAGCTACCCACTTGGCGTCCTTGAGCTCCCGAATGAATCCTGCTTTACGGAGTCGACTGATTTCTTCACCAATTGCTCTTCTCTTTGGTTCGGAAAATCGGCGCATTGACTGCTGCACTGGTTTGGCTGTTGGATCAACGTTAAGGGCGTGCTCAGCGAGTTCCCTGGGTATACCTGGCATGTCAGATGGTTCCCATGCAAATATCTCCCAGCGCTCCCGGAGGAACTCGATGAGCGCGCCTTCCTATGCGCCAGTAAGGTCAGCTGACGTGTTGACGGTTTTCTTCGGGTCCGTAGGGTGCACCTGTAGCTTCTTAATTTCCTTTGCAGCGTCAAACTCATCGGATCTCTCGTTTCGATTGTCGGCTGGTGGTTGCGTGTGATCTGTGACGGTGTCAATTGCGTTGAGCTCTTCCCTGAATCCGAACTTCGAGGCTATCTTCTGGAACTCCCGGTCGCAGTTGTCCGATCGAGCAAAGCTTCCATGGACAGTTATTGGGGTCCCATTGTTGCCTGGCATCTTCAGCTTCAAGTATGCATAGTGGGGTACGACCATAAATTTGGCAAACGCGGGCCTGCCGAGGATGGCGTGATACTGAGACTCCCAGTCGACTACTTCGAACTCGATCTTCTCTTTCCTGAAATTGCTAGGCGTGCCGAAGACCACGTCCAATGACGTTTTCCCAAGAGAATAAGCGGGCCGAGTCGGTATAATGCCGTGAAATCCTGTATCGGATTCTCTTAACATATCGACTGTTAAACCCATTGCTCTCATGGTGCTGGCAAACAATAAGTGCAGGCCGCTTCCTCCATCCATGAATACTTTGCTCATATTGTATCCTCCGATCTGCGCTTCGAGAACAAGGGTTGCGTGGCCAGGCCTCGGAACGGCTTTCGGGTGATCCGCCCTGCTGAAGGAAATACTCTGATCTGACCAGTCGATGAAGTCGGGTGTGTCGACCATGGCGACCTCCGCGTACTTTACTTCTCGGGAGAATTTCTTGATCTCTCTCTTCGAAAAGCTGGTTTTGTGGATCATGTTGACTTGCCCGCATGGTTCCGGGAACACCTCTGTTGTACGCTCGTCCCGAAGCTCATCTTCTCCTGCTGGTACGTATGGCTCTGGTACATATGGCTCCGGTGCATAACTGTAAGATCTTGCCCTTCTCTCCATTGCATGAACTCTTGATATGGCCTCAGTTCTGAGATCATCGCAGAACTGCCGAATCTCCAGAAAATGTCGACAGTTCCTTAGCAGGTGGCTAGACTTCTCTCGACTGTCCTTCGGATTGATGTAAGAGTGGAGGTAACATGGTGCCTCGAGCTGCTCTGTAGCCGATAGATACGGCGAGCGGGTGCGTCCCTTGATTGATAATGTATCGTGGTATCCTTGCTCGACCTGCCGAAGGTGAGGTACTGTTCGTCCTTCCTCCCCATGGTTCGAGTCCCTTCGTCTTTTCCTTCGCCCTGCTGCGACGTCGAAACCCCCTTGGTGGTTCTCTTGTATGCTCCTAGATGGAATCCTTAGGGTTGCCACTGGAGGGATGCTTTCTGGGACTGCGGCCTTTAGACCGGATACGCTAGCCCCGGGGAGGCGAAGGAAACCTCCAGAGTCGATGATGAAGTGAACACCACCGAAAGTAGCATCCATATCGCCAGTCGATCCCGCAGGGATCAAGTGAGGATTGGATCCGCAGCGGGGTGGCGCTTCGCGGTGCGGCACGAATTCGAAAGATCCGCAGCGGATTGGATCCCTTGGTTCCGCTGGCGTTGGCGACTCGAGTACGAACGCTGCGGACGTGACTGGTACTGCCGATGAATTGCCTGGTGCTGACAGGGTTCCCACAGACAGCGCCACTTGTCGAGGGTACTCCTCGGCAATGCCTTCCGTTGGGGCTTAGGGTTAGCGGAATCCTACAAGCTAACACGAGACATCGGTTCACAGACAAGCGGGGAGAGCGATTTACCCAGGTTCGGGGCCCTCGATGAGGTAAAACCCTTACTGAAAGGATCGTATGCCGCACCTAGAGGGGGGGGGGGGTGAATAGGTGCTAACCAATTTTTAGTTCTTTTTCAATTTAGGCTTGACACAAAAGGTAAATTCTCTAGATATGCAACTAAGTGAATTTACCTATATGACAAGGCAAACAACTAAGCAAGATATAGCTAAGCAATATAGAGATAGAATAGGATAGAGGTAACCGAGAGTGGAGCACGCGATGACACGAAGATGATTCCCGTAGTTCCCTTCCTTTGCAAGAAGGTACGTCTACGTTTGGAGGAGTGTGGTTGCTACGAAAGCCAAACCAACAGCCACGAAGGCTTCACTCAGATCTCCGGTGAGCAACGCCACGAAGGCCTAGCCCACTTCCACTAAGGGATTTCCTCGAGGCGGAAACCGGGCCTTTAAAAGGTTCTTGGGGCACACATCCACAACCAAATTGGAGGCTCCCAAATCTGTTACAACACAACAATCAACAACAATACATCAACACAAATCAACTAGGGAACCAAATAGGAACACTAGCATGAGATCCCTCAAACAAGAGAGGGGAAATGAAGAACGCTTCGGTGAGGATGTAGATCGGTGTCTTCTCCTTCGAATCTCCAAAGATCAAGAGCTTTGGTTGGGGGAGGAAGGAGATCTTGCAAATCTTGTGTTCTTGAGGTGGCTCTAATGGTGGTGAAGCTTGGCAGATTTTTCTTGCAATGATTGAGCAACTTGTCCCTTTGGAGAAGAGAGCTATTTATATGGGTGGAGCTTTCAGATCTGACCGTTGGGGACGAATTCAACTAACACCGGAAGTTCCGGCCAGGATGGCCGGAAGTTCCGACTTCCACCGAAGTACCGGCCATTCGGACCGGAACTTCCGCCCTTGATAAAATACCTGCAAAGCAAAAGAAAGGGCGGAACTTGGGCGGAACTTCCGGTGGCCGGAAGTTCCGGCCAAGTTCCGGCTAAGTTCCGGAAACTTGCGAAAACCTTACTGGACTATACGAGCCACAAACACGGAATTCGGAACTTGCCGGAAGTTGGGCGGAAGTTCCGCTGACCGGAACTTCCGGCCAACTCCACCGGAACTTCCGGTCCTGAAGAGAAAACCTGAGCACAGACGTCGCTGAGAAGCTTCTGCTGAAAAAGTCAGGCCGGAACTTCCGCCAGATTAGGCCGGAACTTCCGCCAGATACAGAAAACCTGCAGAACTTCAGAACAGCTAAACCAATACACCGATCCAACATAATTTTTGATGGCTTGTACCTGTCTACATCAACACACATAAAAATATACATAGTGTTGACGTCAAACACACAAAACCCAAAAGGGCGGGAAATGTTCTTTCAATCTCCCCCTTTTTGGTGTTTGATGACAACACAAGTATTTGCAAGGAATAGATAATGTAAACAACAATGTGAGAGATATAGAGGAGCTCCCCCTAGATATGAGCAATGGTACATAAGAAGCTCCCCCTATATCTTGCAACCGTCTTCCAAGGGTTAGCAATACAACATAGTGATAAGCATATGGATAATAAGATCATGCACACATAGATAACCAAGGAAGACTCACATACGGAGTTTACCATACACAAATAAGGTTCCAAGCACATAGATAGAGTTTACAAACCAAATAGCTAAGACATAGTTCGACACCATAAAGATAACTAGAATCACAAGCAATAAAAACCAAAGCCAACACGAGCTTGTGACTCCCCCATGCAAATACCCACCGAAGAGCAACCTAACAAGGTCTCACTCTCCCCCTTTGGCACCAAAGCACCAAAAAGGAAAAAGGAGAATCTACGCGCCCCAAGGGTCGGCGTTAGCCCAGCCGGGAGGGAGGTTCGATGAAGCGCCGGGATAGGGAGGAGTGTGAGGAGGAGACTCGATCTCAAGGCCATCCGGAGGAAGAGGAACACCATAACGAGAGACCCACTCAGCTTCCGGAGTGACATCCTCCTCGGATCCGGGGGGAGACACTTCCACCTCAAGTGCCCTCATGATGCTCTTCTGACGAACCCTTGACTTCTTGGCTTCAACATGCTGCTGATACTGACGTTGGTTGACTGCAGAGGTGAGGCAAAAGATCTGTCTCATGCGGCGTGCTAGCTTGGAAGCCCAACTCGGTGGCTTCTCATCCATGGGATTAACATCTTCAAGAGGAGAGTTGTGGCGCATGGCCCTCAATGACTTCACTTCATGGGATGTGAGAGTGAGTGGAATGGATTGAACGAGTCTAGCATTGCAAGTATCCATCCAAGTGTCCTCAATGAGCTTCATAATGTACGGAGCAAAGGCGGGAAGCTTCTTCTCATACACACATGACCACATCTCATGATAGATGTAGTCCATCACATCAATCTTCTCACCGGTGCCCTTCTTAGCAAAAGAGTTCGCCATAAGATTCACTTCATAAAGATGTAGCTCATCAAGGTTGCCACCCTTTGGTCCAATGGTTTCCCGGTAGACTCTAAGCATAATATCCCAAGTGGGGAGAAGATCCGCACTCTTGCCCGGAACACCCCAACCGGGGATGTAGAGGTGCTCCAAGACTTCCCTTGTTTGAGCCCATGAGCTATCATGGCACCTCCAACCATTTGCATTAACACCCGGGTAGCGAGGGTATCCAAGGGCGGCTCCAAACTTTGCCAAGTTAGACTCAAGGAGCCTCTCATGAGTCATCCACCGAAATGTTCTTGCTTCATCTTGCTCAAAGTGGACGGTGGCATAGAACTGTTGAATCAACCCAACATCATAGTCCTTGTTGAGCTCCATAATGGGATAGAGCCCAAACTCTCCACACATAGTATAAGCTTCTTCAAAGTACTTGTTAGCGGCCATCTTCCCGGTGTCAATAGCATGTTGAGGGGCTACCCCTTTCTTGAATGGAATGTAGATCTCATAGAATATCTCCTCTTGGGACTTGTTGTGGAACCGCTTATCCCCAACCCTATTGTTCCGAGGGGTGAGGTAAGGGTTCATGTCACGGAGCTCCTTGTACTCATTATATTGCATGCTCTTCACGGATATATGTATGTTCTTCCCACGAACAGCCGGTGACTTGAGCCTCTGAGCAGCTGCAGCTTGCTGGCGAGCGGTGAGCTTGGATGGTCGGGTTTGCTCGAGTTCTTCCTCAACCTCATCCACATGATCCTTGCCTCTCTTCTTGGAACCACCTGATAACGGAATCAAAATGATAGGAATGATGAAAGAGAACACATAAGCAAGGAGGCCAAACACCAGAGCATGCACATGATATCGGGTAACAGCAGAAAAAATCGCCAGGCCGGAAGTTCCGGTGAGAACCGGCGGAAGTTCCGCCCCGGGCGGAAGTTCCGGCGTGAAGGGCCGGAACTTCCGACTGATCGAAACAGCGGCAGTTTCTCACCAGATCTGAGGCAATGGCTAAGAGAACCGCATTACCACGACATCCTAAGCACGATCTAGTAGAGGAAAGGTATCTAGAGGATGTCTACCATAGCTTTGCCTAGAGTATGCCCTATATTTCATCTAGTGAGGTCTACCCACACATAGAGAGGGAGAGGGCACAAACCGGGGGGAGCCATGGAGGAGAAGAGGGAGAGGATGCCGATCCACGGAGACGATCCGGCGGGGAGCGCCGGAGGAGGGAGATCCGGCCGGAGGAGCAGCGGCCGTCACGGGGGAGGAGCACCACCAAATAGATCTTGGAAAGGGGAAAAGTGAGGAAGATGGAAGCTGCTCACCCGTTCGGCCCAGTTATATAGTGGCCACTTAAGGCCGGAAGTTCCGCTCGTTGGAGCCGGAACTTCCGGTCTCTCAGGAACCACCCAGGCTGGACACGAACAGGGCTGAACTGGCGAAAAAGATGCCGGCCGGAAGTACCGGTCGGAACGACCGGAACTTCCGGTGGAGCAGGAAACTGTGCCCAAAAACAGGATTTTGACACGAACAAGGTGCACTAGGAGAAGATGAAGGATATGTCTTAGATGAGATAGGCTTAGGACAGCAACGCCAAACTGTGAGATGGTACATGATCACTCATTTTTGCAAATAAATCAAATGAAGGCCAAAAGTGAGTGATTTCCCATAAACAAGGAGATGTCAATAAAATCCAATGAAGATCCAAACACCTCCAACTCTTCACGAAGAAGAGTGCGGTGGCCTAGGCCACCATATATGAGTGTTATGATATGGCACCGCGAAGATATATCTTGGGTCCAAACCAATACTCATCATTTAAGCTCACATATCAACATATGATATAACGAGAATGAAATCTTTAATGTTGGCATTATGGGGGAGGGATAGCTCAATAATTTAAACCGCACTCCCCCTATCTCCATGCCCACATCTAAACCAAATAAAGTTTTGAGACGAAGGTGTGTTTGCAAGATGGTCAAGCTATACTCCTTGAATCAATGATATTTAGCTCATTCCTCAAATAAGTGAACCTTGCTTCATCAAGAGGCTTCGTGAATATATCGGCAAGTTGATCTTTGGTAGGAACATAGATGAGCTCAATATCACCACGGGCAACATGATCCCTAATGAAATGATTCCGGATCTCAATATGCTTCGTTCTTGAATGTTGCACCGGATTATAGGCAATCTTGATAGCACTTTCATTGTCACATAATAGAGGCACTTTGTCACAAATGACACCGTATTCCTTTAAAGTTTGCCTCATCCATAGTAATTGAGTACATCCACTTGCGGCGGCAACATATTTGGCTTCGGCGGTGGAGAGAGATATACAATTTTGCTTCTTAGATGACCAACACACCAAGGACCTACCAAGAAATTGGCAAGCCCCGGAGGTTGATTTCCTATCATCCTTGTCTCCCGCCCAATCCGCATCGGTGTACCCATTGAGAATAAAACTTGAGCCTTTGGGGTACCAAATACCATATCTTGGGGTATCAACCAAATATCGAAAGATTCTCTTGAGAGCTATCATGTGGCTCTCCTTAGGAGAAGCTTGATACCTTGCACACACACCAACACTCAACACTATGTCCGGTCTAGATGCACAAAGGTAAAGCAAGGATCCAATCATGGAGCGATATACCTTTTGATCCACCTCTTTACCATTGGGATCAAGTGCAAGATGACATTTGGTAACCATAGGAGTGGCAACACCTTTCATCTCGGTCATCTTGAACCTCTTGAGCATGTCTTGGAGATATTTTGCTTGGTTGATGAAGGTTCCTCCTCTCAATTGCTTGATCTCAAAACCAAGGAAGAACTTCATCTCTCCCATCATAGACATCTCAAACCTATCGGTCATAAGCTTTGAGAATTCATCATTGAAAGCTTTGTTAGTAGAGCCAAAGATAATATCATCAACATATAATTGGCAAACGAAAAGCTCCCCATTGACCCTCTTAGTAAAAAGAGTGGGATCGATTAGCCCAACATCAAACCCACGGTCTACCAATAATTCCTTAAGGTGCTCATACCAAGCTCTAGGAGCTTGTTTGAGACCATAAAGAGCTTTATCGAGCTTGTAGACATGGTTAGGGAAGTTGAGATCCTCGAACCCGGGGGTTGCTTAACATAAACCTCTTCATGTATAGGACCATTAAGAAATGCACTTTTCACATCCATTTGTTGTAACTTGAAGTTATGATGCGATGCATAAGCAAGAAGGATACGGATGGACTCAAGACGAGCCACGGGAGCATAGGTTTCTCCAAAGTCAATTCCCTCAACTTGAGAGAACCCTTGAGCCACCAATCTTGCCTTGTTCCTCACAACATTTCCAAACTCATCTTGCTTGTTCTTGAATATCCATTTAGTGCCAATAACATTGCGGCACCCCTTTGGCTTCTCTACTAATGTCCACACTTTGTTGCGCTTGAAGTTGTTGAGTTCTTCGTGCATAGCTTCCAACCAATCCGAATCTTCAAGGGCTTCAAATACTTTCTTGGGTTCCAGTAAGGAGATATAAGCATGATGGTTGCTAAAATTAGCCAATTGCCTTCTTGTGGAAACCTTTGCCCTTATATCACCAAGAACCTTATCATGAGTGTGATCACGAAGCTCAAGGTTCCTTTCTCTTCTTGCTAGACGACGGGCCTCGATCTCCTCCTTGGTTCTTCTTGGCCTTGGAGGTATCACTTGATCAACTTGATCTTTTGGGTCCCCGTCTTGACCTTCAACTTGAGAAACTACAATCTCTTGTGAGTGCTCAACATCATGTGCTTGATCTTGGACATCATTTGGTGCGGAGCAAATATCAAATGGATACTCGTCGGAACCATCATGAATTCTTGGTTGATCATGACCTTGATCTTGTCCTTGATCTTGTCCTTGATCTTGTCCTTGAACTTGTCCTTGATCTTGCACACTAGAGGGAGGGTTTTGTTCTTGTTCTTGGGTTGGTGCATCATTTGCTTCACTTGATGGGGTTTGTTGATGTTGAGAAGATGAGGGCTCCACCGTGGTAGAGCATAGTCCTTCCCGAGACGCCACACCGTGTCCCTCAATGGGGCGGAAAAATCCCACACCCATTCTTACTATGGCATCTTGAGGTATTTCATCACCTGCACAAACATCAACTTGCCCCACTTGGGAGCCATCATTTTCTTCGAACTTCACACTACAAGATTCAATGATAATCCCGGAGGATACATCAAAGATTCTATAAGTGTGAGATTCGGCACCGTAACCAACAAATATACCCTCCAAAGCTTTAGGAGCAAATTTAGACAACCGAACCCCTTTGATTTTGTAGAAACACTTACACCCGAACACCTTGAAGTATGAGATATTAGGCTTGTTCCCGGTGAGTATTTCATATGGAGTCTTGTTCAAGCCCTTACGGAGATAGAGCCGGTTGGAGGAGTGACAAGCGGTGGAGATGGCTTCGGCCCAAAAGTTATAGCGGGATTTATACTCCGCCATCATAGACCTTGCCATATCCATAAGAGTCCGGTTCTTCCTCTCCGCAACACCATTTTGTTGAGGGGTGTAAGCAGCGGAATATTGATGACGAATCCCCTCATCACTAAGAAAATCATTGAGTGTGTAGTTCTTGAACTCGGAGCCGTTGTCACTTCTTATTGCCATAATGAGGAGGTTGTATTGGCGTTGCACCTCGGTAGCAAAGTCAATGAATATTTGTTGAGTCTCATCTTTCGTCTTGAGAAAGTAGACCCAAGTGTATCTTGAGTAGTCATCGACAATCACCAAGCAATGTTTCTTCGCACCAAGACTTGCATGAGTAACGGGACCAAAGAGATCCACATGAAGGAGCTCCAAGATCCTCTTGGAAGAGATGATGGTCTTGCTTGGATGCGGAGATTCATGCATTTTGCCTTCAACACAAGCCCTACAAACACGATCTTTGGCAAAAGACACATTTTCCATTAGTCCCACAATATGGTTCCCCTTGTGAAGACTTTGCAAAGTTCTCATGTTGACATGGGCTAGGCGGCGATGCCACAACCAACCCACGTCCGCCTTTCCGAATAGGCACATCGCACTTGACGTGGTGGTCCCCGAAAAGTCCACCACATACAAGTTGTGTTCGCGATACCCAACGAATGCGACTTTTAGAGTCTTGCTCCACAAGAGGACCACAATATCATTATCAATAAAGACGGCGAAACCCATCTTGCCAAGGGCGGAAACGGAAAGCAAATTGTAACCAAGGGTTTTGACAAGCATGACATCCACAAGAGTAATGTTGTGTGCAACCACAACCTTGCCAAAACCCAATACCTCGGATGTAGAATTATCGCCAAAGGAGACGGTGATATCATTTATGTTAGGCCTCAACTCCTTGACGAGGTTCTTGCCGCCGGTCATATGACTTGTACATCCAATATCAAGTACCCATTTTGAACCTCACGGCGGCATAGTCCTACATGAGATCAATTCTTGGATTTAGGTACCCATTTTTCAATGGGTCCTCTTTTGTTAGCAACAAGGGTCTTTGGAACCCAAATAGACCAAGCAACATAACCATCATATGGACCAACATATTTAGCATAAACATCACCATAATAATCTTTAAAGAGAACATAGTGAGGGTTATCTATTCCCGCACCATCATCATTAATGGTGTTGCCCTTTCGGGGTTCACCATTAGCTTTCTCATGTGCGGGCTTGGTCTTTTTCTTGTTTGCCTTTTTAGCCTTGGTATTAAAACCAAGTCCCTCCTTCCCATTGTTTGACCTTTGCTTACTCAAAAGATCATCCAAGGAAAGTTTACTTTGGGGAGAGGAGGTCCTAGCAAGTTCATCTTTCAACCTAGCATTTTCCTCAATTATATTTGCATGATCACATGAAGGAGTAGAGGTACTAGGTATGTCATATGAAGCAAGCCTAATTTGAAGTTGCTCATAAGACTCGGAGAGGAGAGAGTATTCACTCTTCAAGGCTTTGTGAGCCTTGTCTAGTTCATCTAGATCCTTCACAAGTTTCTCATGATCAACACCAAATTTGGCCTTTTCCTTTATAAGCACTTTAGTCTTAGCTCTAGCAAGATCTCTAGCTTTAGTGAGCTTGTTAATTTTATCTTGAGGCTCTTCAAGAGTTTCTAGCCTCTCCTCAAGAGAAGCTATAGTTTCTTGACTTTCCTCAAGAGCATTTTTAAGGGCATGGATTTCAAGAGAGTCTTCTCTCTCTATTTGACCCTTTTTCTCAAGCATATCACTTTGTTGAGCTATATGAACCATGAGGCTTGAAACATGCTTCTTAGTGTTACCTTGTAGGTTACTAATGAACTCATCAAACTCTAGCATCTCTTGTTTCACTTTTAAACTAGCGGGGTCAACCCCTAGATCATTAGCAATGTTAGGCATAGAGGGGTTAGGAGATGATACCTCGGAAGATTTAGCCATAAGGCAACTTTCTTCCTCCACATGAATGACCTCATTGGGGGATTCACTTGGTGATGAAGAGTTAGTGGAGAGGGAGGCAAGAGCGACCAATCCATTAGAGGTTGCATCTTCTTCATCATCAACATCATCATCTCCGGAGGTATACTCTTCTTGAGTTGATAGCACAATAGGTGTGTCCAAGGAGGACCTTGCCATGAAGCAATGTGCATTCTTGATATGAGGGTTCTCATTGGGAGATTCAAAGAGAGATGAAGAGGGTATGTTGGTGGTGACGATGGCGGCCAATTCCTTTGAGCTTTCTTCATCTTCATCACCACTAGAACTTTCAACTTCATCGGATGAATATTCTTCCCTTGTTACTAGCACAACTCTTGAGGGCCTCTTGCCCTTCTTGGTATTGTTGTTGTAGAACTTCTTGTTGAGGGGCTTTGAATATTTGCCCTTTGAGTCTTTGCTCTTGTCCTTGGGAATGAGCCTCCCATTATGAAGCTCTCTATTCTCATAGGGGCATTCGGCAATGAAGTGGCGCTTGTCATCACAATTGTAGCATGATCTTGTCTTTGGACCAAAGCTAGTGAACCCACTTTTGTTGTTCCTCTTGATGTTGTCTTCCTTGGCCTTGGAGGGATCAACCCAAAAGGATTTTGCATGGAAGGCCATGTGATCATGGTAGTGGCATTGCAAATCTTCCGGATAGGACATACTCCAAGATGCCCTATAAGATTCTTGAGGAATCACTTCTTCAACGGAGTTGACCACCAAGGCAAGATTGGAACCTTTTGCCATCCCAAGAGCACGATTGCGAGAATCATGAGAGGTTTCCTCAAGCACCTTGAGAGCTTGCATCTCGTGCACGACTTGTTGAGAGGTGAGAGAGGAATAGCATTCCCTTCCCACAAGAGTCTTGACATCAATGGGTACAAATGGCATCATGCATTCAATGTACTTCTCCTTGATCCAAGAGTCATTGATGTGGGTGGCACCAATAAGCCGGAAGGCATCGGCAACGGTGAGAAGTCTTCCATACATGTCTTCATGATCTTCATCCGGTAGCCTCATGAACCCTTCGGCTTTATTCTTAAGAGCATTATACTTGTTCCTCCTTGTGCTCTCACTTCCAATGCAACTAGCGGTCAAACCATCCCAAGCTTCCTTGGCGGTGGTGTAGTTCCGGACACGATGCAATTCCTTTGTCCCCACACTAGTTTGAATCATGTGCAAGGCGGTGTTGTTGAGTTGACTATCAACCGCTTCTCTTCTAGTCAACTTGTCGGGGTTGTATGGCTTGAAGCCCTCCAAGATGATTCTCCATAATTCATTGGAGGCACTACAAACATGAGAGCGGAACTCAAATTGCCAAGTATCGAAATTTTCAATAGAAAACTTAGGTGGGTCGCCCCGAATGTTCAAATGGGGATGGGGAACCGGTATATCGGGTGATTGGAAAGGTGGAGGCACTCGATTGTAGCTCTCACTCCCACTAGTTCCCTTAGGAGATGCAATGGGAGATTTGATAGTGTTTAAGTTATCACCTTCCACGGGTTTGGTAGATGAGGGTAAGTCCGAAGCCTCTCCCTCATCTAACGCACCCGTGTCTTTTACCTCTACACTAGGAGCCTTGGGAAGGGCCGGAGCCAAAAGCTCGGCAATCATCTTTTTCATGCTTTCCATTTGGGCTTCCACGGAGGACTTCAACGAATTGAAGTCTTCCACGGAGACCGTCTTGGCGGCCCCTTCCGAGGACTCCTCGTCCGGCATACTCTTAGGCGGTTAAGCCCGAAATAAGAGCCGAGGCTCGATACCAATTGAAAGGATCGTATGCCGCACCTAGAGGGGGGGTGAATAGGTGCTAACCAATTTTTAGTTCTTTTTCAATTTAGGCTTGACACAAAAGGTAAATTCTCTAGATATGCAACTAAGTGAATTTACCTATATGACAAGGCAAACAACTAAGCAAGATATAGCTAAGCAATATAGAGATAGAATAGGATAGAGGTAACCGAGAGTGGAGCACGCGATGACACGGAGATGATTCCCGTAGTTCCCTTCCTTTGCAAGAAGGTACGTCTACGTTTGGAGGAGTGTGGTTGCTACGAAAGCCAAACCAACAGCCACGAAGGCTTCACTCGGATCTCCGGTGAGCAACGCCACGAAGGCCTAGCCCACTTCCACTAAGGGATTTCCTCGAGGCGGAAACCGGGCCTTTACAAGGTTCTTGGGGCACACATCCACAACCAAATTGGAGGCTCCCAAATCTGTTACAACACAACAATCAACAACAATACATCAACACAAATCAACTAGGGAACCAAATAGGAACACTAGCATGAGATCCCTCAAACAAGAGAGGGGAAATGAAGAACGCTTCGGTGAGGATGTAGATCGGTGTCTTCTCCTTCGAATCTCCAAAGATCAAGAGCTTTTGTTGGGGGAGGAAGGAGATCTTGCAAATCTTGTGTTCTTGAGGTGGCTCTAATGGTGGTGAAGCTTGGCAGATTTTTCTTGCAATGATTGAGCAACTTGTCCCTTTGGAGAAGAGAGCTATTTATATGGGTGGAGCTTTCAGATCTGACCGTTGGGGACGAATTCCACTAACACCGGAAGTTCCGGCCAGGATGGCCGGAAGTTCCGGCTTCCACCGGAAGTACCGGCCATTCGGACCGGAACTTCCGCCCTTGATAAAATACCTGCAAAGCAAAAGAAAGGGCGGAACTTGGGCGGAACTTCCGGTGGCCGGAAGTTCCGGCCAAGTTCCGGCTAAGTTCCGGAAACTTGCGAAAACCTTACTGGACTATACAGAGCCACAAACACGGAATTCCGGAACTTGCCCGGAAGTTGGGCGGAAGTTCCGCTGACCGGAACTTCCGGCCAACTCCACCGGAACTTCCGGTCCTGAAGAGAAAACCTGAGCACGAGACGTCGCCGAGAAGCTTCGCTGAAAAAGTCAGGCCGGAACTTCCGCCGGATTAGGCCGGAACTTCCGCCGGATACGAAAAACCCGCGGAACTTCGGAACAGCCTAAACCAATACACCGATCCAACATAATTTTTGATGGCTTGTACCTGTCTACATCAACACACATAAAAATATACATAGTGTTGACGTCAAACACACAAAACCCAAAAGGGCGGGAAATGTTCTTTCACTTACGTCATGCCTGTCTGTTCTTGATTATGATGATAATGGGTTACAATGGGGTGCCGAATAGTTCGGCTGAGATCTCGTCGAGAGGCTAAGTGCTATGGTGACCTAGCTTTAGATTTCCTGGTGGCTACGGTTGCTATGATTGATTCCGCCCCTCGGCAGCCCCTCTCCTGGCCTTTATATAGGAGGCCAGGTCTCAAGAGGTCTAACCGAGTACGACTAGGTTTACAATAGTTTTGGATCTAATCTTTCCTTGTTCGGCTGCTTCCTTGTCTTGCTCGTCAAGGATTCCTCTGGTGCGCCGTCCAGGTGGCCCATCTTGCCTCCAGTTGTCTTCATGGGCCTCCAATTAGTCGATACAGGATAGGGCAATGTCGGTTACCCGAAGGGTAATGCCCACGTCACCGCCCCCACGCCAATGCAAGGGGCAAGAGCAAGACCAGGTTGGCCACCCGTCATGGACGGAGGTGTCCAGGGGCGCCATGAGAGCCGGATTCTGGAACGTTCGTGGCTATCACGCGCTGGGGCGCCAGCCACGGATCCGGGAACTCTTAGCCCGAGAACACTTAGACATTGTGGGTCTGCAGGAGACGATCAAAAGCGAGTTCTCGCATGCGGACCTGAGAGCGATCGATCCACAAGGGAGATTTGCTTGGCACTCCATCCCGGCGTTGGGACACTCGGGAGGGATCCTCGTGGGGGTCAACGAGGACACGTTCGAGGCAATCGCCTAGACTGAGGGGAGATTCTTCCTTCGGGTAGATATCCTCCAATTGGCCAATAACACAACGTGGTCGTTATTCGTGGTGTATGGGCCGACGGATCACCGCCTCTCCGACGAATTCTTGGGGGAATTGTCGGCAGCCGCCAATGCCTACCACTTTTCCGTTGGCGGTTGGCGGTGACTTTAACCTGGTCAGGGGATCAGAGGATAAAACCAATGACAACATCCATTGGCCGCGGGTGCACAAGTTCAATGATTGTATTGCTGACCTTGCACTCCGCGAGATCCGCAGGGGCGGAGCCAGATACACCTGGACAAACAAAGAGCTTAACCCAGTGAGGAGCGTCCTTGACCGAGTGCTGGTATCCACGGGTTGGGAGATTCTCTTCCCCTTGTGCACCCTCACAGGCCAAATGATCATCGGATCGGACCATGCCCCTCTGATCCCGGACTCAGGGGAGGAGGCCAGACGCCGTACTCCACGCTTCTACTTTGAGAAGGGCTGGCTGGAGTGTAAGGGTATATTTCCCCTATGTGTGGTTTTGGTAATTAATGACAACCCCTATGGATTAATGTTTTCATTAAGTTTATATGAAGGAATATTCCATAGGTATTGATTGTATTCCATGTGTTGGATTCAAGGATAGATGCCATGAAGATAAAGATATACCTTATGTATTGGCATCAAGATCATCGATTTGAAGATATATATGTGATATGATCAAGAAGAAGAAATAAAGATAGAGTTCTTATGTGGAACTCAATATTAGCCATGCTCTAGCTTATGTGATAAGCAATGAATGATCAAGATCTTGAGAGCTTGATTCCAAGTGAAGATTTCTTTATACACCTCAATATAGTATGATAGATCATGAGAAGATACAAGGTTGACCAATACAAAGAGTGAAGAATAGATTCAAGTTTGGTCAACACATGAAGCATGAAGAATGTGCCACGTAAAGTCACGTGGTATGGTAAGCCTTGTCAATTATGCTTCATGAACTAACCCATCATATATGTGCTCTTGTGTTGTCTATGTGGGTTAGGTATCTTTCCATGGGCATGCATCAAAAGTGAGATCTCATATAGCCCATGCGAGGATGATGGCAAGTGGTGATCGTCATCAAGGTTGAGTTGGACAAGTTCAAGTTGAGCATCTCGAGAGGATGATATGCTTGAAGCTTGCCGTCCATTTGGTGATAATGGACATGTGAAGATGTGCATCAATGGAGCTTTCCCATCATAGTGTATGGGGGAGCATTTGTGGGTCTTCACGAAGCAACAATGATCAAGTGATGCATTCCGGCTTGAGTGGAGCTTAAAGAGTTATCATCAAGATCAAGCGGGATGCGCAAGGCAAAGGTATGGCCTTTATAGGTTTTCCTTTTACCGATCTCAAGGTGGTTGATGGGAGACCGGATTATAGGATAGATAGCCGCACTATCAAGAGGGGCTTTCGGTTGGGTAACTTGATCACATCATCTTAGGGAGCTCAATCATTTGCATACTTTTCATATCCCTATTGCTTCTTAGTGTTTCTCTGTGAGAGATTCTTGAGCTTGTTGCTAGCTTTACAACAAGCCCAAGTTCATCGAAAACGGAATTCGCATGCATCTTCTATTGCGTTTTCGAGTTTAGACGTCTTCACTGTTTCTTGAAGGTGGGAGACTCCCTCTCTAAAAAAATCTAAAATATCCTGTGAGGAGTCTCCATATTTCCATTTTTGTTGGGGTTCTATTCGTTGTTATCTTTCCAACAAAATTGGTTTCATGTCAATCGGGGTCCGGACACAAAAGTTATCACAGTTTTTGTATAACATGTTTTCCTGCTGGCCTGGTTTCTCGCCCGGCGTGACCGGCCATCCCACCGGATGGCCCGGTTCCAACCGGCTCCTGAGCTGGTGCCAACCGGGGCATGTTCTGTATGTCACAGAGACCTCCCGGTCATGGCCCGGTCGGTGGCCCGGTTTGGACCGGTCTGTTCCGGTCAGGAGCCCGATCGGTCCTGGTTGTGGGCCGGGTGCCCCGGCGCCAACTGGCTCTTGAGCTAGTGCTAGCTGGGGGTATTACTGCACGACATATCTTGTCCCAGTCATGTCCCGATCACAGGCCTAGTTTGGACCGGCCGGGTCCGGCCTGTGGCCCGGTCTGACCGGACGGCCCGGCCCCAGGCCCGGTTGAACGGCCTCCTCGAATGTGCTGAGCTGAAACACATCCAACGGTTATATTTCTCCCTAGACTATAAATAGGCCTTCTTCCACCTTGGGCTGGACAAGTTCTTCCACTCTCTCTCCTCCATTGTTGACTTTGAAGAACTTTCCCTATCTCTTGATTCCCCCATGATTCTTGCTCATTCTTGAGGGATCTAAGAGAGGAGATCTAGATCTACAATCCCCACCAATCCATCTCTCCTCTAAGTGAGGGAAACCCTTTAGATCTAGATCTTGGAGTCATTTGTTGATTTCCTCTTTGTTCTTCCTCTCTAATCTCATCCTAGCATTTGTTGCTTTGGTGGGATTTGAGTGTGAATGATTTGAACACCTCTAGTGTTCTTGCTTTACATCATTGCATAGTGTTGAGCTCTCCACCACGATTAGTTCGAGTGAGAGACCGTGAGCTTGTTACTCTTGGAGGGAGACCTCCTAGTTGGCTTGGCGGTTGGTGCTCCGGTGATCTCTTCAAGGAAGATTGTGAAGAGGCACGGGCTTCTCCTTTGTGGAGCTTGTGAAGTGGTTGTGGAGCTTGCCATCTCCGAAGTGGAGGAAAAGCTAACCATAAGGAAAGGGGGCTCGGAGAATAGGGTGAGCCTTCGTGGCGTTGGGGAATCCTTCGTGGGACCTCCACCCCTCCAAACGTGACGTACCTTCTTGCAAAGGAAGGGAACACAGGAATACATCCTCATCTCCGCGTGCCTTGGTTATTTCTATACCCGAGCTTACTTTCCTTGTGATAGCCATCGTGCTTGAAGTATCTTTTATATCTTGCTATCACTTGTTGTTCATATATATTGTGCCTATCTTGCTTAGCTCTAGTTGTTGTTGTTGCACTTAGTTGAGCCTAGCATATTTAGGGTTTGTGCTTGTAAACTAAATGATAGTTTAATTCCGCATTCTCACAAGCCAAATCCATAAGAGTTTTTAAACGCCTATTCACCCTCCTCTAGGCGACATCTAGTCCTTTCATGGAGCGCGCAGAATTTGGAGATCTGGTTACGGCCAAGTGGCACAGCTTGGAGGGACTCGGGGGGCCCCTTCTTCGACCCCATTGATGCATGGCAACACGTATCCGTGGGTCTGAGGCAACTCCTCAAGGGTTGGGGAGCCAACATAGGGAAAGCCGACCGGGACCTGAAAGAGAGTATCCTGGGGAGGATTCATGCCCTAGATACTCGAGCTGATACCACGGGCCTTGATGATGAGGGATGGGCGTTGAGGTATCACCTGGAAGGCCAACTTACCCACCTTCTTAAGATGGAGCAGGAATACTGGAGATAGCGGGGTCGTCAGTCTTGGCTCCTCCATGGGGATGCAAAATACGGCGTACTTCTACGCTATTGCCAATGGGCGCAGGCGCAAATGCACCATCGCCCGGCTTGTGACGGACCAGGGGACCATCACTTACAGCAGGGACCTGCAGGAGCACATCTATGGCTTCTACCGCAGCCTTATGGGGGCGGAAGGGGAGGAAAGGGTGTTCTCCCTCGCGCAGGACACCTGGGTCGCGGACAAACGGGTCTCGGCGCCGAGAATGAGGACCTAATGCTATCCTTCTCAGGGGAGGAGGTGGATGGGGTGCTCAAGAGCATGAAGGTTGACACGGCCCCAAGTCCAGATGGGTTCCCTGGCATTTTCTTCAAGAGGTTCTGGTCCTTGGTCAAGCCCTATATCCTGGCCATCCTTAACGGCTTTGCTCTGGGGCGAGTGGATATTGCGAGACTGAACTTTGGGGTGCTCACGCTTATTCCCAAGGTTCACGGGGCGGAAGATATTCGCCAATTCTGCCCGATTGCGCTGATCAACGTTATCTTTAAATTCGTAGCTAAAGCATACGCGATCCGGCTTGCTCCTATAGCGAACAGATCCATTGGTAGAACCCACATCCACGAGGGGATTGTCTCTCTTCAGGAGATCATCCACGAGACGAAATCCAAGAGACTTAGGGGAGTCTTCTATAAACTTGACTTCGAAAAAGCCTATGATCGAGTCAATTGGTCCTTTCTTCGGGAGGTGCTCCTCCGGAAGGGGTTTGACCCAGGGTGGGTCCACCGGTTGCTCAGTTTGGTCTCGGGGGGGGGCAAACGGCGATCACCATCAACGATGAGGTAGGCAACTACTTCAGGAATGGGAGGGGCGTGCGTCAAGGAGACCCGCTATCCCCACTCCTGTTCGACTTCGTGGCAGAGGCTCTCGCCGTGATTTTGGACAAAGCACAAGCTACGGGACACATTGAGGGTGTTATCCCGCACATTATCCGGGAGGGGGGGTGGGGGTTCCCATCTGCAGTACGCGGATGACACGACCATCATGATCCAGCCGGACGATCTGGCTATTGCCAACTTGAAGTTACTCCTCCTCTGTTTCGAGAACATGTCAGGGCTCCGCATTAACTTCCACAAGAGTGAGGTCATGATCATGGGGACCTCGGAGTTGGAGAAGCAGCGGATCGCCAACATGCTAAACTGTAAACAAGGATCCTTTCCCTTCACATATCTTGGCCTTCCCATCTCTGACCATGCCATTACGGCCGCGGATTGGGGTCCGCTGACAACCAAGGTTTCTAAACGGGCAGACCCGTGGACGGGAAAATTCATGTCCTCAGCAGCGCGCCTTATCCTGGTGAACGCCCGCCTGTCCAGCTTGCCCCTCCACGCCATGGGTGTGTGCATGCTGGGGTATGGCATGCACGACGCACTCCACAAACATCGCGCGAAATTCTTCTGGGAAGCAAATGGCCCAAAGAAGAAGTACCATTGGGTCAGATGGGATGCGATGTGCATGCCCAAGTCCATGGGGGGACTAGGTATTATGGACACCAAGCTCATGAACGTCTGCCTCATGGCGAAATGGGTTTGGAAAATCATGAATGGTGCTCACGGCTTGTGGGCGGATATCTTTCGCAGAAAGTACCTGACCGGTAGAGACATCTGGGTAGACTCACACCCAAGAGGATCACAATTTTGGAACACGCTTCAGAAGATCAAGCAAGTGCTTTGTTTGGGGACAAAGCATTAGGTGGTCAGTGGGACTTCGACCCGGTTCTGGCATGACTGGTGGTTAGGACCGAGACCCTTTCGGGACAATTTCCCAGCCCTTTTCGCCATCACGGCAAACCCAGATGCCTCTGTGGCCCAAGCCGCGACCAACGGGTTTTGGGACATCCCCCTTCGCAGGGAGCTTGGCAGGCATGAGCTCACGGAGCTCACTGACATCTAGAGGGATCTCCAGACGGTGGGTCTGAGGGCCGGTCAAGATACCATCCGGTGGTCTCTCGAATCCTCTGGAGAATTCTCGGTGCGCTCCCTCTACCTCAAGTTATGCCAAGGCACGCCACAGAAACACTATGGGGTGCTCTGGAGGATTGCTGTTCCTCTCAAGATCAGGATCTTCCTCTGGCAGCTTATGCGTAAACGCCTGCCCTCCAATGACAACATTCGTAGGCGTAGGGGGCCATCTTCGGGGAGATGTGCCCTCTGTGGAGAGATGGAGGACACGAACCACATCTTCTTCACCTGTGTCCTGGCCAGATTCATGTGGAGCGCAGTTAGGGAAATGTTGCATTGCACTTGGAACCCCTCGTGTTTGGCAGACATTTATAGGGTGCTCCAACAGTGCAGGGGCCAAACGAAACGGGTCTACTGGATTAACTGTGCGGCGTTGTGCTGGACCCTATGGAACATAAGAAACGGATTTTCCATCGAGGGACGCTTCCCTAGTCAATCTGCTGACTGCATATACAAAATGTCTCTTTATCTCTAGGTGTGGAAGCAAGTGGCTAGGAGACATGACCGTGAGGCGGTGGAGCCGACGATTGGTAGACTACGCGAGCTCCACGCTTCCTCCAGGAGGCAGACATAGCATTTTTCGCTGCCGCTATCTTATCTTGTATCTGTGCTATGTGTTGTATGGATGACATGTGTTGGGGCACATGGACGTATTAGACCGTTATCTTTGCTATCATTCGGTTTGGCGGTGTGAGTTGTATCTTAAACCTTCAGCTGTTTGTTGTGGCTTCGTTAATTTAAAGCCGGGCTCTGATCTAAAGGCTCTGATCTAAAAATATGTTTAAAAAAAATAAAAAAAAAGAGGCTAGTGGCAAATTCCCCTTCGTTCGGAGACAGTTTTGTCAACAGTCGGGTCCTCTCCTCCTACATCGCGCCACCAAGTGGTCGGCCATGCTGCGGTACCTCGTACCGCTGCTCCTCGCGGCGGCCGCTGCCACCACCGCGCCCGCCACTTTCGTGCTCGAGGAGGCCACCATCGAGTCCATCCACCGCGCCTTCGCCGGCGGCGCGCTCACCTCGCGCGGCCTCGTCGAGCTCTACCTTCGCCGCATCGCGTCGCTCGACCCGGCCCTCCACGCCGTCGTAGAGCTCGACGCCGACGGCGCGCTCGCCGCCGCCGAACGCGCCGACGCCGCCCGCCTCCTCGGAGGCGCCGCGCTCCCGCCGCTCCACGGCATCCCCGTGCTGATCAAGGACAACATCGCCGCGGCCGGCGCCTTAAACGCGACGGCCGGGTCGCTCGCGCTGGTCGGGTCCCGCCCCGCGCGCGACGCCTGCGTGGTCGAGCGGCTCCGGAGCGCCGGCGCGGTGGTCCTCGGCACCGCCAGCCTCAGCGAGTGGTGTAACTTCCGCGCCCCCGGCGTCCCCGCCGGCTGGAGCCCCCGCGGCGGCCAGGGCCTGGTCAGCAGATCTGCCTCCTCCGCCTACTATTACGTTTCCTTCACCTTTGCTTCGAAGCTAGAATTGCAAGTTCATTTATCGGATCAAGGGCAAATCTGAATGACCCTAATCACTTGCTGATGTAGTAGAACCCATACGTGCCGTCAGCGACGACGTGCTCCTCCAGCAGCGGCTCTGCCATTGCGGCGGCGGCAAACATGGTGTCCGTGACGATTGGCACCGAGACAGACGGGTCCATCATGTGCCCGTCCAGCTTCAACTCCGTTGTCGGGATCAAGCCGACGGTCGGCCTCACGAGCCGTGCCGGTGTCATCATCATTTCTCCAAGGATGGACACAGTGGGGTAACATAGACGCTGACCGAATGCTTACATCAATCTAGCAGAGTGATGTGGTTTTACTGCCTGAATATTAACCCAAACAGCACTGCAGTGTGCATTGCTTAACTGAATTACTATCAGAAACCACTTTTACCGAGTAGTTCAGCAAAAGTATAGTTGTAATGTGCCCATGTATGTTTGCTCACTTTTCTTTTATGATCTGGTGACGCCGATTCTAGTTACTTCTTAGTGATGCGATTTACTTGATGCAGCCCAATCTGTAGGACTGTTTCAGATGCAGTAAATGTGTTGGAAGCAATCGTTGGTTACGATCCACGGGATGCAGAGGCAACTCACATGGCATCTCAGTATATCCCGGAAGGCGGTTACAGGCAATTCTTGAACATAAATGGTCTAAGAGGCAAGAGGATTGGGGTTATCAGGAAGGATTTCTTCCTGTTTCCTCCAGGATCCATCAAAGAGAAGGTGTTTGGGGAGCACTTCGACACTATGAGGTGATTCATCACTCTTCTTGTGTGTCGTCAATATTTTTTATTCAGAGGTATCAGTCACTTCGATTGTGCTTCACTTTCTTGTAGAACTGCGGTTATGCTAAGCCAGACAACTAATAAGTGGTGCTTTTTTTCCCGATGTTTTTAATCTATATAAGTGTAAGATCTTGTCATATGATACAGTAAATCACATAATTGATGTTCAGTTTCAAGCTTTCTCCGAGGCATGGTTATGATACTAGCTGACACAATATCATAGGTCTGGAGGTAGATGATTGATCCCAATGTTGGCACCTAAGCTGGTCTGACACACTTTGCTCTTAAGCCTTTGAGAAGAACTAGTTATTGCACAACACTATTTCAGACTCCATACACTCTGAATGATATTCTGCACCAGAGAATATTATACTGTCAAAATAACGTGCCTCGAACATGGCAAGAGTAACAAGTTATGGAACAAATGCCACTGCAATGTTTGAAATTTTGAAAATGCCACTGGTTATGAGAAAGACATGTGCCTATATCCTGAATGTCGTTTAGACATCCATTTACACTTTTCATGCAAACTACTACTATATGACAGTATCAACATTGAAGAGGGATGATCAGTCACTGGGGATGATTGAATGAAAGAAGGAATGAATTATGACATGTTATCTACTTATTGGTTTTGTTGATTTTTTTGTCTGAATATAGATTAGCTTTTCCTAACTTGTGCATGCTGTTAAAAAACTCAAAGGCAATTGGGTGCCATATTGGTGGACAATCTTGAGATACCAAGCATGAATGTCATCAACGATGCAGTACAAAGCGGCGAACGTGCTCTAATGCTCGCCGAGTTCAAGCTGTCCCTCAACTCTTACCTGTCTGAGCTGGCCACCACACCTGTTAAATCATTATCAGACATAATTGAATTCAACGACAAGCATCCTGTCGCGGTAATTACTTTATTTCACCTCATTTCCTAGTTGTTTTTCTTGAAGATACTTTTGAAATATATGTTACAGGAAAGGATGGCTGAATTTGGCCAGAGTTACCTTGTGCAATCTGAAGCAACAAACGGCATTGGTCCGACTGAGGAGCGTGCCATTGCCAAACTGAACAAACTGTGCGAGGAGGGCCTTGAGAAGATTATGCTAGTCAATCAACTGGACGCAATCGTCGCTCCTGGCGCATCTGCTCATAGCCTGCTTGCCATCGGTGGCTACCCAGCGATCACCATCCCGGCCGGATACGCGTCGGATGGCGTTCCTTTTGCAATCTGCTTTGGAGGGTTGAAAGGATCAGAGCCGAAGCTTATTGAGATTTCTTATTCCTTTGAGCAGGCAACGAAAGTCAGGAGGCCCCCACCAGTATTGCAGCATTCTTCCGTTTGATTGTAGTGCTGTTTTTACCAGTTTGTCCATGCATTCACTGAATTTCCTAGTATTTTGGCAGTGAAAGTCCTAAATGTGTTTGCCTCATTATGGGGATATAATGACCTGGTAATCTGGCAATTTATCTTATGATTGGTGTGCTTACCATGTAGTAGTTCTTCAAACTAGGCCTTACTACTATAGTGCTATCTTGACTGGCTTGCTCATGTTTCAGTTGCATACGCTGACAACAAGACCACAGGGCATGTTTATGCATTTGAAGCATCTAACTTGTACAATATTTATCTTCTATGATGATTCGAATTCCCATAATGGACTTGTTCAGTTGGCCCACTGTTTAGATTTTACACCCCAACTAGAGACGGTGCATCTTGATGTGAGTATTGTTTTGTTGAACAGGAGTAACAATAGATTTTGATTTTTCTTTTGTGCAATGTGCACTTGGATTGTCTCTACCAGCTGATTTGTGGGATGTATAACAGATGGACTACATGAGGCTTGTTGACCACTGTTGGAATGGTGAGCTGACAGGGGATGGCTGTCATATGCACCGCCATGATCACCTCAAGACAGTGTACATGAGTGGGTTCAGGTGCTTCCGGACTCAAGTTGCCTTGGCATGCTGCATTCTGGAAAACTCTGTTGTACTTAAGCAAATGACTATAGAACCCAAGTTCAAAAGCTACTCTTCTCATCGAAACTCCAACATACCTGTTTACAGGATTCATGAACTTAAATTTATGTCAGAACGCTTTGGTAAAGGGATCACTGTGTTAGTAGAAGCTCCTTTACAATTGTGAGCTTAAATTTATATGTTGTCCATCTATGTAATACTAACTCTGTTTCAAAATAAGCGTGTAAACTTTGTCAAGATGTATTTTAGTGTTTAGATAGATCTGTATATATAAAAATTTGAGACAAAGTAAGTGTGTCAACTCTATCTAGACGCATTTTAGTGTTTAGATACATCCGTATCTAGAAAATAGTTGCGACAAAATAAGTGTGTCAACTCTGTCTAGACGTATTTTAGTGTTTAAATACATCCGTATCTAGAAAATAGTTGCGACAAAATAAGTGTGTCAACTCTGTCTACAGTATTTTAGTGTTTAGATACATCCGTATCTAGAAAAAAGTTACGCATGTTATATGTCAGTACATCGATGTTGTTTCTCTAATTAGTGTTTAGCAGGTAAGCGCTTGTACTAAATGAAAAAATTAACTTCTCCCATGTTATGTTGTAACAGATGATCTTCGAAATAGGCTTTCGCCCCGCTATATTAATATAGCAACCACACGATACAAGCATGCTAGGGCGCAGCACAACCAGACCCAAAAGAAACGGAAGAGAAAGAAAAAAGGAAACAAATGCCGACACCGGTAGCTCGACAAGAACGATGACGACCCCGCAACCGCTGCATCCTCCGAAGGATTCCCACCACACTCCTAGCACCTCGAACCGCCGCATACCAAAACAGCACCTTCAACAAAGAGAACGACAACGACGCCGCTGCTGTCCGGAAAACTCCTGGGGTTTCCCCCGGTACACGGAAGGAAATGGATAGGGGGTACATCCGACGCCCTCCAAGAAGGCAAGGCGGCACCCTCAGGAGCCACCGCGTCAGAGTCGGATGAGCCGACATGGATTTCTCCCAACCCCCAAAACCACCAACCTGGACGATTCAATTAGCTCCCCCCAAACCTACCGCCCACCAACACACGCCCCCACGGTCTTGAAGTCCTCATCGCTGTCTCGCCGTGGACACCGGCGCAAGGCCTAGAGGAGGAAGAGGGAGACATCAGGGCCCGGGGTAGCACACCACTACCAGCGGGAGGGAACAACCTCCACCGAACGACCACTACCGGCGGTCTTCACGGCAGCCGACCGGACGAGGCAGCAAGGACAAACCAGGCCCCTCCTGGCCCGGCCGAGCCCAACCAGGCCCGTGAAGTCCTCGCGGCCAAGCTGCAGCAGGCCGGCCGTGGCGTCGCCACCACCCTGCCACCGCCTACGAGCCTCTTCCGCCACCAGGGAACTACAAGGTCGGACCAGGGGCCTACGGCCCGCCAAGCCCAGATCGGGCCCAAAAGGGACCCAGATCTTGGCCCCACCACCCCTCCCGGCCGCCGCTCCGCCGCCAACGATGGCGCCGCTGCGCCTCCTTCCACCCGACACACGGATCTCACGCCGCCGCATCAGACCGCCATAGGCCAAGGTGCACCGCCACGGGCCGCCCTGCGTCATGCCAAGGCTCCACGCTCGCGGGGAAAGACCGCCCGCCGCCGCCGGCACCGCACAGGCAACGCCCGGCGGCCCGCGCCGACGGCGGCGCAGAGAGGGAGGGGGAGAACCGGGCTGGGAGGAGCGGCGGCTAGGGTTCGCCCATGCTCGCCCGCGCGGGGGCGAGAGGAGCGAGACGGTTGGGTCGGTAACAGATGATCTGGCTCTAGTATTTCTTAACTATTAAATTGCAATCCCTCTGGTACGTGGTACGTCGTCCCGCCTGGAAAAAAACAGCGAACAAAAACGCGATGACAAAAAAAAAGCAAGCTAACCCACGGAGCCACGCACGACTCGCATCCATCCTGAGAAACGAGCACACCCGCGCCGTGGCTCCGTTGCCGCCGAGACAGAGATTTTTCTTTTCTAATCGACGTTGCCGCCGGCCGAGATAGAAACTCATGCCGCGCATCACCGCGCCACGCCAGGAGGCGTCGGTAGGAGATCTCCTACCGGGAGATTTCGCTGCCGCGTATCCGAGGACGCCGCTAGCCGGGCTTGCCGCATCCCCGAACCACCCCGCGTCGCAGCGGACGATGCCGACGACCAACGGCTGGCGAGCGCCGGAGAGCTTCCACGCGCGCGGAGAGGTGTGTGGTAGGATTGGCCTCCGCGACGGGAGGACTCCACCAAGGCAATGCCCATGGCCGCCCTGTGGATGCAGCCTATGGGTCCTACCTCCGCCGCGGGCTGGGAGACTGCACCGTCGGACGGAGTCGAGCACCGTCGCTTGCCGACTATTGTGTTAAATGTAGATGGGCTGCAGCCCAATAAGGCAGCCCAAGTAATCTACAATTCCTGAAATCTCAAGGTCCATCACGTTGGCAGCTTGAGATAGCCTCGAGACACACTCAAGGAAGCCTAAATTTTTGTTTGGTGCACCAACTGTGTTGGGTACGTGTCGGCTTGCATGTGCATGCTCGCCGCGTGTCCCTGACTTCCTACGCGTGTCAACGCGGTCGGGTCGGCTTCCTCCCAGGCTATACAAGGAGACCGATCAGATCTGGAAAATAGTACTCTAAGATCTCTCTCGTGAAGTTCCTTTTGCTGTGCTACTCTCTAGTCTTCCCCATCCCGGCGACTGTGTGCATAGCCGTCCGGGAGAGCAGGCCTCCGAAACTCCGTCCGTTGAGATCCTGCACCGGGAGACGGGCGATAAGGTTTTTGGGGAGCGTCTCGGCGCGACTGCTCGCTGCTGTTCGTCTTCATCATCGACGGTTCGGCTGCTTCATCGACAGATCCGACTACACCATGGGCGACATCAACAACTCCCATGGTGGTGGTGCTACTGCTGGTGCGACCTTCCCGGTCGCGATGTACGTGATTTACCTCTCCTACCTTGCACTGCTACTTGTTCCATGTTCAGATCTGATGCATGTGCTTAGTCTGATGTGTATGGTTAAGTATGCTTGTGCATCTGTAATGTTGCTTTCGGTAATTAAACTCACACGGAAATTGCCTAATAATCTAACAATCCAAAAACCTTATATGCTTAGGCAGTTTTCACCGTCTGGTTTTGCTGCTGCGCTCAAACCGAGCCCGTTTACGGGTTCTCATTTCAAGAGATGGCAGAGTAAGACCCTCTTATGGCTCACTTCTATGGGCGTGCACCGGGTTGCGGAAGGTACTCCCAGAGGTCCGCTTACTCCTGACGAGGATAAAGCGTTCGGGGATGACACTGTAATCTTTGTGGGTGCCGTCCTAAGTGTGCTCGGAGACAAGTTGGTTGATGCTTATCTGCACATCCGAAATGGGAAGGAACTGTGGGATGCACTAGACGCTAAGTTTGGTGCTGCCGATGCCGGAGGTGAACTGTATACTATGGAGCAATTCAATGACTACATAATGGTTGAGAACCGATCTGTAGTAGAACAGGCTCATGAGATACAGATCATGGCAAAGGAACTTGAGCTCCTCAAGTGTGTGCTACCGGACAAGTTTGTCGCGGGATGCATTGTCGCTAAGCTTCCCCTTCATGGAGGAACTTTGCCACTTCTCTGAAACATCAGAGGCATGAGTTCTCTATTGAGAATATCATGGGATCTCTGGATGTTGAGGAGAAGGCGAGGGCAAAAGACAAACACACTGGAGGAACCGAGGGACGTTCTGCTGCCAATATGGTACAGAAAAATGCCCACAAGTCCAAGGGAAAGAACAAGGGAGTCTCCCAGACCACCAACTTTAAGAAGAAGGGGAAACGGAGAAGAAAGATCCTTGCTGGGTGTGTGGCGAGACAGGCCATTGGGCTAATCGCTGTCCACAACGCAAAGGAAAGAAATGTCGAGCTGGACGTAACTCAAATTCTGTCAGCATGGTCATTGGCAACACAGATGAAGGAACTACAGGGTATGGTAATATGTTACCTACCGTTCTTTCGGTGTTTCAGCCCACGGAATGGTGGGTTGATACAGGGGCCAATGTTCATGTGTGTGCTGACATCTCCATGTTTACCTCTTATCAGGCCCGAGGTTCCTCAGTAATGATGGGGAATGGGTTACATGCTACTTGTTCGTGGTGTTGGCACGGTAGATCCGAAGTTTACTTCGGGAAAGATCGTGCAAGCCGAAGAACGTGCTCGCATGTCCCTTCTATCAAGAAGAATCTTGTTAGTGGCTCCCGTCTTATGAAAGACGGGTTTAAGTTGGTGTTTGAGTCCAATAAAGTTGTACTGTCTAAGTATGGAACTTTTGTTGGAAAGGGATATGAATGTGAGGGAATGTTTCGCTTCTCTCTAGAAGACTTCGTGATAATGTTGTGAACCATGTAAGCACTAGTGTTAATGAAACTAATGTTTGGCATTCACGACTTTGTCATGTTAATTTCGGTTGTATGATGCGGCTTGCTGATATGAGTTTAATTCCAAAATTCACCTTTGTCAAAGGCTCTAAGTGCCATGCTTGTGTGCAAGCAAAGCAGCCTCGCAAGCCTCACAAGCCTCGCGAAGGAAAGAAACTTGGCACCACTAGAGCTCGTGCATTCGGATCTATGTGATATGAATGGTGAGTTGACGGCATGTGGAAAGAAATATTTCATGATTTTTATTGATGATTCCACTAGGTACTCGTTATGTGTATCTACCGAAAACTAAAGATGAGGCTCTTGATTTCTTTAAAATCTATAAGGCTGAAGTTGAGAACCAACTTGAAAGAAAGATAAAAAGGGTTCGGTCCGATCGTGGTGGAGAGTACTTTTCTAATGAGTTCAATTTATTCTGTGCGGAACATGGTATAATCCATGAGAGGACGCCTCCCAATTCCCCACAATCCAATGGGATTGCGGAAAGAAAAAAACCGTACTCTAACAGATTTGGTTAACGCCATGTTAGATGTTTCGGGTTTATCCAAGGAATGGAGGGGGGAGGCTATATTGACTTCGTGTCATGTCCTAAACCGTGTTCCAACCAAGAATAAAGAGATTACCCCTTATGAGGAGTGAGAAAAGAAAAGACCAACACTCTCCTACCTATGAACTTGGGGCTGTTTGGCAAAAGTGAATTTGCCAATCACCAAAAAGCGAAAGCTTGGACCAAAAACCGTGGATTGTGTCTTTCTTGGCTATGCTGCCCATAGCATTGCTTATAGATTTCTTGTGGTGAAATTCGGAGTGGACGACATGAATGTTGGCACCATCTTTGAGTCAAGAGATGCTACATTCTTTGAGGATATATTCCCTATGAGAGATATGCATGGCATGTCTAGTTGGGAATCTGATCCAATACATGAAACTCCTATGGAGTCTGATGAGGAATCTGATGATGAGAGTTCAGATTCTGATGAAGATGACAATGAACCTCCCACAAGGAGTAAGACACAAAGGACTGCAAAGTCTTTTGGTAATGATTTCATTGTGTATCTTGTGGATGATACTCCCACTACCATTTCGAAGCTCTCGCATCTCCCGATGCGGACTCATCGGAAGGAAGCGGTTCAAAGCGAGATGGATTCCATCTTGGCTAATGGAACGTGGGAGTTATCCGAGCGTCCTTATGGGTGCAAACCTGTAGGATGTAAATGGGTATTTAAGAAGAAGCTTCGAGCTGATGGTACTATTGAGAAGTACAAAGCTCGGCTTGTAGCCAAAGGCTATACCCAAAAGGAAGGCGAAGATTTCTTCGATACTTACTCACCTGTGGCGAGATTGACCACCATTCGAGTACTACTTGTCATTGGCTGCCTCACACGGTCTTCTCGTTCATCAAATGGACGTTAAGACGGCTTTCCTAAATGGAGAGTTGGACGAGGAAATTTACATGGAACAGCCTGATGGTTTCGTACTACAAGGTCAAGAAAGAAAGGTGTGTAAATTAAAGAAATCTTTGTATGGCCTTAAACAAGCTCCCAAACAATGGCATGAGAAGTTTGAAAGAACTTTGACATCTGTGGGCTTTGTTATCAATGAAGCTGACAAATGTGTGTACTACCGCCATGGTGGGGGTGAGGGCGTTGTCCTATGCTTGTATGTGGATGACATACTAATTTTTGGGACAAGTCTCAAAGTGATTGAGGAGGTAAAAACCTTCTTATCCCGGTGTTTCGAGATGAAAAATCTTGGAGAAGCTGATGTTATATTAAACATCAAGCTATTGAGAGATGGGAATAATGGGATTACACTTGTGCAATCTCATTATGTTGAGAAGGTATTGAGCAGATTTGGCTATGCTGATTGCAAATCTTCTCTCACACCTTATGATCCTAGTGTCTTGCTTCGAAAGAATGAAAAGGCAACTAAAGATCAATTAAGATACTCTCAAATAATTGGTTCACTCATGTATTTAGCTTGCGCTACGAGGCTCGATATCTCGTTTGCCTGTGTGCAAACTTAGCCGGTTTGTGGCCAACCCGGGAGATGATCATTGACATGCTCTTGAGAGAGTGATGCGCTATCTAAAGGGAACCATGAGTTATGGAATTCATTATACCGGGTATCCAAGAGGACTTGAAGGGTATAGTGATTCCAATTGGATTTCTGATGCTAAAATGAAAGCCACAAGTGGATATGTTTTCACTCTTGATGGTGGCGCTGTTTCCTGGAAGTCTTGCAAGCAGACCATCTTAACGAGATCAACTATGGAAGCGAGAACTCACGACATTAGATACGACTACTCGTCGAAGCGGAATGGCTTCGTGAGCTCTTGATGGACTTGCCTATGGTTGAAAAACCAATACCGGCCATCCTTATGAACTGTGATAATCAAACTGTGATTATCAAAGTGAAGAGTTATAAGGATAATATGAAAAGTTCCAAACATATCAAGAGGAGACTGAAGTCTGTCAGAAAACTGAAAAACTCCGGAGTGATAGCATTGGATTATGTCCAAAGTGCTAAAAATCTGGCAGATCCTTTCACAACAGGACTATCAAGAAACATGATAGACCTTGCATCAATGGAGATGGGTTTGAGACCCACTTGAGTTGCCGAGGGAGTAACCCAACCTATGTGATCGGAAATTCCGTGAAGTAGGACCTGGGAAAACAAACCGGAGTAACTGAGTTGAGAGAAAATTTAATACTCCCACTCCGCTGCGAGATGCAATTCTCTCATAGCTACTCGTAAGGCGAGGTTGACAATGTCTTAATGTGTTACGAGCGGCTCTTGATGAGCGAAGACGCCGTCCTATCGGGCGATCTTTTGAAGAACACACCTATATGAGTGACACTACTGGTCATAGTGTGGGAGATTTGGGTGAATCTCTAGTAAGCTCATGAAGGGCCGAGGAGTATGACTTATAAGCTCCACCCGAGGGGAAGGCTAAGGTAGCCTAGTACCGTGTCGGCATTGAGCAAAACTTGCTGCACAAAGACTGACAATTCAAGGCATAATCCATTGTTCAGTTGTAGTCAAGCGTAGCACCTTGCCTAGGTGGAAGTTCAACTTAACAGTCTCCACTGAAGTGCAGGTATATTAAACAGCGAACGGAACTAATGTGTCATCTGATGTGCATATGAGATCTGGTGGGGGATTGTTAAATGTAGATGGGCTGCAGCCCAATAAGGCAGCCCATGTAATCTACAATTCCTGAAATCTCAAGGCCCATCACGTTGGCAGCTTGGGACAGCCTCGAGACACACTCAAGGAAGCCTAAATTTTTGCTTGGTGCACCAACTGTGTTGGGTACTTGTCGGCTTGCATGTGCATGCTCGCCGCGTGTCCCTGGCTTCCTACGCGTGTCAACGCGGTCGGGTCGGCTTCCTCCCAGGCTATACAAGGAGACCGATTAGATCTGGAAAATAGTACTCTAAGATCTCTCTCGTGAAGTTCCTTTTGCTGTGCTACTCTCTAGTCTTCCCCATCCCGGCGACTGCATGCACAACCGTCCGGAAGAGCAGGCCTCCGAAACTCCGTCCGTTGAGATCCTGCACCGGGAGACGGGCGATAAGGTTTTTGGGGAGCGTCTCGGCGCGACTGCTCGCTGCTGTTCGTCTTCATCATCGACGGTTTGGCTGCTTCATCGACAGATCCGACTACACCATGGGCGACATCAACAACTCCCATGGTGGTGGTGCTACTGCTGGTGCGACCTTCCCGGTCGCGATGTACATGATTTCCCTCTCCTACCTTGCACTGCTACTTGTTCCATGTTCAGATCTGATGCATGTGCTTAGTCTGATGTGTATGGTTAAGTATGCTTGTGCATCTGTAATGTTGCTTTCGGTAATTAAACTCACACGGAAATTGCCTAATAATCTAATATATTGGTCCTGCGAGCAGCGTTGCGATCATCCTCTTCTATCTTGTCGCCGCTGATTGGGGAGGACAAGTTCTTCTGAATGTTGATACATGTATCTGTACTGCTGCCGCTGCTACTTATCAGGGACCTGGTACTGATGCGTCTGCCGGTGTATGCTGCTACAATGCTTCGAACGTGTGGCTGATGTGTGCTCTGTGCTAAATACAAACGGTGTTGGTCGTGAGAGAGCTTACAAGTTAATGTTGCGTTGCTAATTCATATGCTTGTAACTTGTAAGTCATACTATCCCGGCCACCTAATATGGACTGCCTTTTCAGATTAATGCAGTACTTGATATTATTCATGTCATGGTACTCATACATTGTGTCTATGTTTTCATTTCAAAGGTTCAACTCTGCAGTGAAATACGAGAGGATTTGCAGATCTTGATTTGCGGGTTGTGTCTATTCATTTGTAACCTTAGCAAGCTTTTTTTTTTTTTTCAATTTAGTTTTACTTTATTTGTTAAACCTCATGTTTATTATCATGTCAAATTCAATTCACATGGGTGCTATATCTTTTATGATATAATTGGTAATTCACATTAGTTAACAGTAAAACTCACCTAGCTAGGCCCTCTCACAGTGATTTGGCACTCTAAACCGTCCGATGCATGTATTCAACGCTCCAAATCGTCCCAGCTTACCGAAACGTCACTAGAGCCGATTTCAGCCGTTAATTCGCGTCAAAAGCCTACCCATCGTTATATGGGCTGCTATTCTCGAAGCTGACCTGGGAGTTCTGTGGTTAACCAGGCCGGAATTCCTTTCAAACAGGCCGAGTGCTCCCCATCTGATCCACTTTGGGCCTTGAGGATCGATGTAAATATCCTCGCACCTGCAACTGGTGGGACGCGTCGCTGCAATTGCAGAGTTATGCGCTGCGGGCGATTGAAATCGGCATTGAAGAAAGCACTGATGGATGCCACTCGCCGGACCGATTAATGCAGGTACGTTAATGTCTTTAGGCGAAACGATCGAAGGGTCTCTCCTCCTCATCATCGTTTGGCTTCCCTCTCTCTCTCATGGCGCGATGACGATTCTACACCCAACATCCTAGCTCTGACGGTTGATGTCGAGGCGGCCGAGACGGTGGGTGTGAGGGGCTCCAGGCAGTCAAAGCCCGAGCTTGGCATACCCACGTTCGATCATGGAGGCGGTGGCAGGCTGGAGTGTGCGGCCATGATTTCCATCTCGATAAGGAGTTATGTAACACAAATCTTCTATGCATTTGATTTTGTGGTTCGATCCCTACCCACCCTATTTTCTCCTTTCTATAGCAGACATGCTTTTTGCCTAGGTAGCAGGCCTCATGCGGTGGTGCAGATCCGACAGGTATGTAGGACTTGCTTTTGGTCTATGTATTGCTGGTTCCAAAAGTTTCTTGGACAAATCTACGATACCTATTGTATGGCTATTCTCAAAGATCTGAACATCTTATAAGCTTATTGGGCTCCTGGCATGTCTATCATGATCGATGAATGATTGTCTTCTTCAGTGATAAATTGTACCAAAGGAAAGAGGCATCGAAAGTATTTCAGGACAGTTTCAATTTCCCTCTTAAAGGGATCTCTTCTCAAGGCTGTATGTGTTGTTAAACTATACTCCTGTTATACCCCCGCCCCCCTTCCCCCATTGTAAAAAAAAACTGTCAAGCAAGTTGCTGAAAAATGTATGTATTGTTTCTAAAATCGACATTGATACAGCCTGTATGATATGGTTACATCTGCAGAATGAATTTTCTTACATTTTTTTGAATTGTTAGTGCATTGTTTTCTTACATGGAGGTGCTTTTTCTCGTGCAGCAGAGCTATACCTATCACTAAGGTTGAGATATTGGTCCAAGAACAGTTATTTCGTGACCACTATACGTTTGTACAAAAGGTTCTTTCAATCGCTACTGTTGCGTTCATATTAGTATTAATTTTCCTATGTGATCTTTCATTTCTTGTATTGTTTTCTGTTTCAGGGGCTAAAAGTTTTTGTTTTCCGTATATCATTGGCACTGTTTATGATTGCCAGGTGCAGAATGATTCCAATAAGATTTTATCAGCAACCACTTATCACTTGGTTAGTAGAAGGTCTATCAGAAAATGCTAATTGTTAATTCAATTTGTGCAGATAATTCCTTGCACTCCATCTGAAAAGACCCGGAGCTAGGTTTGCAAATAATGGTCTGACCTAGATATCCAGAAGTTGTGTTGCCGTTTAATGATTCTTCACTGAATTTACATCTCAAGTCAAAGAGTTTGCAGGTGAGAACACTTATTCTACTTATGTGCTCTCACACGTGAAGCAGCCATCCCAACCGAATCCACTGTTTTAGCTCAGTTTGTCAATTATAACTTTGGGTATGCTTATTTTCTAGCCGACCTAATTTCAGTTGGCTGGACTTAACCAAAAATTTAGTGGCTGCACGTTTTTAGCTGTGAAATAATAATCATTGTGTGCATATAAAGTATATTTAAAGTAAGGCATGAAGTTAATTCATGGCTCTGTATTTAGTTCATGCACAAATTTAAGGGTTGAGGCTCTTGTTACTTATATATAGGGAAGTGTGGGCTATGTTGAGAACAAGAGGCTTGTGATTTTCTTTTTTTGATTTCCATCCTGAGATCGAATCAAGTACGTACTGCGTATATAATTTTACTTCAAAAAGGAGAACTCTTTGTTTAGCAATCCAGTCGTGTTTCCTTAACATACATTCTACCTCACGTTCCACAACTTGCTGCTAAGTGCAGTGATAAGTACCTGAATGAAGCTAAATTATTTTTCATCTTTGTAAGATGTTCTTTGGGATATAGCTGTTCCTTTTCTTGAGTAATCATAATTTGTGTTGATCCCTTTTTCTAAAAAAAATATGTGTGCTCTTGAAGAAAAGAAAGTCCCTTTGGTATATATAGACAGGTGGATTTGTCCGTTCTTAGCTTTATCAAAATGATATCTTGCTGGGCCTTTTTTTCTTGATACGATACGATGTTATTTTATTTAATATTAAAATATATTGGATGTAACAATTTCGTATATTATAGGATGAAGAGAATATTTGATAGCAACGACATCTTAGATTATTTGGAAATTTGGAACACCTATATCTTTTACACATATGTTGGCAAAAGTTTCATTCACTCATACCAAAAGGACGGGCGCAGCAATGCGCGCCACTATGGTCTAGTAGATTCGCAAAATAGAATGGTATATAAGCACGATGAGTTTGGTGCATACATATGTCTTGTATGTGAGTTATTTTTTACAATTATTTTCTACCAAATCGGAGACATGTAATATAGATTGGATAGAGGATATGTGATATGTCGTGGTAACGCACGAGCACTCTGCTAGTTTCTCTAGTATCCTAAAGAAAAGTGCTCCCAGCAACAACAACAAAATAGTGTCCTTTATTTTGTAGCTTCCACCAATGTCGGGAGCGCTGAAAACACCGGCGTTGGAATACCACCTGCGACGATATCAATATTGTCTATGAGCACGGAATAACACAAATCAAACGACCTTATTCTCACACAAAGAACCTCCTACGACGACGATGACGACCACATCCCACCATTTTCCTCAACAAAATCTAACGATCCTTACACGCACCCAATTAAGCCGTCACACGTATACATTTACAGCGACCCTGACATACATCCATCCATGGGTATACTATATGATACACCTTGCATTGCAACCAAACCAGCCGACGACGCGAGCGACCCAAGAAGAATTTTCAGTGTTGGTTGCTAATAATCACAATCACGTGGAGATGTAGTTGGGCTGGTCGCCGGCGCCGCCGTCGCTGAGGTAGGAGGATGCGGTGCTGCTGTCGTCGGGGTCCCGCTCCCGGACCTCCTCGATGCGTGCGAGCGCCTCCTTGATGTCCCAGCGGGCGGCGACGTCGGCGTCGCAGCAGGCGAGGCCGACCTTGAGCAGCTTGACCATCTCCCCCTCGGCGCTGCGGGTGCCGCCCATGTCCTTGTCGAAGACCTCGCCGGTCCACTCCTCGCGCACCACGGAGTTGACCCAGCCGGCCAGGTCCATCATGGTGTCCTGATCGCGCCCCTTGCGCAGGTAGTTGGCCGGGAACTTGCCCGTGAGCAGCTCCAGCACCAGGATCCCCAGCGTCCACACGTCGCTCTTCTTGCTCGCCTTGCCGCCCTGCGCCGCCGCGCACTCGGGCGACTTGTACGCCACCATCACCTGCGACGCGTGCTGCGGCGTCACCACGGGCACCAGCGCGTAGTCGCTGAGCACCGGCTCCAGCTTGTCGTCGAGGAGCACGTTGGAGGACTTGAGGTGGCCGTGCGGCACCGTCAGCATGGGCAGCTCCTCGTACAGGTACGCCAGCGCGCGCGCCACGCCCTTGACGATCCGCAGCCGCGCCGCCCAGTCCAGCTTCGGCAGGCCCGACCTCTCGCCGCCGTGGAGGAACGCGGCCAGGCCGCCGTTCGCCTTGTGCTCCGTCACGAACAGCTTCTCGTCCTTCTTGTACAGGTAGGCCACCACCGGGTTGAGGTTCGGGTGGGACAGGCGGCCCAGGCGGCGCATGTGCTCGTTGAAGTCCTGCCGCGCGGCGCCGTTCATCTCCTTGAACCGCTTCACCACCATGGACGCCCCGTCCAGCAGCGTCGCCTTGTACGACGCGCCGAAGTTGCCGCTGCCCAGCACCTCCGCCGAGGCCCGGAGCAGGTCCTCCAGCTCGAACCGCGGCCCGCCCTCCTGGAGGAACACCAGCCCGTCGCGCCGCCCGCCGCGCTTCGCCGGCACCGCCGTCACCGAGCCCGTCTGTTCCATGTCACGCTGCCGGATCACACCCCATATATACGCACGCACCATCATGTCAGTTTCACTTTGTCAGTACTATTGCAGCAAAAGTTCTACTCGGCCAATTTTCTTCACCTTTTCGATCTTGATGGCCGGCTCGGCGGTGGCCTGCAGCTTGGCCGCGGTGGCGGCGTCACCGCTGCCGCCGAGCGTCTCGGTGGCGTCGTCTTTGCGTCGGGCGAGAAGCGCCAAGATTATGCCAGCGATAGCGAGGAGGCCACCGACCGCGACCACTGCGATGGCAATGATCATGAGGATCTTTAGGCTGTTTGATGAATCCGACGACGGTGATGAGGCGCCTATTGGTGATGTTGGCGGGCACGCGATGGCCAGCGGCGGGCCGCACATACCTTCATTGCCTGAAAATTTACACATGTCAGGTGTACACGTTCGGATCAGATATTCAGATGGTGCACAGTGAGGGTTTGAGAATTTCAGTAAACATGATTTACACAATTCGGTATATTTCACATACTAGATGGAAATTTCGGAATTTATCTAGGCCTGTATTTTGTTTTTTTTTATTAAGGGAAGATGCACCGCACACGTTTCAGAATTGTAACTTGTCACATGGATTGCTCAACAAAGATTTACAAAAGGCAAAAATTTGAGTATTATAACGGAAGCTTTATTAAGAGAAGCTTTAAGAATTTGAGTAAACATGATTCACTCAATTTGGTATATTTCACATGCGGTTGGAAAATTTCGGATCTTGATGCAAAGGTTCTTAACTTTTCTTTCTCTCCCACGCTTTTTACACCAACTTTAACCTATGCCTCACGAATCGAGCAACTACCTCGTGACGTAAGCCAAACGTCATGCTCTTCTAGTCCCCTATGCCAACATCACGGCTTCCAAGCTTGATTTGCGAATGTCATCTTCAAGTTCGGATGAATGGTCTCCTCTACCATTTCCTCATCTTCGTGCTCAGTGTGTACAATTGCATTTGGGTGAGTCATTATGTTGGCTTCCATCTCCAATTTAGGCATCACTCCTATCCTCACGGCTTTGGTGAACTGCAATTGCGAACCCATAAACCCTAACAACTTGCTCGTTACATAGCACTACACATCATGCCGTGCAAAGCTTGACCCTCTTGTGAGTTTTGATGGTTGCTCTAAGAGTTGGTAAATGAAGCTAGGACGTAGATTGAAATATACGTTGAAATGGGTACTCTCGGTGTAATCGAAAGCAAATAGGGAATCTTTTGCGAGTGTGTGCTTGGGAAATGGTCGATTCATGTTGGCGTTACGCCACTGAGGCAAGGAACCACGAAAGCGGGTAGAAACACGAGGATGTCAGCTTGAAATTCGAAGTTAAAAGAAAACTCAGCGCAGATAATTATATTGTTCCAACTCGATTTCAATGTCCTACTGTAGAAGTTATTTTGGCCGTTTCCTAAAAAAAAAATCTTAATTATGAGTTTGCTTAGACTAGTCACAATGAAAAGTATCATACACTAGTATTATGCACATGATACTAATTTATGATACTACCCCATAATGCACAGTATCATAAGATAGTATCATAGGCCAACATGATATGCATGATACTACTTATGATACTTTCATTGTGGCAAGTCTTATGGTAGCGCGGTAATGCTGGATATTGGACCATTTACCAAAAAAATTACTACTTAGTATAACGCAACAATTAAATATGAACGTTAAGCTACTTTCGTTACACCAAAAAACTCACTATTAAATATATTTATTTGGACGTTGGCTCCTAGAAAGATTGAGCTTGGTATAGTACTAATTAATTGCTCAACCTCAGTTACTAGTACACCGAGACACGGATAATCAATATACTAACATCATGCACGCACGATCCGTTATACAGGAAAATCTAAAAAAGTTACGTGCATGATGCATGCGCGCACGTCGTCGTGCAATGAATGAATGAACGAAGGAAGCTCACCTTGGAACGCGGCGACGCCGAACCGCTGGAGCTGCTCGGGGACGGGGCCGGAGAGGTTGTTGTTGGAGACGTCGACGAGCTGGAGGCCCTTCTGGTTCAGGTCCGGGATGGGCCCATCGAACCTGTTCTTGGAGAGCTGCAGCACGAGGAGCTTGGGCGACGTGACGATGGAGCCCGGGATGTGGCCGGTGAAGTCGTTGTTGGTGAGGTATAGCTTCATGAGCCCCTTCATGGCGGCGAAGGCGTCGTCGGGGATGTCGCCGGAGAGGCGGTTGCGGGAGAGGTAGAGCAGCTTGAGCATCCCGAGCTTGGAGAGCCCCGCGGGGAAGGCGCCGGTGAGGTTGTTGTTGGCGAAGCTGAGCGAGCGGAGGCCCGGGAGGCCCGCGAGCGGCGCCATGTCGGGGGCGGGGCCCTGGAGGCCGAGGTACTCGAGGCGGAGGACGAGCACCTGGTTCGTGACCGGGTGGCACCGCACGGCGTACCACACCGGCAGGCCGCACGGGCCGGAGCCGGGGGAGGTGACCCACTGGTCCAGCGGCGCCGGCGGGCGGTCGCCCGTGGGCCCGCGCAGGGTCGCCCGGAAAGAGAGGAGCACGTCGGCCTCGGATGGCCCGGCCGCCGCCGCCGCCACCGCGGCGAGGGCGGCCAGGAGGAGGAAGAGCAGCCTGGCGGCGCCGGCGAGCTCGCCGTCGCCGGCCATGCCGCGCGGGTGGAGGGAAACGAGAGGCGCGCGTGCGGCGCGTGGGCGCGCGGGCGGCGGCGGCTAAAGAAAGAAAAGGCGGGTGGGTGGAGGTGGTGCGAGGAGGACGACGACGACGGAGGTGGCGGGGAGAGCTAAGAATAGGCGTCGCGCGGAGGCGGAGCGGAGTGGCCTCGGCTTAGGTACCGACGTCGGGGCCAAAGGGTGGGAGTCGTCGCGCGCTGAGAGAGACGTACGTTTTTCCTTGTTGCCGTTCGTCTGGTTTGTAAATTCTCCTGCGAGATCAGTAGATGGATCAATCACCGGAAAACCTGAGGAGGCAGATGCTGGAGCCAGCCAGTGTTCAATGTTCTACACCAACTGGCTCGCTAATTTCTTACTCGAGAGTGTGCGTGTCTCTCTTTTTTCCAGTTCCATTGCATTTGCACATTTTTGTAAAAATACTGTATTTCGGAATTGTGCAGCTTTTTTTTCGATAAATAATTTTGTTAGTTTACAATTAAGTGATTGTACTTAATTACTCCGTTCTTGGCCGACGCTAAGGCTGGTCATAGTGCTAGTATCTTAGGTAGTATCATTCAACTTAGGCCCACAAAAATGCTGATGTGGTATCTAATTAAGGAGAAGAGACAGAATTAGAGTAACATAGGTAGATACTCTATCGTGGCACATATTACGAGAAAAATTAATGCTAAATAGATCTTGTACATAGATTTGCATTGAGATTCTACAAAACAATAAATTTATAACGATTTTCATTACCATCACGATAACGAAAACATGGTTTAAGTAGCAAAAATAAAAGAGGGGGGGGGGGATTGCCGCCTATCGCTACCGTTCGGGGGGGTTTATAACATGTTACAAAGCAGGATCAAACTCAAAACAGAAACAAGCAAACAACTTTCCCAGATCGAAACAACTACTCCAGATAAAACATGTATCAAACTATCAGGCAGGTGGCATCATCATCATATGTTCCGGTCCTTTCCACTCCAGAACCAGCCGCTTGTCCCTCAATTAGCCAGATACCTCCCCTAGCAGGCCATCTATCTGCCGTGGTAGTCATAGCAACTAAGGCCAAACAGAGGAGACTATCTGCTCCAGCCCGAAAGTTTTCTGCATCAGAAGGATTATGGAGACTTGCCCAGTAATTCATAGACAACTAAAAAACTAATTAGCTCGTTAGGGCATTTGTTAAGCTTTTTTCTCAAAACAAGCTTTATTTCTTAGCTTCCAAATGACCCAGCAAATAGCAGCAAGCCCAACAATTTGAGTGTTTCTGCTAGCAGGAACACCAAAAGAATTGGGTGAAGCTAGGCCTGTTTGAGGCCCCAATAGTTGTGCCAACTATACTCCAGACATATTTTGCTTCCACACAATCAATGAACAGATGAGAAATGGATTCACTTTCATGGAAGAACTAACAACATGCACTCCCTATCCATCTTCTCTTCAGGAGATTATCTTTTGTACCTATTGCATTATGTCAGATCAGCCACAACCAAAATTTTATTTTCAAAGTAATCTTGCTTTTCCACAAATCCCTGAAGGATATGTCAATCCCATTTCTACAAACATGTTTGTACACTAATTTAACAGAGAAGATTCCATTTCTTGTCCATTTACAAAAAGGTTTATCCTTTTCTTGTGAGAGCACAGTTTGCCTTATGATGCCAAGAAGACCATGAATTTGGACAAAGAGATCAGGAGATATATATCTTCTGAAAGTGAAATTTCAACCCAGAGCAGAAGCATCAACAACTGTAATATCTTGTTCATTGCAAATATAAAAATGTCAGGAAAGGTATCTTTCAGAGGATTATGTGCACACCATGCATTACACCAAAAACTAGTTAGCTGCCCATTTCCAACTTGCATTCTTCTACCACACAAGTATAAATCCTTTACTTTCAGCATATTAGACCACATGGGAGAGTCTCCAGGTCTGGTTTTTTTGAATAATAGATACCAAAATCTCTTAGGTAATTTATCCTCATGAACTGGTGCCAAGGACCAACACCAGATTCAATCTTCCACCACCATTTGCACATCAAGATGATATTAAATCTAGTGATATCTTTCAAACCCAGGCCACCTTTCTTCTTTGGCTTACAAATCCATCTCCATCTGACAAAGTGATATTTTCTTTTATCTACACTGATAGCTCAGAAAAAGGATCTAGTAGGCTTATCCATCTCTTCAGTTGTAGATTTATGCAGTAACCGCATAGACATCTCATACACGCCAATATTAGATAAGCAAGAACTAAGTTTGATCATCCTTCCTCCAATAGACATATTGTTCCCAACACAGACACTCATTTTTTCTTAGTTTTGTCTCCCAGGAATCTCATCTCAGCAACAGTTGGTCTTCTTGCACATATAGGAGTACCCAAATATTTGACTGGCCAAGTCCCTTCTTGACAATTGAACAAGTCAGAGTAACATTGAATTTTTCTGCCATCTTGCACAACCATCATGACTTCACTCTTTTCAAAATTTATTTTCAAGCCAGACATAGCTTCAAATATATATAACAAAATCTTGAGGTTTCTTGCATGTTCATATTATCTTGTATCAGAAGGATGGCGTCGTCCGCATACTGGAGCATTGCAACCCCTGTGGGAATAATATTGCCAGCCAAACCCACAAACAGATTATTTTGTTGAGCAATAGAAACCATCTTAGCAATACTATTGGCTGCCATATTGAAAAGGAAAGGAGCAATTGGATCCTCCTCTCTAACACCTTTATGGCTGCCAAAATATGGCCCCACCTTGTCAATGACTTTGACACTGAGAGTCCCCTTCTGCTACAACTTATTTGATCCAGACCATCCATTTCTCACTGAAACCTTTCTGTTTCCAACAATCAAAAAAAATTCCAGTTGACCTTATCATAAAATTTTAAAAAACAATTTTCAAAACAACCCCTGTTGCTTCCTGAACTTTGCTTCCTTTAGCACCTCTTGTAACAAAGCAACCCCATCAGTACTATCTGCATTTAATAAAAGCAGTCTGACATGGATGAATAATTTTATCCATTATAGGCACAACCTTTGCATGTCAGAGTTTTTGTAAAAATCTTGAAAAACACTTGTAAGAGACAGATTGGCCTGTACTTCTGAATTTTGTCAGCATTAGGGCCTTTTGGGATCCAAGTGATAATGCGATAATTGATTATCTTCAGATCAATTGTATGATTATGAAGATCATTAAAGACATCAGCCATATCTTCCTTGATAATATACCACCATACTTGGTAGAATTCAACATGTATTCCATCAGGGCCAACATCTTTGTTATGCTCCATTTTGTCAATAGTATTTTTTTATTTCTTCCTCACTGAAATCTCTGTGTATCACTTCCCTTTCCAACTCATTAATCTATTCATCAGCTGTCTAGATCCCACCATCTAACCTGATACCAGTGTCTACTACAGTACCAAAGAGATTTTTGTAAAATTCAGTGGCATGGGTCTGCAGATCTGGTGTCCCGTGAAAAAATTTGCTCCATCTTTCAAGGAAAAAATAGTTCTCTTCCTTTTATAGCCATTTGAGATTCTGTGGAAGAAAGAAGTATTTCTATCACATTGTAGGAGCCACTTCTCTCTAGATCTTTGGTGCCAGTAGCTCTCTTCTTTATCAATAATGCGCATGAGTTCTTTCTGAATCTCTGCTCTCCTTCTAATCTGGCTTTCAGATAAATTGGACTCCTCTTCCATCCTTTCAAGCTCTTCTAGTTCTTTGCCAATATCCTTTTATCTTTTATGTGTCTGCCTCTCAAATTCCCCATACCCATCCTTTCAAATCATTTTTTACATTTTTCAATTTCAACTATATCTTGCCCAGGCTGTCAGTTGCTCTCACAGGAATTTGCCAAGCCTTGAAGACTATACTAAAGAAATCTTCTTCTTGTAACCATCTCTTTTAAAACTTGAAACCTCTGATTTTCTCGTCCCTCCGTTCCATTGTATCTGATATTATGGTTAGATATCTCTCTCACCACTTTGTGCGCAATAGTGGGGGAAAAAGATCCTCCCAGGAATCATTCATAAGAAATCTGTCCAACTTCTCCAAAGTGGGGTCGTGATGATTATTTGACTAAGTGTACTAGCCACCAGGTAAGTAAATTTCTCTCAAGCCATGCTATTAATAATAGCATTGAACATATCAGTCCATCTATTTTTCCTCATATTTTTGTTTTTTCAGAAGAAAATATGATTATATTGAAATCCCCTCCAATAAGCAGAGGCAAGTATTGGTCACTGATGGTGCTTGACGAAGCTTGATGTATGCAGAGCAAGCAGTTGGGAAACCCCAAGAGGAAGGTATGATGAGCACATCAGCAAGTTTTCCCTCAGTAAAAAACCAAGGTTTAATCGACCAGTAGGAGAAAGAAATCACTTCTGAAGGTGTTGCTAGCTGACTTTTGGCAGGACGCACTACCGACATCAGCAACAACGTGGAACCTGCACACAACACAACCACAATACTTTGCCCCAACTTACAGTGGAGTTAACAATCTCACCGATTTTGCTGAAAACAAAGGATTAGATGTATAATGTGGAAGAAGATGTTTGTTTGCAATGTAATAAAGAGAACAATACTTGCAGTAAAGAAACGGAACATGTGTTTGGAGTAGATGTTTTATCAATGTAAAAGAAAGGACCGGGTGAAAGAACATCTCTTCATAATTATGTTTTGTGTGTTTGATGACAATATATGTGATGATATAATGTGGCTTAGTGTGCATAAATGATCTACAATATAGTTTGAATTAAGAACTATTAAAAAGGAAAAAGTTGTGGATGAAAAGGAAGAAGGAGGAAGGATTTCTGGAATTTCCAGCCCCCGTTTTTTCGATAAGGACCTAGAGGTCCGGGTACCCTGGACATCCCCCGGAAATTTGGCAGGACATTTGTGTCGAAGGGGCGGAAATTCCGGGGGGGGGGGGCAGAAATTCCAGCCCCACTAACACCGGAATTTCCGGCCCTAAAAGTCTGCAACAGCTACAATTGGTGTGGGCAGGGGGTATAAATACTCCCTTCTTCTTCCAGCTCAAGTTGCTCATTTCAGCTCAAGTTCATCCATCATTAGAGCCACACCAAGAAACACAAGATTCACTAGATCTCCTCCAACCATCCAAAGCTCTTGATCTTTAAAGAATTAAAGGAGAAGACCCCGATCTACATCTTCACCGAAGAGATTTACATTTCCCCCTCATTTAATTGAGGGACCCTTTGCTAGTGTTCCTTTTGGAAACCCTAGTTGCTTGTGGTTGATTTGTTCTTGTTATTGTTGTTGTGTTGTTACAGATATTGGGAGCCTCCAATTTGGTTGTGGATGTGTTCCCCAAGAACTTTGTAAAGGCCCGTTTTACGCCTTGAGGAATTCCCTTAGTGGAAGTGGGCTAGGCTTTTGTGGTGTTGCTCACAGGAGACCCGAGTGAGGCCTTTGTGGCGTTGGTCTATCCTTTGTGGCAACCACACTCCTCCAACCACAACTTTTCTGAAATACAAAAATAGCAAAAAATAGGAACGGAAACTGTGGCATCTTGTTAATATGTTAGTTCCTGAAAATGCGTAAAAATGCAACAAAGTGTAAACAAAACATATATAAATTGGTGTAAAATAAGCATGGAGCATAAAAAATTATAGATACGTTTGAGACGTATCAGTCACTACAGACATTACCCAATTCTGTAAGGAACTCCTCTTTATCTTCCAGCTGAGAAGCTCCATAAATTATAGCCAAATTCCATTTCAACTGAAGATTCAAATCCATCAAAGAAACTTTGATGTCAAATCTTCCAACACTAGTGTTACAAATATCAAACCTGGATGACCTAAATCCACCCAAAATTCCACCACGTCTTCCAACAGAAGGAATCCATCTTCATTCAAAACAATTAATGTGATCAATCTTTCTAAAGAAACTGGGGGAGTAATGCTTCTTGATTGTCTCTTGCAAGCCAACAAAATCTAGCTCTTATTCTCTTAGCAGATCTGAGAAAAAAATAGGCATCCCTTTTTACCAACACCCCTGCAATTCAAGGTTACTCCTATCATAGTCCTTCTGGTTCCAGTCATAATGCCACACAAAGGGTGGTCATTAGAGAGTTTCACTGAGGCAGCACTAGATTTTGATTATGCTCCTCTAGAGGCAACACCTGATTTGGCTAGTGTTCCTCTCAAACTCTTCCTCTCAGCAGATCTTTTTTTTCTTTGTCCTCCTGGAAACTCATCATCTATATCATCACCAAAGTCTAGCAAAAGAATCTGGCTAGGTTCCACATGGGTATCAACAGTAGCATTTCCCTGCATATCTTTAATAGTATGCCTAGCATTCTCTAAATCTTTGAGATAGTTTATTTTTTCAAGGGGGAAAGAGTCATGGCTAATTCCCATTTCTAAAGCTCTAGCAATAATATCTTCATCATCTAGAACAACAAGAGAATCAAAAGTATTAAGAGTTGATCTTTTTTCTCAGCAGTTGCCCTTGCTTTATCATCAATTCTAGTGGAGGTGTGTCCTTGATTTGTGGAAGATTTGAACTTTATTTGGGCAGGGAACATACTACTACATTTTTTACTCTAAAAATTACTATATTGTTTTCATCAGATGAACTAATTATCACATTACCATGAAAATTCTTAGAGATGTGTGTGAAAGTATTTATAAAGTTACCTAACATAATATTAGATTTGTTATTTGTTTGCACTAGATACAGAATTGTAATAATACAATGATTTTGTTTACCTTTGTATAACTAAATATTTAAAGAGACATAGACACACCCTTCATACTGGTCCCTCCCTATCCATAATAAGTGTCGGAGGTGTAGTTCAAATTTGAGCTAATTTGAACTCAACTTCCAACACTTATTATTAATCCGGGGGAGTATAAGTTTTGTTTACGTTTTCTGTTTAAAAATATTTAAAACGAAAAAACAATTTCATCGTGATTACAACATAGCCATTGAATGTGGATCAAAGCGGGTAAATATCACGCCTCCTCGATAGGACCAAAAATAGTGTACTGTTCTTTCCATATGGCCTACAAACTAAGAAGAAAGGCATATACTACTCTAGCATGGCATCAACACAGCTCAGGTACGCGCGAGATGACATGTTTGGTAATTCCCTTCCAAGATGCGATGCGACGACAGCGAGACCATTCACTGATGCGGCCAGGTACTAACAGCAGTAGCACCCACGATTTAAGCGATGTGAGTATGTTGACCCCTGAGTTATGTATGTATTTGGTCGTATACCAGCTAACGAAGTCTAGAACGACAAGAACGAGGCAGATCGTTGTGGTTCTGCTAGGATATTCCGAATGGTGAACTTGGCATCCCTAAAAATCATCTACTCCGTCATTAAATTATCTTGATATGCACATTTCAATACTTATATGATGGAGAGTTCTAAAGAAATGGACTAGTATATATGTAGTCTTTCGTACTAAGCATGTAATAATTTCTGAACAGCCAAGTCATTTTGTTGTCCAACGCATAGTGTGTTCCGGTCAGTTTTAGTGGAAGTCATGTTTCGTCAAGTTTCAACCATTTTTGCCTGAAGGTTCAATAATTTTTGTAAGGTTTCAATCTCTTATGTAATGTTCCCGTCATTTTTGTTCCTTTTTAATTGTTATTTTAGTATGCGCGCGCAAGTACCCTGTGCAGTTGCACTTTAGCAGGAGCACAAAAGTGAGCGGTTCTTTCAAGAATATCAATCACATGTTCCACAGACTCGACGCTCCTTTTTTTCATTTTCCGGCAGGTAGTGAAAGAGAACACTCTTCATGCCGGTGTCAATTAATAATAATTAGAGATGCAATGGTAATAAATAAAATAAGGATGTTTGGTCAGAACAAGAAATATGGATGTTGCACTCAACAAGAAATACCAAGTGCTTATAAACTGACGGCCTCGAGCTTTTTGGACGCTCTGAAGAGAGTGATGAGTAAAATGCCCACGTCTTAAGAAAGTCCTGAAACTCTTGATTGGCACAAATGGCTCGTGGAGCCATCTTCAAGTCCAAATACTTCATTGGAACTTTTCCATGTAGTTATTATTATTTTTGAACAGGGTCAGTTCTGAAAGACCGGGAGTTTCATTGATCATCAGCGGAAACTGCCTCAAGAAAGAATAAAATTACGCACAAGCCCCTACAATTTGCACAAATGACCTCAACAGATAAACTGAAAAAGCAATCGAGGCTAGATCCTTGTTCCCCGCAAGTTTGGCTAAACCTCCTTGTTCGTCTGTGGTTAGTCAGGTAGTCTTGTTGTTGTGCTCTAAACCTTCTTCTATTAATATATGGAGCAGCTCACCTGCCGAATTCTCAAAAAAAAAAAAATGCATTTCACAGGTGTTGTTTGTCTGCTGTCTTCAGCTGTTGTTCCCGCCAAGTATTTCTCAGATGTGTCATACAGCTAGTTGATTTTGCCGCATATTAGTTTTTAGATGGTTGGGAGTAACCGTAGTTGTTTAATTTCGATCAGACCATAAACTCACTTTTCATTAATTTTGTAGTTGAGATATATTGAGAGGGGTGTTGACATTCTTGTGGCTACTCCTGGTCGTTTCTGCACACAGCCTGAAACCCTCTATCTCAGGTTTATAGAATTGTATGGCGGAAACGATGGGCTCCTTGGAGCCATCGGGTACGTGTTATATTGGGTTGGAAAAGCCCCAACCGTGGCTTACAAGTCATATACGTAGAGGGGTAGGATACTATCCTATACCCAATACATATACATGTTACAATGTCTAACACTCCCCCTTAATCTAAACCTTGAGTGAGGTTGAGATTAGTCCTGAAAGCATCTAAAAGTTTTACAGGGAGAGCTTTTGTAAAGCCATCATCAAGTTGATCTTTGTTTGAAATAAACCTAACATAAAGCATTTTATTTGCAACTCTTTCTCGAACAAAATGAAAATCTATCTCAATATGCTTTGTCCTAGCATGAAAAACAGGATTAGCAGACAGATATGTAGCTCCCAAATTATCACACCATAGACATGGTCTTTGCCTCAGTTTTATACCAAGCTCCTTAAGTAGAGCCTCAACCCATATCAACTCAGTTGTAGCATCAGCAATTGCCTTGTATTCAGCTTCAGTACTTGACCGTGACATTGTGGCTTGTTTCCTAGCACTCCATGAGATGAGATTTGGTCCAACAAATACAGCAAAGCCTCCAGTAGATTTTCTATCATCAGGACAACCTGCCCAATCTGCATCTGAAAAAGCACTCAGTAATAGTGAAGATGACCTTCTAAATGTAAGACCAACCTTCAGAGTTCCTTTGATATATCTCAGAATCCTTTTCACAGTTGACCAATGAGAGGTAGTAGGGGCATACAAAAACTGACAGACCTTATTAACTGAGAAGGATATGTCAGGTCTTGTCAATGTCAGATACTGTAGAGCACCTACAATGCTCCTATACTGTGTGCTATCCTCAGGTCCAAGAGGATCTCCTTGAACAAGTGATAAAGTTTCACTGGAGGACAAAGGTGTAGGCGCAGTAGTACATTGAAGCATACCAACCTTAGTAAGTATATCAGCAGCATATTTTTCTTGAGTGAGCCAAAGACCATCATAAGTCTGCTTTACCTCAATGCCCAAAAAGAAGTGAAGAGGTCCCAAATCCTTAAGGGAAAAATCGTCTCGGAGATCATGAAGGAGTGCACCAATAGCCTTATCTGAGGAGCTTGTTACAATAATGTCATCCACATAAATTAGCACATATATGATAATATCAGACTTGTTAAAGAGAAACAATGATGTATCAGCTTTGGAAGGAACAAAACCAAGACTGTATAACTTGTTGCTTAACCTTGAAAACCATGCACGAGGAGCCTGCTTCAAACCATAAAGGGCCTTATCAAGCTTGCATATGAAGTGTGGAGTTTGAGAATTTTCAAAACCTGGATGTTGTTGAAAGTGCATGGAGCCCCCATGTGTGGTTTTGGTAATTAATGACAATCCCTATGGACTAATGTTTGCATTGAATTATATTTGTAGGAGTTGTCCATAGGCAATTCTTGAACCATTTGTTGGCTTCAAGGTTGCAATAAGAAGAAATTGATGAAGGATATCAAGTGTCAAGTATGTCTTGAAGATGAAGATGAAGTGAGCCCTCAAGTTACTTCAAGACATCAACATGATGAAGAATGAAGTGCAAGTTCAAGATGAGCCATCTCGAAGAGATCCTTTGCTTGAGTCTTGCCATCCATATGGTGATCATGGATATGTGAAGATGCGCCGAAGAAGAAGCTCTCCCATGGTGGATTATGGGGGAGCAATCCACAAGACTTCGTCAAGCAAGCACAAGCAAGAAAGGCGTTCCATCTTGTTGAGGTCAAGATCGTCGTCATCGAGCTCAAGTGGAATGCGCAAGTATAAGGTTTGCTCTTGATAGGGTTTCTTTCTCACCGGTCTCATAGTGTAGTTGGAGACCGGTTTATAGTTTAGTTGCCGTACTATCAAGAGGGCTCTCGAGTGAGTAACTCGATCGTATCGTTCGGAGAGAGCTCAAACCTTTGCATCCTTGCATCATCCTTCTTGGTTGTTATTTGGATCTTATCCATGTGATGTTTTAGAGCTTGTGCTTATTCTCATGACAAGCTCTAGTTCATCGAAAACGGATTTTGCATAGATCACTTGTTGCGTTTTCGAGTTTGGTGATTTTCTCGGTTTCTCATGTTGATGTATTGCACCTCTAAAAATAATAGAAAATCACCCCCACTATTTTCCATATTTCCAGTATGTTTCCAACAAAATTGGGTAGCTCTTGTCGTCCTCTTTCCAACAAAATTGGTTTCACTTAAATCCGAGTTTCCTAACTCAACTTTTTGCATTTTCGAGGTTGGAGGTTTTTACGGTTTGTCTTTTGCTCCTGGCCGGAAGTTCGGTCTTGTTGGCCGGAAGTTCCGGTCGACGGAACTTCCGCCCAACTTCCGGGCTAGTTCCGGAAATCGGCGTTTGTGGCTCAGTAATGTCCAGTATGTTTTTCTCGGAATTCCGGAACTTGGCCGGAACTTCCGGTCGCCGGAAGTTCCGCCCTAGTTCCGCCCCAATCTTTATTGACCAGGTCTTCTGACGCAGAATCTTCCTGGCGGAAGTTCCGGCCCTCCTGGCCGGAACTTCCGGTGCTACACAGAAACGTGCATAACGGTCAGATCTGGAGCACCTTCTCATATAAATACCTTTCTTCCCCATTGGAACAAGGGTGCTTCTCTCACTCTCTCTCTCCTCCATTGTTGAACTAGAGAAGCTTGCACTATCTCTCAATCCCTCCATGGTTCTTGCCCCCATTTGAGGGAAAAGAGAGAGGAGATCTAGATCTACATTTCTACCAATCAAATCCATCTCTTTGTGAGTGGAACTCTCTAGATCTTGATCTTGGTGTTCTTTGTGAATTCCTTTGTTCTTCCTCTCTTATTCTCCCAATAGCTTTTGTAGCTTTGTTGGAATTTGAGAGAGAAGGACTTGAGCATCTTTGTGGTGTTCTTGCCATTGCATTTGGTGCATCGGTTTGAGTTCTCCACGGTGATTCGTGGTAGTGAAAACAAGAAGGTTGTTACTCTTGGGTTCTTGGAACCCTAGACGGATTCTAGGCCTTTGTGGCGATTTGTTGGGAGCCTCCAATTAAGTTGTGGATGTGTGCCCCAATCTTTGTGTAAGGCCCGGTTTCCGCCTCGAAGGAAATCCCTTAGTGGAACCGTGACCTAGGCCTTTGTGGCGAGGGTCACCGGAGATTTAGGTGAGGCGCCTTCGTGGCGTTCGGTGTGTGGTGTGAGTACCGCATCTTGGGGTGAGGCCTTTGTGGCGTTGGTGTGCATCGAGCAACCACACCTCAAGGTGAGCCTCTTGTGGCGTTCGGGAGCACTAAGCAACCGCACCTCTCCACCGGAGATTAGCACTCGCAAGAGTGTGAACTCCGGGAAAAATCATCGTCTCCCGCGTGCCTCGGTTATCTCTATACCCGAGCTCTTTACTTATGCACTTTACCTTGTGATAGCCATCGTGCTTGAAGTTATATATATCTTGCTATCACATACTTGCTTGCATTGCTTAGAATAAGTTGTTGGTGCACATAGGTGAACCATAGTATATAGGCTTTGGGCTTGACAAAGTAAACGCTAGTTTTATTCCGCATTTGTTAAGCCCATCTCGTAAAAGTTTTAAATCGCCTATTCACCCCCCCTCTAGGCGACATCTGTGTCCTTTCAGTTGTTTCATGTAGACCTCCTCTTCCAGAATGCCATGACTTGTTAGACATTGTAACATGTATATGTATTGGGTATAGGATACTATCCTACCCCTCTACGTATATGACTTGTAAGCCACGGTTGGGGCTTTTCCAACCCAATATAACACGTACCCGATGGCTCCAACGAGCCCATCGTTTCTGCCATACAATTCTATATGGTATCAGAGCAGGTCCTCTCCGTGACCTAGCCGCCGCCTGCCGCCGCCGTCCACCTCGGGCCGCCGCCGCACGCCGCTTCTACAACCAAGAACAAGATCATGACCCCTGCCGCCGCCGTCCTCTCCGGGCCGCTGTCGCAGATACAACTGCCGCCGTCCATTCCGGGCCGCCGCCAAAGACCATGACCACGATCTGCAACCGCCGTCCTCTTCGGGCAGCCGCCGCATCCACGACACGATACGACACGACGACCACGATCTGCCGCCGCACCTACGATACGACACGACGTAACATCGCCACGATCTCAGTAGCCCCTGTCAAGCTATGTCTTCGTCGTCGTCAATGGCGTCACTCGCCACCAACCTGGGACCGTCGCCGTCGCTGAAGCTCAAGCGCGAAAACATGCTGTTTTGGAAAGCCCTGGTGTTTCCGCGCCTTCGGTGTGCTCTCGCGTTTGGCCTCCTTGATGGCTCTGACGCCGCCCTGGATAAAACCTAGAGGCCACTGATTCAGATGGGAAGAAGATCACAATACCAAATCCTGACTATGCAACTTGGGCTGCTCGGGATCAGTTTGTTCAAGGGTGGATCAATGATTCACTTTCGCCGGACATCCTAGCGCACGTCCTCGACAAAACCTCCACTGCTGACACATGGGCAACTATTTCCAAGATGTTTGCTAGCGCCTCTAAGGCAAAAGTGTCCCATCTGCGTACCGCCCTCAACAACATGAAGAAGAAGGAGATGACTGCTGAACAGTATCTCTCCAAGATGACAGGTTTTCGATCTGAACTTGCTGCTGCTGGGAAAACTATTGATGATGAAGAGATGATAGGCTACGTTACAGCTGGTCTTGGTGGTGCTTACAACTCGCTAGTTGATAGGGTGGATCATACACCCGGCATTACCCTTGATGACGTGATGAACCAGATCAGCGCCTTTGATATGCGTCAGTCTCTGCTGGCTGACAGTAATGATGTTGATACTCCTTTTGTTTCTTCGGCAAATCTCAGCAACCGTCCTCGCAGTAGTTCAGTCCCTGTTCAGGACACTCGCTACGATGATACCAGGCGCCGTGATGATGACAGGCGTCGCGATGAGCCACGCCGTGATGATCGACATCGCGATGATTGGCGTCGTGATGAGCCGCGCCGCGATGACAGGCGCCGCGATGATGATAGGCGCCGTGATGATAGGCGCCGCGATGACTGGCGTCGTGATGACAGACGCGTGACGAGCCCCATCGTGATGATAAGCGCCGTGATGATAGGCGCCGTGATGGAGGAGGCAAGGGACGGCCAGATCGTGCCCCCACCCCCTTTGTTGATGTTCGCTGTCAAATCTGCACGATATACTGCTGGTGGCGTTATGGGAATGATGACTCTGATGATGATGGTGACCGTCATGATAAGGCTGCGCATGCTGCAGCCTATGGCATCGACACCAACTGGTACTCCGACACAGGCGCCACTGACCACATCACGGGCGCGCTGAACAAGCTCACCACTCACGACAAGTACAAGGGACATGACCATGTGCACACTGCAGACGGCAATGGTATGAAAATCAGTCATATTGGTCATTCAATTTTGCGTACCCCTAATCATTCTCTGCATCTTAAAAATATCCTTCATGTTCCTAGTGCATCTAAAAATCTGCTGTCTGTTCATAAGCTTACACTTGATAATCATGTCTTTATTGAGTACTATCCTTTTTTCTTTTTGATAAAGGATCTGGCCACAAGAAGGATTCTGTTTAAAGGTCCCTGTCAAGATGGTCTCTACCCGCTAGTGCCTTTCTCTACCTGGTCATCTTTCAAGCAAGTTTGCAGTACAATAAAGTTGCCATCTTCTACATGGCACGATCTGTCTTGGGCATCCATCTTCTTTTGTAGTTCAGCAGATTATTAGGAAACATAAACTTCTTCATACACCTGAAATAAATCCCTATATTTGTAATTCTTGTCAGTTAGCCAAGAGTCATCAGTTGCCATATCCTGTGTCTACCAGTGTATCCACTGTTCCTTTGGAACAAGTGTTTTCTGATGTATGGGATCCTGCACCTGTTTCTGTTGGCAAGCATGAATATTATGTCAGTTTTATTGATGATTTTAGCAAATTCACATGGATATATCTTCTTAAGAAGCGCTCTGATATTTATCAAGTTTTCCTTAATTTTCAGCAACTTGTTGAGCGAAAATTTAATAGAAAAATTGTTACTATGCAAACCGACTGGGGAGGTGAATATGAAAAACTCCACGGTTTCTTTCAAAAAGTTGGTATCACACAACATGTCTCATGTCCCCATGCTCATCAGCAAAATGGATCTACTGAGCGCAAACACCGTCATATAGTGGAGGTTGGCCTTGCTTTGCTTGCTCATGCATCCATGCCTCTAAAATTTTGGGATGAAGCCTTCCTTACAGCCACATTCCTCATTAATATTCTTCCCAGCAAAGTCATAAATTTTGATACACCCACAGAGCGCCTTCTTGGAGCCACACCCAACTATGAGTCTCTTCGCATTTTTGGCTGTGCTTGCTGGCTGATACGTCCCAAACGTATCTATAATTTCTTATGTTCCATGGTACTTTTATGATGATACTCACATGTTTTATACACATTATATGTCATTATTATGCATTTTCCGGAACTAACCTATTGACGAGATGCCGAAGGGCCAGTTGCTATTTTCTGCTGTTTTTGGTTTCAGAAATCCTAGTAAGGAAATATTCTCGGAATCGGACGAAATCAACGCCCATCATCTTAGAATTCCACGAAGCTTCCAGAACACCCGAGAGCCACCAGAGGAGGGCCACAGGGCCACCAGACAACAGGGCGGCGCGGCCCAAGGGGGGGGGCGCCCCCCTATTGTGTGGCGCCCCCGTCAGCCTTCCGACTCCGCCTCTTCGCCTATTTAAAGGTCCCTGACCTAAAACTTCGAAACGAAAAAAGCCACGGTACGAGAAACCTTCCAGAGCCGCCGCCATCGCGAAGCCAAGATCTGGGGGACAGAAGTCTCTGTTCCGGCACGCCGCCGGGACGGGGAAGTGCCCCCGGAAGGCTTCTCCATCGACACCACCGCCATCTCCATCAACGCTGCTGTCTCCCATGAGGAGGGAGTAGTTCTCCATCGAGGCTAAGGGCTGTACCGGTAGCTATGTGGTTAATCTCTCTCCTATGTACTTCAATACAATAATCTCATGAGCTGCCTTACATGACTGAGATTCATATGAGTTTTGTATCACTATTCATTTATGTGTTACTCTAGTGATGTTATTAAAGTACTCTATTCCTCCTCCACGGTGTAATGGTGACAGTGTGTGCATCGTGTAGTACTTGGCGTAGGTTATGATTGTGATCTCTTGTAGATTATGAAGTTAACTATTGCTATGATAGTATTGATGTGATCTATTCCTCCTTCATAGTGTGACGGTGACAGTGTGCATGCTATGTTAGTACTTGGTGTAATTGCAATGATCTATCATGCAGTCTAAGGTTATTTAAATATGAACATTGAATGTTGTGGAGCTTGTTAACTCCGGCATTGAGGTGCTCTTGTAGCCCTACACAATTAGTGGTGTTCATCATCCAACAAGAGAGTGTAGAGTGGTTTTATTATGTGATCAATGTTGAGAGTGTCCACTAGTGAAAGTATGATCCCTAGGCCTTGTTTCCAAACATCGAATCTCCGTTTATTTATCGTTCGTTGCATGTTTACTCGCTGCCATATTTTATTTAGATTGCTATTACTACTCATATACATCCATATTACTTGTATTTCACTATCTCTTCGCCGAACTAGTGCACCTATACATCTGACAAGTGTATTAGGTGTGTTGGGGACACAAGAGACTTCTTGTATCGTGATTGCAGGGTTGCTTGAGAGGGATATCTTTGACCTCTTTCTCCCTGAGTTCGATAAACCTTGGGTGATCCACTTAAGGGAAACTTGTTGCTGTTCTACAAACCTCTGCTCTTGGAGGCCCAACACTGTCTACAAGAATAGAAGCACCCGTAGACATCACTGGCCAAACTTGCGCCCCTACAACAAATGAAAGCTGTCGTTTCGGTCGGTTCGGTGTGTGTTCTTAGGATACAGTCCTCACCACAAAGGTGTCAAGTGTCTTGATCCTTCTACTGGACGTGTTTATATTTCCCGTGATGTGGTATTCGATGAGAGCGTTTTTCCCTTTGCTGCTCTCAATCCCAACGCTGGACGACGTCTTCAAAAAGACATCCTTCTCTTGCCCACAAATACATCATCACATCATGGGGATGCAAATATTGATGACTATATGCCATTGCCTGTTGTGCCTAATGTTTTTGTTCCAGAAAATGTTACTCCAGATGCTCAAGATGATGCAGAAAATGATACAGAAAAAGATGCTGCAGAAAATGCCTCAGGAAATGATGAGGAAGAGCACTGCAGAAAATGCCAAAACTGGCAGCAGATCCCATGCTGATGCTGATGTCGACTTGGCGGACGCCGATCCCGGAGCTGATTCTCCCGCGTCGGCCTCCGAGTTCGCGCCTTCGCAGCCTTCTGCGTCGTGTCCGCGCGCGCCACGTGCCGGCGCTGCACAGGGCGTGGCTACGGGCGGGAGCTTCTCCCCGCTCCGCACCAACCCAACTCGTCCACGCTCCGCGTCCCCCACAACTCGTCCACGACTGCAGCGACATCGCTCCGCGTCCCCCACTTCAGGACCCCGACAGCGACAACGCTCCTTGTCACCACCTTCGTCATCTGATCATGATGTCGATGGTGGCTCGGGTGAGGAGCATGAGGAGGAGTCTTCGTCAACACCAACACCACCTACACCACCTCCTCCACCTCCGGTGCCAAGGATGACGACTCGATTACATAAAGGTATAAAACAACCTAAGAAATATACTGATGGCACCATTTGATATGGTATGTTGACTTCCACAGGTGAACCTAGCAATCTTGCTGGAGCTTGTTTTATACCTTTCTGTAATCGAGTCGTCATCCTTGGCACCGGAGGTGGAGGAGGTGGTGTAGGTGGTGTTGGTGTTGACGAAGACTCCTCCTCATGCTCCTCACCCGAGCCACCATCGACATCATGATCAAATGACGAAGGTGGCGACAAGGAGCGTTGTCGCTGTCGGGGTCCTGAAGTGGGGGACGCGGAGCGATGTCGCTGCAGTCGTGGTCGAGTTGTGGGGGACGCAGAGCGTGGACGAGTTGGGTTGGTGCGGAGCGGGGAGAAGCTCCCGCCCGTAGCCACGCCCTGTGCAGTAACACAACACATTCAGCAGTAACACATGGTTGCTTAGTGGTACACCATGAATTGATTGTAGTAACTTGCTGAGAATAAAGCAATGGTCCTACTAACTATTCATGTTCTCTCTTTATTCCCAGGTGCCTATGGATTTAGCTATATTATCATGCTCTTAATATAGCTAGTGTCATGCATTCATAGTCTGATTGTTTATTTCAAATATTCTGATCAAGCATCCTCATGATTATAGTCTGATTGTTTATTCTAAATATTTTCGGAAGAGATAGCACAACAGCTGAATGACCAAGGAGTATCATCTTGTTTCGCGTGTGTAGGTGCTTATAAAAAATAATGTCAGCATGTTCCCAGTTCACATGTCCAAAAACACAGCTCACGTTTAGTGAAAGTACTTGGTTCTGATCAGGCTGACACTATGTGTGGACATATTTTCAAATGTCGACTCCTGTCTTCCTTTTTATTATCAGGCACTTGAAAAAACAGTTTCAGGCAATCCCCTTCGACAGGAAAAAGCATGTCTTGTATGACTCTAATGCTGCAAAGCAGAAATAGTAGAAACAATGGATTAGTCCATAATAAAGTGAAAGTGTGAAGTGTCCTCTAGATTTTTCTAGACTATAGAGCTCCATTTTTAGGTTTGGCCGGCTCATGTGCGCCCAATTGCCGGAGGTAGCTTTGAATTTTAGATTTGTGCATCTAATATCAACGGTGGAAATCTGACTTTCAGGCACATGCGTTGATCTTAAATCACATAATAACCATCAACTCACTGGGAACAGAACTAAGTAACTGTCATGTCATAAATATATTTTATAAATATATTTTTGAGTGAATTTCACTTTTTACCCCCTAAGATCAAATTTGTGCCACTTTATACCCAATTTAACAAAAAATTCTCAAAACTACTCAATTTAAGAAACTTTTTCCACTTTTTACCCCCTTTATATTTTCTCCTGTTCTAACCAGGGGGTCCTAGCTCTTTGTCCAACGCGTGTTATAGTCAATTTCTAGAGCCGAGCCGAACCGATTTAGCAAGTGATGGGTTATTCTGATCTTACGGCCAGCCCTTAAATGAGCAAAGCTAAACTAACAACAAGCAGAACAGGAGACAGTGGTCACAGCATCCAGCGTGCTCACCGCCGCCGCCGCCGCCCCGCTGCCGAACAAAGCCCATGCTAGAGCATGTCATCCTAGGACTCATCATGCTGCCGCGTCTCCACAGCCGCACAAAGCTCGCGCTAGAGCTAGTGGCCGTACCACGCAAGCCACCGGCGTCGATGCTCCGCTAGCTGCAGCACGAAGACCATGTCAGAGGAGGTAGCCTTTGCCCCTGTGACACCATCCGCTGCTGCACGAACCAACGCTAGAGCATATGGCTGCAACAGCAGTCACGTTGATGCCGGTGCTCTGTTGGTGCGTACTTATGCAAGAAGCGGTGGTCGTAGCATGCGTGATGCCGTCGCCAAGGCTGGGCTGTCACACCACACTCATGCCGGAACCGGTGGCTCTAGCACCCGTGTCGCGGCTAGTGATCTGCTACAGCTGCTGCACCAAGCCTGCGCCCATCGCCTCCAAATTCGTTCTCTTTAAGGCTGCTATCAGCACGGCTCTCCTCGTCTTCCTTCACGCTGGCGGCTTCATATGCCCGTCTCCCCTGACGACAATGAAGCACCCGCTTCAGCACCTGCAGTTGCCTCCAGGTCTCCACGATGCCACTGAATCCCTAGCTCGGAGAGAGAGAGGAACGGGAAAAGATCAGAGCCGAGTCTTGCTCATGTCAGTGTGATCTAGCATGGCTCAATCTGACTAAGATCTAACCGGCCAGAATAAACCACCACTTTCTATGATTTGGCTCGGCTCTAGAACATGGACTGAGAGTGGAACCCACCGGCCAGGATGGAATAAAATATAAAAAGGGGTAAAAGGTGGAAGAAAGATTGTTAAATGGGGTAGTTCTGAGAATTTTTTGTTAAATTTGGTAAAAGATGGCACAAAGTTGATCTTGTTAAATTTGGTAAAAGATGGCACAAAGTTGATCTTAGGGGGTAAAAAATGGAATTCATACTCTGAACAGCTTAAGTAGATGATCTCTTATTTGCGAGGACCGTCTAGCTAGTTGTTTACAAACTGCAGGTCTATATAAAAGAGCAAACATACATGAGCGATCGGTGTCAAAGAATGTTTTACTCATTTTTAATGGATAAACAATGGTAACCTATTACAAATTAGAGTGATATTAATGTGCACTGCCATTATATATATCTAAAAAAGTAATATGAGATGCTGGTGAGTCCAGACATCACTTGGACCATAGACCCATGAATTGCAGTTTTCCTACAAATTGAAATACCTACATAGGTGACTTTTCATAACTTATCTCGGCCTTAATTTCTTGCGTGGCTAACCTATCAGTTTGAATGGATCAGGTCAGCCAATTCGCCCTAGCAATCTGAGATTAATGGCCATGCTCGATCCTAGTAGAAGTTGTTATAGGACTCATAGGTGTCGCCGTACTTCCAGTATGCCGGCACCACGTTGTCCGCCTGGATGGACTTCCCATCGTCCGTCTGCACCTTGAATGATAGACTCTGGCCTGTGAGATAGGCGCCGTTCTGCCAGTTAGCACCCCAGTTGCGGCTCATGGTCGTCCAGCTAGTGGCGGAGCCCTTGACTGACACCGCCGACACGGCGCCGCTTCCGCCAACGTTTGTGATGAGAACGTTGTCGAAGTAGTCGTGTCCGGTGATGGTGAAGCGCATGCCCCCGGTCCTCCTGCACGTCGTCCTGGCGTAGTTGACGGGGACGATGCCGGCCCTGTACTGCGCGATGGTCTCCCACGCGGGCTCCGACATGTCGAAGTGCTGCCGCGGTGGGTTGCACCAGCCACCGGCGTCGTTGGGCTTGCTGTAGTCCTGCGGGCAGAAGTTGGTGGCCGTGACGGTAATGGACGTCCCGGGCTTGCAGTCTTTCGTGCGCGAGGTGTCGCAGGTGATCGCGTAGCACGCACCGCATGACTTGCCGTCGCCCCACAGCGTCGTGCTCAGCGCCGTGGAATTTGTTGCGTACCCGTCGTTGTACAGGTTGTCGTACCCGCACGCCCCGTCTGCATATATATGCACAAATGTTAAGAAACCATGCATTCGGCAATGCCTGTGTCTTGCTTGAAAGAGAACAGTTATTCGATAGCAAAACTGGCAAAGATCTGTGCATAATAATAAGGTTACACATACTCATTGTGCCGGACGCGTCGCTCCCACCATAGAACGTCGCGTTGGCGGGCGTCCAGTACTGCTGAGCCGCTGAACCCCTGAGCTGTGGCACGCACAAGCCAAGAAACAATGCCAGCAGGATCGCGACCTTCTCCATGTCACGGAAACAAACTTCGCTGCAGTGGGTGCTTATCTGATCTAACTTCAACTCGGTTGCATACTGAAGCCTTTCATGTGTTCTCTGGTACTTATAAGCAACGGCTTATGGGAATTCTGTTTCTGTCCCTCTCATGCCCACCAACGGACGACGATTGACGAAGATCATGCATGTACATACTGTGCATGTGCCTTTCCTTGTTCTTTCGACTAATCATGGTCATAAGTGGCAGATCAGGCACATGCATGCATTATGCACACCTAGCACCTGGTGGCTAATAATCCCATAGTACTATTAATTAAACTAGATGAGATGGTGAATCTCTGGGATATGGCAGGATTAATCCTGTGCGTTCAGACTGTGTGTTCAGACTGTTCTTCTGGTAGTTCTTCCTTGGAAACTAGATTTAGCTCTTGTGATCCGTCTGCGATCACCAGAGCGGCAATGCAGCATTCTCTGTATAATAGAGTTTGATCAGCCCGTGACGCATGTTATTTCTGTCCTCGCAGATTCCGGACTTACTTCTCTGAGAAGATGTCCAACACTAGAAGAACAAAATTATCCTCAGTCCAGTACCTGAGAGAAATAAGGGAGCAACAAACACACTGGCTGGGAACAACAAATGATTCTTGAGAATGGTAGTCTGTTTGGAGGCAAAATTTTGAGTTTTCAGAATTTCTGCTTGAAGCATTGCAAAAGATGAACTCCCTCCGTCCCTAAAAAATTTGAGCAGCTTCTTTTTGGGACGGAGGGCGTATCTATTTTCCCCAAAGGACCTCCATATATGAGAACTGTTGTTTTTAATATTTTTGCAAGTAAGTGATGACGCTAACTAGGACACGGATAGTTCATATGATTGATTTGACTTAATGATGGGCAATGAGTGTATACTCAGTTAACAATCTAGTAGATCAGACACGACCCAACGCAACACAACTGCAAATGAAAACTTCCTATTGGCCCACCATTTTGTTCTGGGATTTTCTCAATAATTCCCCGACTGACCAGCAACCTGGAACACGTTTTGCCTCAATCATTTGATGAAGATGAGGGTTCTGTTATGATCCCTGGACATTCTGCCTCGAAATAGTTAACTCAACTGCCAGCTGGTGTGAAAATTATCTACGGAATGATAATATTCAGAACCGAGTGGTCGATCTATACTAAAACATGATAGCCCGGATGTATGGTTTACAAGTAGAATCTTCATCATCTTCCAACGAGATCATGGAGCTAATTAAATAATATGTTTTCTAGGTCAACATATTCCTAGGGACAACGAATGGGTTATGGTGGTTACCCACACACATAAATCACCAAGAAGATACGATCACATGCTTGGTTGTAAAAGCACACTCATCAACCAATACAAATTAGAAAACAGAATGCCTGCAACTGTGCTTCTTGGTCTCTTCAAAGAAAAACAACCAGAGGCACGACAGCCGTGGAGCAATGCAGCAAGCTGGCCGGAGACATTGGTGGTAAGGAACTGAGTCCACGGGTGGAGATTTGTATCCAGACATGTTAATTTGATTCTTAGAATTCCAGTTTTGAGTTCAGTATCAAGTTTGATGCAAAACACTGGAGAAATGTTGAGCTTTGATCGATATGTCCTTATTTATTTTTCCTTCCTCTTCCCCATTCCTCACGAAACTCGAAGAAGAGGTAGTCATAGTTGAGTAGGAGTTTAGGGTGGTGGAACACCGTCCCTCGAGAAGATTCCACTCAAACACTACAGTGGAAATGTGTTGAATAATCCAAAATCAAAAAAAAAAAAGCTCCATAAGCTTCCAAGAAATTTTTTAGAGCATGGGCGCAGTACGTGGACATAAAAGACTTCAATTGGTCGAGCTAGGGTACGCGCGTTGTCGCCGGCTAGTCGTTGTCCCGTGCCGGTTTGGTCTCGCGAGTTGATGATCGATTGATTCCAGTTCAATCTACCTTCATACGTGAGAAATGGCCTGATTATGGACTACAGAATGAAATGGGCCAAGTTAAGCTGCCAAGGAACAGCCGAACACGCCCATGATGAACCAACCACGTACTCTTCAGCAGAATTTTGCAGTTCCAGCAAGGTACATCCCACTGGGACCTCGCCGGAGTGCCTACAAGTGCCAGCGTCGAGCCCGGCCGGGCATGTGCCCAGGGTGCCCGGACGGCAAATAAGAGAAGTCTAGAGTGCAAAGAGAGAATGTTCGTCTAAGGCGGTTTGTGAGCAGGGTTCATGGTTTCATCGGAATTGCTAAAATAAGAGCAATCTCAAAAAGTGCCAAAATTAAATGTCTTGTAATTAATTTTATTTCAACTCATACACTTATCAAAATTTTCGTGAATAATTGTCAGATGTATTTTATTTTTCAATTCCTGCAAGGTTGAATATTACAACGCGTACTGAATACTGATAGTCTTCTGTAATCAAAACTAAACGTCCCACCATAGGAATGGTATCAAAGGGCAGGTTGACAAGAAGGAGCATAGATGGCATTGACAATGAATGGTACCACCATAGGAATGGTATCAAAGGGCAGGTTGACAAGAAGGAGCATAGATGGCATTGACAATGAATGGTACGAGTGGTGGACAAGATATAATCATTGTGGGCACTGTCACCGAAAATGAAGGATACTCCCTCCATACTGGTTTATTAAATTAGGCATTGCAATCTAGGTGGTTAGCTGTTGAGTTAGATAAATCGGTCCGGGCCCCTTCTTCTCTCGTGACAGGAGGCGAAGGTGACAACCTCTCCCGTCCAAGATCTCTGCTGGCATGAGGGTTGGTCTCCTCTCCCTCCGCTTGTCACTCCAGCGATAGGAGGGGGAGAGGGACCTTGCTCCTCCATTCTTGTCTAGTTTTTTAGGTTTAGGGTTTGTCTGTTGTGGTGTGACGTTGGGGTGGTGGGAGCGGAGGCGGGGTGAATAAATCAGCCTCAACTCTACTCCCACACCGGTGCGAAGTTCAGAACGGCGTCTTGGAGTTGGTGGCATTGATCCTTCATATCGGCGGCTTGGTCTTCAGGCATTTCCAACACAAAAAAATCAGTTAATATCATGCAATTATGAGCAACTTGAAGAGGAACATCCTCACACATATCAATAGGAATAGTAGTGGACTTATCAACCATTTGCAAAGATATATCAGTTGGTATTAATTTTTTTAGATCAAGTCTCTTATAGAGAGAAAAAGGTATAACGCTAACTTCTGCTCCCAAGTCACACAAATCAGTTCTAACATAATTATTTTTTGTTGGAGCAAGAAATAATGGGTATATCTGGATCTCCAAGCTTCTTTGGAACCTTGCCATTAAAAGAATAATTAGCGAGCACAATGAAGATTTCCTCATTACAAATCTTCCTTTTATTAGAGATAATATCTTTCATATATTTGAATAAGGAAGAAATTTAATAGCATCAGTCAAAGGAATTTGCAAAAATAAAGGCTTCATTTATTCACAGAACTTGTTATAGTGTTCTTCGTCCTTTGATTTATGTTTATTATCAGAAAAAGGCATTGGTTTTTGCACCCAAGGTTCTCTCTCACTACCATGTTTACTAGCAATGAAATCTTCCTTAATGTACTTTGTATTTTTAGTATGCTTTCCAGGTTCCTCTTCACTTTCTTCTTTATCACAAGCATCACTTTTATCATTACCACTTTCAGATTTAACGTCAGAAATGATGGGATTCGTAGCATAGAAAACAAAAATTTTCCTACCGCAAGAACGAAAACCAAGCCAAGATGCAATCTAGAAGATAGTAGCAACGAGAAGATCATGAGACTAACCCTCGAAGATTCCCAAAGCCTACGAGATTAGATTTCGTTGTTGCTGTAGTCGATCACTTGCCGCTTTCGAAAGCGCGTAGAAGATCTTGACGGTACCACAGTCGGACAGCACCTCCGTACTCGGTCACACGTTCGGTGTTGATGACGACGTCCTTCTCCCCGTTCTAGCGGGCAGAGGAAGTAGTAGATCCTCCTCGGAATCCCGGCAGCACGACGGCGTGGTGGCGGTGGTGGTGGAGATCTCCGGCAGGGCTTCGCCAACCGTATGCGGGAGAGGTGGAGGAGGAGGGGCGGCTAGGGTTTAGGGAGAAGGGGCGCCGGCCTTGGTGCCTCTAGGGGTGCGGCCAAGGTGGTGGCTTGAAGTGGCCAGTCCCCCTCCCCTTGCCCCTCTTTTTATAGGTGGAACCCCCAAGAGTTTGCCTCAAAGTCTTCGAATAAGAGCCCAACACAAAACTTGCCATATGGACGAATCCTACTTGGGGTGGGACTTCTCCCTTTCCTTGGTGGGGTGGCCGGCCACCTATGGTAGAGTCCACCTGGGAATCCTCCCCACTTTGGTTGGCCGGCCATGCTAGGTGGAGTCACCTTCCATGGTGATTTCTTCCGAACTTTTCTAGAACCTTCTAGAACCTTCCATAAATGCACCGGATCATTTTCAAACTTAGAAAATGACTTCCTATATATGAATCTTATTCTCCGGACCATTCCAGACCGTCCTGGATCCCATCCGAGACTCCGAACAAAACTTCGAACTCCATTCCATATTCCATATCTACTTAAAACGACATCAAACCTTAAGTGTGTCACCCTACGGTTCGTGAACTATGCAGACATGGTTGAGACTCTTCTCCGACCAATAACCAATAGCAGGATCTGGAGATCCATAATGGCTCCCACATATTCAATGATAACTTAGTGATCGATTGAACCATTTACATACGATATCGATTCTCTTTGTCTCGCGATATTTTACTTGTCCGAGGTTTGATCATCGGTATCTCTATATCTCGTTCAACCTCGTCTCCGACAAGTACTCTTTATTCGTACCGTGGAATATCATCTCTTGTGAACCATTCACATGCTTGCAAGCTAATCAGACGACATTCCACCGAGAGGGCCCAGAGTATATCTATCTGTCATCGGGATGGACAAATCCCACTCTTGATCCATATGCCTCAACTCATACTTTCCGAATACTTAATCCCACCTTTATAACCACCCATTTACGCGAGTGGCGTTTGATGTAATCAAAGTACCCTTCCGGTATAAGTGATTTACATGATCTCATGGTCGAAGGACTAGGTAACTATGTATCGAAAGCTTATAGCAAACTAAACTTAATGATGTGATCTTATGCTACGCTTATTTGGGTGTATGTCCATTATATCATTCACGTAATGACATAACCTTGTTATTAATAACATCCAATGTTCATGATCACGAAATCATGATCATCTATTAATCAACAAGCTAGTTATACAAGAGGCTTACTAGGGACTCCTTGTTGTTTACATAACACACATGTATCAATGTTTCGGTTAATACAATTATAGCATGGTATGCAAACATTTATCATAAACACAAAGATATATTATAATAACCATTTTATTATTGCCTCTTGGGCATATCTTCAACAGTCTCCCACTTGCACTAGAGTCAATAATCTAGTTTACATTTGTCAAGATATAACACCTTGGTCTTCTGGTGGTTTATCATGTTTTGCTCACGTGAGAGGTTTTAGTCAACGGATCTGACATGCTCAGAAAAGTATGTATTTTGCAATTCATTTGCGTCTCAACGCATCACTCATTTTCCAAATGAGTCGGCATTAATCGTATATGTTCGGTCTTCTGGTGGAACCTTAATTCCGCGGTCTGAAATATGTCACTAATATTGTCACACACAATATAGCTTCAAAGTTCTGACACTATCGGAACTACACCAAATTCTCAAAGAACTTTTCGACTTAACATCCTTATTCATTGTCAAAACAATGACATACTCTGCCTTCGTTTGTAGAATCCGTCACAATATTTAGAACTCTTCTAAATCTAGCATTGTGCTACCTTTTAAACAACACTTAGCCTAATTGAGATATGAAATTCATTTTTATATGTGACCAATCAAATATCGGTGTAACACCTTACAGCGATTTGCTTGTCATTACCCCATAAAAAACTATATATATCCTTGGTTCTTCTAAAGCACTCAGGGACATTCTTATTGTTGTCCAATGATCATGACATGAATCATTCTGGTATATGCTCCTAACTTTTTAGAGCACAGGACATCTGATTTTTTACATATTATTCGTGATCCAAAATCACTCATGTGTTTTTACTCATCGATTGTCAAATACACTCAAGTCTTGTTAAACCTTCACATGAAAAGAACACCTTCTTAATATTTCTATATTGAACTACTTCAATGTCCATTCTATGTACTTTGACTTAAACTTATTATGTGTTTCAATCTATCTTCATAGATCTTGACACTAAATATGTTTCAGTCCATATCCTTTCATTGAAGTTAATTCTCAATGAAACCTTTTATAATCAAGTATATAATAACATCATTTATAACCAACTATATGTCATCTACATAAAGTATTATAAATATGTCTCAGTGCTCCCTCTTAATTTCTTGCAAATGCAAGCACCTTCATCGTTTCTGATGAAATCAAAAACTCTTTGACTATTTCATCCGGTGAAGATTCCAACTCCGCGATACTCACTTCATCCAATTGAAGTTCGTATACCTATCTAGTATTCCACGGACTAGCAAAAACTCTTGGTTGTATCTTGTATACACCATTAATACACATTTCTGTTAAGTAATGTATTTTGCCATCCTACTAGCATATCTCATAAAAGAAATATGTAGCGATTACTAGAATAATCCACATAGACTATAAGCATCGCTACGGAAGATCTAATCTTATCGTAGTCAACTCTCTGAACTTTGTCGTAAACAATCTTTCGACAAGTCGAGCTTATTCAAGGATATTCCATCCAAGTCCATCAATTTTATAGATCCATTTACTTTCAAAAAGTATTCATCTATCTTGGATTTCATGGCGTATAGCCATTTTAACGGAGTCAGGGCCCATCATAATTTCTTTGTTTGTGGTTTATCATTGTTCAAAATCAATCCTTTGTCCACAAATCATTTATTTGATCACAAAGTAAACCATACCTACAAGGTTCAATATGTACTTCGATCTCCATGGCTAAAACACTTTGTAGTCATGGGAGCCATGATCGTCATGGCCGCTTCCGAACCATTTCCGATGCTGCGCTACTCTGATCATTATGCTCAGGTTCATAAACCTTATCAAGTTCTATTGTCCTCCCACTCAAATACTTCGCTAGAAACAATTTCTTGGAAATAAGAAACATTGACAAACACTTTTGTCTTTATCTCCATAGTGGAAAGAATTCCCAATCAAATCTCTGGGATAACCAACAAAGACATTCATCCGATTTTGGTTGTAAACTTATTTACATATGCTATTGATACGTCTCCAACGTATCGATAATTTCTTGTGTTCCATGCCACATTATTGATGTTATCTACATGTTTTATGCACACTTTATGTCATATTCGTGCATTTTCTGGAACTAACCTATTAACAAGATGCCGAAGTGCCGCTTCGTTGTTTTCGCTGTTTTTGGTTTCGAAATCCTAGTAAGGAAATATTCTCGGAATTGGACGAAATCAAAGCCCAGGGGCCTATTTTTCCACGAAGCTTCCGGAAGTCCGAAGACGAGACGAAGAGGGGCCACGGGGTGGCCAAACCCTAGGGCGGCGCGGCCCCACCCCTGGCCGCGCCGGCCTATGGTGTGGGCCCCCGTGCCGCCTCTTGACTTGCCCTTCCGCCTACTTAAAGCCTCCGTGACGAAACCCCCAGCACCGAGAGCCACGATACGGAAAACCTTACGGAGACGCCGTCGCCGCCGATCCCATCTCGGGGGATCCAGGAGATCGCCTCCGGCACCCTGCCGGAGAGGGGAATCATCTCCCGGAGGACTCTACGCCGCCATGGTCGCCTCCGGTGTGATGTGTGAGTAGTCTACCCCTGGACTATGGGTCCATAGCAGTAGCTAGATGGTTGTCTTCTCCCCATTGTGCTATCATTGTCGGATCTTGTGAGCTGCCTAACATGATCAAGATCATCTATCTGTAATTCTATATGTTGCGTTTGTTGGGATCCGATGAATATAGAATACTTGTTATGTTGATTATCAAAGTTATGCTTATGTGTTGTTTATGATCTTGCATGCTCTCCGTTACTAGTAGATGCTCTGGCCAATTAGATGCTTGTAACTCCAAGAGGGAGTACTTATGCTCGATAGTGGGTTCATGCCTGCATTGACACCGGGACGATGATGGAAAGTTCTAAGGTTGTGTTGTGCTGTTGCCACTAGGGATAAAACATTGATGCTATGTCTAAGGATGTAGTTGTTGATTACATTACGCACCATACTTAATGCAATTGTCTCGTTGCTTGCAACTTAATACTCGGAGGGGGTTCGGATGATAACCCGAAGGTGGACTTTTTAGGCATAGATGCAGTTGGATGGCGGTCTATGTACTTTGTCGTAATGCCCAATTAAATCTCACTATACTCATCATGATATGTATGTGCATTGTCATGCTCTCTTTATTTGTCAATTGCCCAACCGTAATTTGTTCACCCAACATGCTGTTCGTCTTATGGGAGAGACACCTCTAGTGAACTGTGGACCCCGGTCCAATTCTCTTTACTCGAAATACAATCTATCGCAATACTTGTTTTGTCTGTTTTCTCTCGCAAACAATCATCTTCCACACAATACGGTTAATCCTTTGTTACAGCAAGCCGGTGAGATTGACAACCTCACTGTTTCGTTGGGGCAAAGTACTTTGGTTGTGTTGTGCAGGTTCCACGTTGGCGCCGGAATCCCTGGTGTTGCGCCGCACTACATCTCGCCGCCATCAACCTTCAACGTGCTTCTTGACTCCTACTGGTCCGATTAAACCTTGGTTTCTTACCGAGGGAAACTTGCTGCTGTGCGCATCACATCTTCCTCTTGGGGTTCCCAACGGACGCGTGTCGAACGAAAAGACAATACGTCAACCACGCGCATCAAGCAAATTTCTGGCGCCGTTGCCGGGGAGATCAAGACACGCTGCAAGGGGAGTCTCCACTTCTCAATCTCTTTACTTTGTTTTTGTCTTGCTTAGTTTTATTTACTACTTTGTTTGCTGCACTAAATTAAAATACAAAAAAATTAGTTGCTAGTTTTACTTTATTTGCTATCTTGTTTGCTATATCGAAAACACAAAAAAATTAGTTTACTTCCATTTACTTTATCTAGTTTGCTTTATTTACTACTGCTGAAATGAGTAATCCTGAAGTTGAAGTTCGTTCATTTAAGCAACAAGGGGGAGAATGTTTAAAAGATGCTTGGTATAGAATTAGTGATGCCCATAATAGGTGCACTAAGAAACACTCCACCACTATCCTACTCAGGAATTTTTATGTTGGTATCTCTAGCTGGAATAGATATGTTCTTGATTGTCTCGCGGGAGGTAACTTTCTAGGCGCTCCCGCTTTAGAAGCTAGTTGCATTATTGAGAGTTTATTTGGAACACCACCTGTTAATGAAACTAAAATTGAAATCTCTTTTGAAGATGTTATGAAAAAAATGGAAAGCATAGAGAAAAATTTTCCGAGTCTAGAAACTAAATTGGAGATGTTACTTGATAAAACTGATGAACTTGATAAATCCTTAGGAGGAATTGATGAAAGAATTAGTGTCCTAGGAACTTGTGCTGTCCATGCTGATCAAATCAATAGGATTGACTAACTTGAAAAAGCTATGGGAACCTTGGGTTCGACATTTTCTTCTCTTAAATATAAGGAGAAAGCTTATGTGGGTAAGGAGCAAAAGTTTATGTATGTCTCTAAAGTGCCTAGACCAAAGAAGTATTATTATAGGCCTAAAATTGACAAAGCTCTTAGTACCACTACGGATGGGGGAACTCATGATAACGATGCACCACCCTTCGATAATACTTGATATACACTTTCTGCGCCTAGCTGAAAGGCGTTAAAGAAAAGCGATTATGGGAGACAACCCATGTTTTTACCTACAGTACTTTGTTTTTATTTTGTGTCTTGGAAGTTGTTTACTACTGTAGCAACCTCTCCTTATCTTAGTTTTGTGTTTTGTTGTGCCAAGTTAAGCCGTTGATAGAAAAGTAAGTACTAGATTTGGATTACTGCGCAGAAACAGATTTCTTTGCTGTCACGAATCTGGGTCTAATTCTCTGTAGGTAGCTCAGAAAATTATGCCAATTTACGAGCATGATCCTCAGATATGTACGCAACTTTCATTCAATTTGAGCATTTTCATTTGAGCAAGTCTGGTGCCATTTTAAAATTCGTCAATACGAACTGTTCTGTTTTGACAGATTCTGCCTTTTATTTCGCATTGCCTCTTTCGCTATGTTGGATGAATTTCTTTGATCCACTAATGTCCAGTAGCATTATGCAATGTCCAGAAGTGTTAAGAATGATTGTGTCACCTCTGAATATGTCAATTTATATTGTGCACTAACCCTCTAATGAGTTGTTTCGAGTTTGGTGTGGAGGAAGTTTTCAAGGATCAAGAGAGGAGTATGATGCAACATGATCAAGGAGAGTGAAAGCTCTAAGCTTGGGGATGCACCCGGTGGTCCACCCCTGCATATATGAAGAAGACTCAAGCGTCTAAGCTTGGGGATGCCCAAGGCATCCCCTTCTTCATCGACAACATTATCAGGTTCCTCCCCTGAAACTATATTTTTATTCCATCACATCTTATGTGCTTTTTCTTGGAGCGTCGGTTTGTTTTTGTTTTTTGTTTTGTTTGAATAAAATGGATCCTAGCATTCACTTTATGGGAGAGATACACGCTCCGCTGTAGCATATGGACAAGTATGTCCTTGGTTTCTACTCATAGTATTCATGGCGAAGTTTCTCCTTCGTTAAATTGTTATATGGTTGGAATTGGAAAATGATACATGTAGTAATTGCTATAAATGTCTTGGGTAATGTGATACTTGGCAATTGTTGTGCTCATGTTTAAGCTCTTGCATCATATGCTTTGCACCCATTAATGAAGAAATACATAGAGCATGCTAAAATTTGGTTTTCATATTTGGTTTCTCTAAGGTCTAGATAATTTCTAGTATTGAGTTTGAACAACAAGGAAGACGGTGTAGAGTCTTATAATGTTTTCAATATGTCTTTTATGTGAGTTTTGCTGCACCGGTTCATCCTTGTGTTTGTTTCAAATAAGCCTTGCTAGCCTAAACCTTGTATCGAGAGGGAATACTTCTCATGCATCCAAAATACTTGAGCCAACCACTATGCCATTTGTGTCCACCATACCTACCTATACTACATGGTATTTTCCCGCCATTCCAAAGTAAATTGCTTGAGTGCTACCTTTAAAATTCCATCATTCACCTTTGCAATATATAGCTCATGGGACAAATAGCTTAAAAACTATTGTGGTATTGAATATGTAATTATGCACTTTATTTCTTATTAAGTTGCTTGTTGTGCGATAACCATGTTTACTGGGGAACGCCATCAACTCATTGTTGAATTTCATGTGAGTTGCTATGCATGTTCGTCTTGTCTGAAGTAAGGGCGATCTACACTGAGTTGAATGGTTTGAGCATGCATATTGTGAGAGAAGAACATTGGGCCGCTAACTAAAGCCATGATTCATGGTGGAAGTTTCAGTTTTGGACAAACATCCTCAAATCTCTAATGAGAAAAGAATTAATTGTTGTCAAATGCTTAAAGCATTAAAAGAGGAGTCCATTATCTGTTGTCTATGTTGTCCCGGTATGGATGTCTAAGTTGAGAATAATCAAAAGCGAGAAATCCAAATGCGAGCTTTCTCCTTAGACCTTTGTACAGGCGGCATAGAGGTACCCCTTTGTGAAACTTGGTTAAAGCATATGTATTGCGGTGATAATCCAGGTAGTCCAAGCTAATTAGGACAAGGTGCGGGCACTATTGGTACACTATGCATGAGGCTTGCAACTTATAAGATATAATTTACATGATGCATATGCTTTATTACTACCGTTGACAAAATTGTTTCATGTTTTCAAAATCAAAGCTCTAGCACAAATATAGCAATCGATGCTTTTCCTCTATGAGGACCATTCTTTTACTTTCAATGTTGAGTCAGTTCACCTATTCCTCTCCACCTCAAGAAGCAAACACTTGTGTGAACTGTGCATTGATTCCTACATACTTGCTTATTGCACTTATTATATTACTCTATGTTGACAATATCCATGAGATATACATGTTACAAGTTGAAAGCAACCGCTGAAACTTAATCTTCTTTTGTGTTGCTTCAATACCTTTACTTTGAATTATTGCTTTATGAGTTAACTCTTATGCAAGACTTATTGATGCTTGTCTTGAAGTGCTATTCATGAAAAGTCTTTGCTTTATGATTCACTTGTTTACTCATGTCATACACATTGTTTTGATCGCTGCATTCACTACATATGCTTTACAAATAGTATGATCAAGATTATGATGGCATGTCACTCCAGAAATTATCTTTGTTATCGTTTTACCTGCTCGGGACGAGCAGTAACTAAGCTTGGGGATGCTGATACGTCTCCAACGTATCGATAATTTCTTGTGTTCCATGCCACATTATTGATGTTATCTACATGTTTTATGCACACTTTATGTCATATTCGTGCATTTTCCGGAACTAACCTATTAACAAGATGCCGAAGTGCTAGTTGCTGTTTTCTCGCTGTTTTTGGTTTCAGAAATCCTAGTAAGGAAATATTCTCGGAATTGGACGAAATCAAAACCCGGGGGCCTATTTTTCCACGAAGCTTCCAGAAGTCCGAAGACGAGACGAAGAGGGGCCACGGGGTGGCCAAACCCTAGGGCGGCGCGGCCCCACCCCTGGCCGCGCCGGCCTATGGTGTGGGCCCCCGTGCCGCCTCTTGACTTGCCCTTCCGCCTACTTAAAGCCTCCGTGACGAAACCCCCAGTACCGAGAGCCACGATACGGAAAACCTTACAGAGACGCCGTCGCCGCCGATCCCATCTCGGGGGATCCAGGAGATCGCCTCCGGCACCCTGCCGGAGAGGGGAATCATCTCCCGGAGGACTCTACGCCGCCATGGTCGCCTCCGGTGTGATGTGTGAGTAGTCTACCCCTGGACTATGGGTCCATAGCAGTAGCTAGATGGTTGTCTTCTCCCCATTGTGCTATCATTGTCGGATCTTGTGAGCTGCCTAACATGATCAAGATCATCTATCCGTAATTCTATATGTTGCGTTTGTTGGGATCCGATGAATAGAGAATACTTGTTATGTTGATTATCAAAGTTATGCTTATGTGTTGTTTATGATCTTGCATGCTCTCCGTTACTAGTAGATGCTCTGGCCAAGTAGATGCTTGTAACTCCAAGAGGGAGTACTTATGCTCGATAGTGGGTTCATGCCCGCATTGACACCTGGGACGAAGTGATGTAAAGTTCTAAGGTTGTGTTGTGCTGTTGCCACTAGGGATAAAACATTGATGCTATGTCTAAGGATGTAGTTGTTGATTACATTACGCACCATACTTAATGCAATTGTCCGTTGCTTGCAACTTAATACCGGAGGGGGTTCGGATGATAACCCGAAGGTGGACTTTTTAGGCATAGATGCAGTTGGATGGCGGTCTATGTACTTTGTCGTAATGCCCAATTAAATCTCACTATACTCATCATGATATGTATGTGCATTGTCATGCTCTCTTTATTTGTCAATTGCCCAACCGTAATTTGTTCACCCAACATGCTGTTCGTCTTATGGGAGAGACACCTCTAGTGAACTGTGGACCCCGGTCCAATTCTCTTTACTCGAAATACAATCTACCGCAATACTTGTTTTACTTGTTTTCTCTGCAAACAATCATCTTCCACACAATACGGTTAATCCTTTGTTACAGCAAGCCGGTGAGATTGACAACCTCACTGTTTCGTTGGGGCAAAGTACTTAATTTGGTTGTGTTGTGCAGGTTCCACATTGGCGCCGGAATCCCTGGTGTTGCGCCGCACTACATCTCGCCGCCATCAACCTTCAACGTGCTTCTTGACTCCTACTGGTCCGATTAAACCTTGGTTTCTTACTGAGGGAAACTTGCCGCTGTGCGCATCACACCTTCCTCTTGGGGTTCCCAACGGACGCGTGTCGAACGAAAAGACAATACGTCAACCACGCGCATCAGCTATGCATACCAAAATTTAAGAAAGGACTATTAGGGTTCATACCCATGCCATAACTCGTATGGTGTCATTTCAACGGATCATGATGATGCTCTATTCAGTGTAAAAGCGGTAGTCACTAAAGCATAATCCACAAAAATACAATGGCGTCATATTATCTCATCATTAAGCCAACAAGGTTTGGATACATCTCTCGGATACTACATCATCACTATGATACTCCAAGAAATGTGAGTTGTAGAACAATTTCATAACTCTCTTAGATGTTCGCTAAAACTCGTAATTCAAATATTTCCACCATGATCCAATCATAGATATTTGACTTTTCTATTACGATGATTTCCACTTCATGCTGAAATTTATTTGAATCCATTCAAATGTTTCAAACTTCTTCCTTATCAAATATATCCACATATATATACTCAATTCATCGTTGGAAGTTTTCATGAAGTAGAAGAATCTCCCGCACACAACTATGCCCAGTGAACCACATACATCATCATGTATGTTTCCACTAAGTTAGTTGCCCGTTCAACTCTTGGCCTATGAACGGTATTTCAGTCATGCTCTTCAGAAGAGATTTGCAAGAACCAAATGATTCAAAAATCAAATGACTCCAAAAATACATTTGCATGGAGTTTCTTCATGCGTTCCTTTCTAACATGACCTAAATGGCGGTTCCACAAATAAGTGGAATTCAAATCATTTGCCTTATAGAATTTTAGCGTCAGTGTTATGCATGTGTGTTTCACCATAAAGATTTATAATAACTTATCCATCGTACATGGAATACTGTCAAAATTTGAACAACTCATTGTTTCCATTTCACCAGAACAAAACAACAATTATGAAGTTCTTTATTATAAATCTGAAGGGCTAGATAGAATGCCAACGACGAACATAATAACACTTTATTTTTGTTCTAGACGTGCATTCCTATCATATTCCTTGTCAGTCACTTAGGCCATCATATTCTTGTATTGCGTTGTATTGTATGACATCTCATACCAACCAATCTGGTACAAATACCCAAGAATTTTACTGTGTGACCAAACAAGGAATACATCCATAACATGTATATCATATATATACACCTGAGCTAGACTTTCTAGTCTTTTTCTTTCTTTCTGCCAAAATATCTTTTGTAGTTTCTCTTTTAGCTTTCCTCATTCTCAGAAAACACTTCACCTACAATAAATTCTAGGTCCATTGGTCAAATACCAATAATCTTGAGGTTCTTACTTTAAAGTTGATCATCATATGACAAGTGTTCCAGATTTCACTATTAGTAACTTTGTAATATGATGAACAAATTGACTCATAATTTTTATCCATCATATCATGACGACTTTTCGAGACCATGTCTGTACATGCTAGGCTCGTAAAGTTTAATCTTAGTATTCGCTTGTGCAAATCTGTCTTGCACCCGTTGTATGCACACGTAGAATCTTTAACACCCGATCATCACGAGATGCTTCGAAACGACGAGTCTTAGCAACGGTGCATACTAAGGACGATCACTTCATGGATATGCGAATATCGTCAGTGCCCAACATAGTTGGAGGATTGGGACGCCTGGCGTCTTCAAGCTTCGTACATTCCCATAAAACTTATGAGTTTATGTAGTCTTACTAGATTATATTCTATCATCTTGTAATAAGGTCTTAGATATCACACATATCTCATACCTTGCTTATTTCTGAAAACAAACTTTTCAGCTCCTTACTTTTCAAACAGATTTGAACTTCAAGTTTCACGGAGACAAGATGATTGTAGGTACTAATTGAAACCATGTTTCTTTGAATTAGCAATGTGAGGTTTACTAAAAGTTTGCAATAGGACTTAATCATTTCTTGATTCTTTAACAATACGGTACCGGTACAGTAAAGTTACTTGTCGGACTTAACGATATTTCTATCTCAATTACAAGACTAGCGCATGGTAGAAAACGGATGCCAATTCTACAAATTAATTCAAAATACTATTCCGACTATGTTCATGATAATTAGTTCATGTTTTAATCTAATTACTAATGAACTCCCACTTAATACAACATCCCTCATAGTTGTTTAGTGGTTACACAATCCATATCCACTACACCAAAAACGATCATCACGTGAGATGATGTAGCTTCAATGGTGAACATCAACATGTTGATCATATCATCCATATGACTCGTGTTCAACCTTTCAGTTTCCTGTGTTCCGAGGCCATGTCTGTACATGCTAGGCTCATCAAGCAAACCCAAGTATTTCGCGTGTGCAATATGGCTTACACCCGTTGTATGTGAACATAGAATCTATCACATCCGATCATCACGAGATGCTTCAAAACGACGAACTGTAGCAACGGTGCATACGAGGGGAGAACACTTTATTATCTTGATATTAATGTGAGGGATCATCTTATAATGCTACCGTCGCGATCTAAGCAAGATAAGATGCATAAAGGATTAACATCACATGCAATTCATATGTGATATGATATGGCCCTTTAGTCTTTGCAACTTTGATCTTCATCTCCAAAGCACGGACATGATCTCCATCATCAACGGGTGTGATCTCCATCATCGTCGGTGTAGCGTCAAGGTTCATGGCGCCGTCTTCATGGTTGTTCACCTCATGTAGAAAATATTATAACTACTTCGAAATAATACTACAACATGAAATATAAAGACAACCATAAGGCTCCTGTCGGTTTCCACAATACAATAATGATCATCTCATACATATTCATCATCACATCATGGCCATATCACATCACCAAACCCTGCAAAAACAAGTTGGACGCCTCTAATTTGGTTTGCATATTTTACGTGGTTTAGGGTTTTCGAGCAAGATCCAATCTACCTACAAACATGAACCACAACGGTGATACTAGTGTTGTCAATAGAAAGAGTAAATTGAATCTTCACTATGGTGAGAGAGACAGACACCCGCAAAGCCACTTATGCAATACAAGTTGCATGTCGAGCGTGGAGCAAGTCTCATGAACGCGGTCATGTAAAGTTAGCCCGCGCCGCTTCATCCCACCATCCCGCAAGATGCAAAGTACACGAACTAAAGACAACAAAAGCATCAACGCCCACAAAACCATTGTGTTCTACTCGTGTAACCAATCTATGCATAGACACGGCTCTGATACCACTGATGGGATTCGTAGCATAGAAAACAAAAAATTCCTACCGCAAGAACGAAAACCGAGCCAAGATGCAATCTAGAAGATGGTAGCAACGAGAAGATCATGAGACTAACCCTCGAAGATTTCCAAAGCCTACGAGATTAGATCTCGTTGTTGCTGTAGTCGATCACTTGCCGCTTTCGAAAGCGCGTAGAAGATCTTGACGGTGCCACAGTCGGGCAGCACCTCCGTACTCGGTCACACGTTCGGTGTTGATGACGACGTCCTTCTCCCCGTTCCAGCGGGCAGCGGAAGTAGTAGATCCTCCTCAGAATCCCGGCAGCACGACGGCGTGGTGGCAGTGGTGATGGAGATCTTCGGCAGGGCTTCGCCAAGCGTATGCGGGAGAGGTGGAGGAGGAGGGGCGGCTAGGGTTTAGGGAGAGGGGGCGCCGGCCTTGGTGCCTCTAGGGGTGCGGCCAAGGTGGTGGCTTGAAGTGGCCAGCCCCCTCCCCTTGCCCCTCTTTTTATAGGTGGAACCCCCAAGAGTTTGCCTCAAAGTCTTTGAATAAGACCCCAACACAAAACTTGCCATATGGACGAATCCTACTTGGGGTGGGACTTCTCCCTTTCCTTGGTGGGGTGGCCGGCCACCTATGGTGGAGTCCACCTGGGACTCCTCCCCCCTTTGGTTGGCCGGCCATGCGAGGTGGAGTCCCTCCGGGACTCCACCTTCCATGGTGATTTCTTCCGGACTTTTCTAGAACCTTCTAGAAATGCACCGGATCATTTTCAAACTTAGAAAATGACTTCCTATATATGAATCTTATTCTCCGGACCATTCCGGACCTCCTCGTGATGTCCTGGATCCCATCCGAGACTCCGAACAAAACTTCGAACTCCATTCCATATTCAATATCTACTTAAAACGACATCAAACCTTAAGTGTGTCACCCTACGGTTCGTGAACTATGCAGACATGGTTGAGACTCGTCTCCGACCAATAACCAATAGCGGAATCTGGAGATCCATAATGGCTCCCACATATTCAACGATAACTTAGTGATCGATTGCACCATTTACATACGATACCGATTCCCTTTGTCTCGCGATATTTTACTTGTCCGAGGTTTGATCATCGGTATCTCTATACCTCGTTCAACCTCGTCTCCGACAAGTACTCTTTACTCGTACCGTGGCATATCATCTCTTGTGAACCATTCACATTCTTGCAAGCTAATCAGACGACATTCCACCGAGAGGACCCAGAGTATATCTATCCGTCATCGGGATGGACAAATCCCACTCTTGATCCATATGCCTCAACTCATACTTTCCGAATACTTAATCCCACCTTTATAACCACCCATTTATGCAGTGGCGTTTGATGTAATCAAAGTACCCTTCCGGAATAAGTGATTTACATGATCTCATGGTCGAAGGCCTAGGTAACTATGTATCAAAAGCTTATAGCAAACTGAACTTAATGACGTGATCTTATGCTACGCTTATTTGGGTGTATGTCCATTATATCATTCACCTAATGACATAACCTTGTTATTAATAACATCCAATGTTCATGATCACGAAACCATGATCATCTATTAATCAACAAGCGAGTTATACAAGAGGCTTAATAGGGACTCCTTGTTGTTTACATAACACACATGTATCAATGTTTCGGTTAATACAATTATAACATGTTATGCAAACATTTATCATAAACACAAAGATATATTATAATAACCATTTTATTATTGCCTCTTGGGCATATCTCCAACAAGAAATAGATATACTATTAGTATCTTTAGCATGTTCAGAAGATTCTACAACAATTTTATGTTTCTTCTTCTTTTTCTTAGAGTTAGTCCTAGCATCATTAGCTTATTGAGATTCTTATTCAATTCTTTTCGGATGTCCCTCAGGATATAAAGGATCCTGAGTAGAAGCACCACTTCTAGTGCTTATTTGATAAGCATATTTTTCCCTAAAATCATTAGTTAGCAAATCTTTTGCACTTTAGTGAGCTGATCAATTTGTGTTTGAACCATATGGAAATGTTTAACAAGTATTTTAAAATCATTAGAGGTTCTTTTCACAATATCATGCAAATTATTAATAGCTCTAGAATTCTCCATTAGATGATTTTGCACTCTCTAATTAAAATTATCTTGCTTAACAACATAATTATCAAATTAATCTAAGCATTAATCAGGAGGTTCGGAGTAGGGAATATCTCTACTATCAAAACGTTGGAGAGAGTGTACCTTAATAGTAGAAGGATGAGGAGTTGGCTTACATAATTCTTCTATAGCTGGCTTCTTGAGGACAGAATGGTCCGTCAGTTTTCAATTTTCTTAAGAACTAGTAAAAAGCTAAAATCCTTCCGGAAATCCAATTCGGCTTGTTGGTTCATGTGAACCCATTATTTGAAAAGACATACCAAAATGTCAAAAAATCTGGAAAAAAATGCCTCACACACATCTGGACATATTATGTTTGCGCATAAATTTTTGGGAAAAAAGAACAACTTTTGTGTCCCGTATAAAAAAGATTAATTTTGATACTCCAACATGCATGACTACCCGAGGACCATTTTTTTGTGTTTTTACAAAAGCCACATAAAATATTCTTTTTCCTGAAAATTGTGTGCCAACATAAAATGTGCAGATGTACACAAGATGATTTTATTTTGTTTTTTTTCAATATTTTGATATTTTCCGAGGGATTTTATATAATAGATTCATATGCACTTAGGAGCCAAAACACGGCCTCCGAGTCATTATACATTGAACCTTTAACCAGAGAAAAACTGGATCCCAAGGATATTTTGAGAATTGATGGTGCTAATTTGGATAATTTGATGCTCCCATGTGCCAAATTGAATTTCTGCTGGAGAGAATGATATATAGAAGGTGGACCGAGAATCAAACACACGCAAAGTGCTTAACTAAAACAGAGACTGAACAGTCTAACAGAAGGAAGGGGAGTTACCTCCGGGAGGTTTTCCGTCTGGAAGATCGAGGTAACCAACATTAGACTACCTCCTCCGGCCCAACTGGGAGCCCATGAAGGGTAATGCCCACATCATGGACTCTTTGGAAAGACAATATAAAAAGGTCCCTACCCCTAGCCTCGGATTTGCGAATTGTGAGTGGCTCCAAAGGTAAGCGCGGAGCAATAGGGGGTAGACCATAAACCCTAACATTTGTCAAAACTACTGATGGGGGCTAACTTCTAAGAAGATCCTGGTTCTCCAACTTTAAAGAGAAGGACACTTTATCTTAATGATTATTGGTTTGGTTATGCTTACATTATTTAGATATGAATTAACACTCTACATTAGGTTTTACTGAAGTACATATACATGAACAACCATTTAAGTAAATATTTCTTCATTATGTTCGTAACGTAATTTTTCACACACACATAAATAGTTACATCGTATCAATACAAGTGGCATGCATCAAAGTCAAAATACAGAAGATTTAAATTTACATAATTTTAGTATAACAAAGGTATTTCCATACATGCTTGAAACTATATTATATTATTTTGTACTATCCACTAATACAAATATGAATATCTGTTTCTACATATGGATACACTAATGTTTGCTATGCTAATTAGAAGTTGCATAAGTCTTGGTTCTTATATATATTTTACATAACCATTGTTGCTCCGACATGTGTTAAGATCACAACGACTCTACATAATTACCAGATTATCGTACAACTCCACCTTTACCTAATATGTGAACATACACCAAAATTTCTTGTGAGGTCATTAGTAAAAAAGTATCTCATGTTTAGCGGCCACCGAACCACATAAGTTACACCCCCATCCAAGAGTTGGCGGAGATGAACTCCACTAGATTTGAGATGTCTTTGAGAAGAACCGAGAGATTGAGTGAGTGAAGCGAAGTTTCATTATTGATGTTACTATTCAATCTTATATAGGAGTATATAAACAGTCAGTGTTACAATGTCATGTCGGTTATAGTGTGTACATCTATTAGAAGAAGCATGGTGCTTGTTAGGGTGTTCAGCATTTGGACAACATGAGGATAAGATAGCTAGATGATGTTTATACTGATATACAGTCAGAACTGCTCACTTAGCATAGATTTGACGCTGACTACTCCTAACCGTCTTCACATTTCCATCGGCTTTTTCGGAATCATCGTGAACTTGATCAAAAGGGCACACAAGAAGTTCAACGAATTACTAACTATGGTTGTTTGTTTTGATCTCTAATGAGTTAATTAGTAAAACTTCTAAGATAAACCAGATAAACGATCATGTTGTTTAATCTCATGAGCCTCTAACATCCCTCGCATTGTTCTTTTTTTTTCGCGGTGGCAGAGAAGCAATATCTTACCATGGTGTCTAGAAACAGCCGCCATAGAAATGTTTTTCCTACTGTGAGACAAACGCGGCAGCAAGTTGCATGTCAGGGTCTCCATGGTCATATGTATTCCTCACCGGTGATGGGTCTCCATGGTCATCCGTCGAAGCTTCTCTATGTCAAGATCGAACGGGGAAGAAGTACAACCTAATTGAAAAAGGAGTTGGGCCTGGAAGCAGAGTTGGGCCATGTCTTAAATGAGAGGTCCACGATAAGGAGTCTACAATATATGGACGCAGTGCTAGTATAGATTGTATCATCCTATTCTCAAAAAAAAAGATTGGATCATCGTGCCTATGCTCCCGGTAGTTGTATTTCATGCCCTAAAAAAGTACTTGTATTTCATGGATCTGGATGACTAAATCTTTTGAAGACCATTGATTTTATTATTATTAAGTACTAGCAAAGATTGGAGCGGCGGCACGCCGCGCTCTCAAGGTAGCCGTGAGTTGTAGGAAAAAATATCATTCAAAAACTTTGTAAAGTTTGACTGACTATGGCATGATATGCATATAACCACTATGGCATGATATGCATATAACCACTGTAAAGATACATAATATAAGAAGAAATAGAGATAGAATGGACACTATCAGGCACAATCAGTTACTCATAAAGAACCCCTAAAATTAAATAGTGTCACTCCAGATTCCACATCTGAAAGGAGGAGGTGCCGAAGAGAACATGTAAACTTGGTTTAAAGTAACAACAACTCCGCATAGAAGCTCGGAACCTACAACCATAAAATAGCTCATATGTCGTTGGTAAACTTCTCAAATCATTGCTGCCAACATTTCTTCTTTATTCTTTCATCTTCAGTATCATCATCATTTTACTCGTTCCTATGAAAACATAAAATCTCTAAATTTATATGTCCTAGTTTGAGACAATAAGGAATATGGACCAATGTACAATGACATAAACAAAAATCTAGGAGAAATTACTTTGTAGGCTGCGAGAAAATAGAACTTAGCTTTTCAAGAATCATGTGCATATCAATTATTTAAAAAAAACATGAAGGGCATGTTTAGTATTACTGTCAAATCCCAAATTATCCTTGACGTTGTAGTAGCTCCTTCCTGCAGTGATTTTGATCTTACAACTGCAGGCCAGGTTGTCCCGCGCCATCTGATTTCCCACTGAGCTTATTTTGGATTTTTTTTCAATATTTTTATATTTGTTTCCGAGGCATTTTGTATAATAGGTTCATATGCACTTAGGAGCCAAAACATGGCCCCCGAATCATTATAAGTTGAACTTTTAACCAGAGAAAAACTGGATCCCAAGGTTATTTTGAGAATTGATGGTGCCAATTTCGGTAACTCGATGCTCCCATGTCCCAAATTGAATTTCCGCTGGAGAGTATGATATATAGAAGGTGGAGCGAGCATCAAACACACGCGAAGTGCTTAACTGAAACAGAGACCGAACAGTCTAACAGAAGGGAGAGGAGTTACCTCCGGGAGTTTTTCCATCTGGAAGATCAAGGTTAGCCTGGGTGCGACGCTGGTGCTGTAGCCACCTGAAGGCATGGTCGCCACCGTCCCAGAAGGGATTCCTTGATTGATTGATTGTTGCACCACTAAGAGGATAGGGCAAGGGGTGAGGAGATCGGTACCACTACTTATTGCTTGCTTGCTGATCTAGAAGAGGAGTTGAATGATCAGCCACGTATTCTCCGGTGCCAGCCATTGCGCTCACTTCCAATGGAAACAAACGAAACAGGTTGTCTCAATCGCTGCAAACCAAGTACAACTAGAGGCAAACGACGCAGCCGGTCATCCCGGGCAACTCAAACAAACTTTACGGAGGCGAGTCCGTGACGGACGACGTCTGCTGGGGCTTCCGCACAGCTGCACCACGGAGGTGCGCAGCCGCATCAAGCCTCTCCTCTGCGCCATCACCCTGTATAAGATCGTGCATATCCCAAGCCGCTTGGACAGGGTCCGGCTGTACGCCGGCATCGTCAGCATCAACTACGTGGGTTAGAATGCCCTGATGATCAAACATGCACGGCAAGAACTACAAGGTTTTCTGGTCTCCTCCACTGGAAGAGCCCAGCGTTGAATAACGCCTGAACTGAAAAAAAAGATGGGAAATTAATGGTGATAACTGATAACATCTGAAAATGCTAACATACTTGTACATGTTTCTCACCAAGAAAGTGTTATTTCTTCTTTCAGACTTGAAAATGATACAATCAGGTAAAAACAACACTACAATCAAAGGGCAGAATGCTGCAATACTGGTGGAGGTCTCCTGACTTTCGTTGCCTGCTCGAAGGAATAAGAAATCTCAATAAGCTTCGGCTCTGAACCTTTCAACCCTCCAAAGCAGATCGCGAAAGGAACGCCATCTGACCCGTATCCGGCCGGGACAGTGATCGCCGGGTAGCCACCGATCGCAAGCAGGCTATGAGCAGACGCACCAGGAGCGATGACTGCGTCCAGTTGATTGGCTCGCACAATCTTCTCAAGGCCCTCCTTGCACAGCTCGTTCAGTTTGGAAATGGCACGCTCCTCGGTCGGACCAATGCCGTTTGTTGCTTCAGACTGCACAAGGTAACTCTGGCCGAATTCAGCCATCCTTTCCTGTAACATATATTTCAAAAGTATCTTATTTGAGTTCAAGAAAAACAAAAACTAGGAAATGAGGTGAAATAAAGTAATTACCTTGACAGGATGCTTGTCGTTGAATTCAATTATGTCTGATAATGATTTAACAGGTGTGGTGGCCAGCTCAGACAGGTAAGAGTTGAGGGACAGCTTGAACTCGGCGAGCATTAGAGCACGTTCGCCGCTTTGCATTGCATCGTTGATGACATTCATGCTTGGTATCTCAAGATTGTCCACCAAGATGGCCCCCAATTGCCTTTAATTTTTTAACAACATGCACAAGTTAGGAAAAGATAATCTATATTCAGAAAAAAAATGAACAAAAAGCAATAAGTAGATAACATGTCATAATTCATTCCATCTTTCATTCAATCATCCCCAGTGACTGATCACCCCCCTTCAATGTTGATACTGTCATATAGTACTCCCTCCGTTCATAAATAGATGTCTTATATTTGTCTAAATTTCAATGAATCTATATACTAAATAGTGTCTATATACATTCAAAATTTGATAAATCTAAGACATCTATTTATGGACAGAGGTAGTAGTACTTTGCATGAAAAATGCAAATGGATGTCTAAACGACATTCAGGATATACGCACATGTCTTTCTCATAACCAGTGGCATTTTCAAAATTTCAAACATTGCAGTGGCATCTGTTCCATAACTTGTAACTCTTGCCATCTTCGAGGCACATTATTTTGACAGTATAATACTCTGGTGCAGAATATCATTCAGAGTGTATGGAGTCCGAAATAGTGTTGTGCAATAACTAGTTCTTCTCAAAGACGAGTAAAGTGTGTAAGACCAGCCTAGGTGCCAACAATGGGATCAATCATCAATCTCCATACCTATGATATTGTGTCAGCTAGTATCATAACCATGCATCAGAGCAGAGGAAACTTACAACTGCACATCGTTTTTGTGTGATTTAGTGTATCATAGCACAAGATCTTATACTTGTATAGATTAAAGTCATCCAAATAAAAAAAAAGCACCACTTATTAGTTGTCTGGTGTTCACTTGTTCTATATGAAAGTGAAGCACTATCCACGTGACTGATACCTACGAATAACAGATATTTCCGTCAGACAAGAAGAGTGGTGAATCACCTCATAGTGTCGAAATGCTCCTCAAACACGTTCTGTTGGATAGATCCTGAGGGAAACCGGAAGAAATCCTTCCTGAGAATCCCAATCCTCTTGCCTCTTAGACCATCTATGTTCAAGAATTGCCTGTAACCGCCTTCCGGGATATACTGAGATGCCATGTGAGTTGCCTCTGCATCCCGTGGATCGTAACCAACGATTGCTTCCAACACATATACTGCATCTGAAACAGTCCTACAGATTGGCCTGCATCAAGTAAATCACATCACTATGAAATAACTAAACCGGTGTCACCAGATCATAAAAGTAAAGCGAGCAAACATACATGGGCACATTAAAACCATACAATTGCTGAATTACTCAAGAAAATTTTATGCCACGTTTCCAAAAGTAATTCAATGCACACTGCAGTGGTGTGTAGATTAAAATTCAGGCAGCAAAACCATATCACACTGCTAGATTGATGTAAGCATTCGCTCAGTGTCGATTTTACCCAACTGTGTCCATCCTCGGAGAAATGATGATGACGCCGGCACGGCTTGTGAGGCCGACCGTGGGCTTAATCCCGACAACGGTGTTGAAGCTGGAGGGGCACATGATGGAGCCATCCGTCTCGGTCCCAATCGTCACCGCCACCATGTTTGCCGCCGCCGCAATGGCGGAGCCGCTGCTGGAGGAGCAGGTCGTCGCTGACGGCACGTATGGGTTCTACTACATCAGCAAGTGATTAGGGTCATTCAGATTCAGCCTTGATCCGATAAATGAGCTCCAGCCGCGGGACCATGCCCTGGCCGCCGCGGGGGCTCCAGCCGGCGGGGACGCCTGGGGCACGGAAGTTGCACCACTCGCTGAGGCTGGCGGTGCCGAGGATCACCGCGCCGGCGCTCCGGAGCCGCTCGACCACGCCGGCGTCGCGCGCGGGGCGGGAGCCGACCAGCGCCAGCGAACCGGCCGTCGCTTTCAAGGCGCCGGCCGCGGCGATGTTGTCCTTGATGAGCACGGGAATGCCGTGGAGCGGCGGGAGCGCGGCGCCTCCGAGGAGGCGGGCGGCGTCGGCGCGGTCGGCGGCGGCGAGCGCGCCGTCGGCGTCCAGCTCCACCACGGCGTGGAGGGCCGGGTCGAGGGACGCGATGCGGCGCAGGTAGAGCTCGACGAGGCCGCGCGAGGTGAGCGCGCCGCCGGCGAAGGCGCGGTGGATGGACTCGATGGTGGCCTCCTCGAGCACGAAAGTGGCGGCCGCGGCGGTGGCAGCGGCCGCCGCGAGGAACAGCGGTACGAGGTACCGCAGCAGCATGGCCGGCCACTTGGTGGCGATGTGGGATTGGGAGGAGACGGCCAGACTGTTAACCTTGGGATGAAGGGGAATTTGCCACTAGCAACTTACAATTTGAAGCACAGCTCGAGAAGTAAAAAAAAAAAAGTCTTTATGCCAATAGTGGCTAGTCTAGTCGGGAGGCGCTATGAATCGGATGCCGATTTTTGCTTCCGATCGGACCTGCGCTTGGCCGTAGGATTGGAAGCAGCTCGGACCTGCGCTTTGCTCTTTCCGTGAGTCCAGGAAACAGTTTGCATGCTTTCCGTTTGAACTGCCACCGTGATGCACGTCCGGTTTAAACAATACTTCGTAGCTTATTTTCAGCGCATCGTTTTGGGAACTATAAGCGGTTTCCGATTAATAATAAAATAAAAGAAATCAATTAGGACTTTCTCCAGCGACAACAATATAGTTTCTTACCAGGGAAGCATTGTTTTTCAGCAGTGGAAGCCCCTTTTTGGAGGAAATATCCTTGTTATATTTTTCTTAGAATAATCATGGCATATCGAACTCTTGTTTCTAACCGTTGCAAAAATATTTTCTACAACTTAATTTAGCTTTGCACGAAGAAATACTTTGCTTCTCTTGGCCTGCTCAATTGCTTCCATGACAATTGGAGCTGTTACCTGTTACTCTCTCTGTACTTCAAATTAGACAAATCTAAGACATGTTTCGGAGGGTACTACTTTATTTCCACAATAGAAAATATGCAACAAATATTTATTTATATTAATATTGCTTTGAACAAATAATATAATTTGCTTACAAAGGACATCCTGTTTGCTTCCATTGTGACCAACATTTGTTCCTATCAACATTGCCTTCAAAATAGCTGATAATTGCTTCCAAAAGAAGTAGTATATGCTTCAATGAAACAAATATGTGCATATACCATCATTGCTTCTAAAATAAGTAGCATATATGTTTCAATGAAACAAAATAGCTGACAATTTTCTTACAAGTAAAATAACTTTTGCTTCAAGTAATATCAGAATTTTCTTCTACATATAATATGAATCAATCACAGGGTTTGTGTCGTCTAGCATAATGACCGATGTCCACCTGTCATAGCAATGGATCATGCGCATCAACAGAAACATAAGAGGCTCGTCGATGACCTGCAACAGCCACCTAGGGCTCTCAGCAGCTAGAAGTAGCACATTGGTCTGCTTCCAAATAGCGCGAAGAAGTCGCTCGCCCCACTGGTGGCGCTTCAAACAAGAAACGTTGACCAACGTAATCTTGTACTCAAGTTGTAGCCGGAGGATAGCAGCCATTTGGAAAGAAAGGTAATCTGGAATGTGTTTACTTGAACCATGAGCAATATCTATGATAAAAAGTAGGAAGCATGGGGCAATATTTAAAATACAATGCTACTGACAATTTAAAAAACAAATTAACAATATTATGCAAACTTTCAGGAAGAAACACATAAATGGTTTGGAAGCATCAGTGTTATTCTATCTCAGCCTAACTAATACCACATAGAAGCTCCGGTGCCTGAAACATAACTAGTATCAGGAAGCATCAGTGTTATGCTATCTTCCTCTGATGTAAAACCAATTTGATCTGAAGTAATGTTTTAAGCAATAAATTGGGTGTGGGGCAGATTTAGAAAATGGGTTCATGTGCTTCTACAGATTATGCAAACTTGCAAAATATTCATGTTACCTTCCAAGCAATATTCAAGCAATCTCAACTCAACTTGCAAATAGTAGAAGCATAAGAATCTCACATAAACGCATCTAAAAAAACAGTTCATGTTACCTTCTCCCAAATCGTGGTCCTTGAAGCGATCGTCCGTCGAAGCATCCTACAGTCCGCTGCTTCGGCCGGAGTGTAGGCTTCATGGCCCTCCTGAGCCACCTCTGATTAGCAGCGGTGGTCAATGATGCACGACGACAATTTCCCGCGGCGGAGCTCCTTTTTCCTGGCGTATTAGTCTAACCAAGTGGAGGCACAGGTGTCGGCCTGGATGGGAAGGTGTAGAGCGATCTCGAGAGGAGGATCAGATCGTTTTGGGGAGAAGGGCGATGAGAGGACCAGAAGAACATGGCTGTGATCTATAACCGGGCGGAAATTTTGGGGATATTGATTGAAAAGTTTTTTTTTCCAGAGAAATCAGGGAAAAGGTGAGAAGGACGGCCTCCGACCAGGCCGACGAATTGCTTCCCATCGGACTGCGTTAGGAAGTGTTTACCTAGTCTAAATTAGGCTATGAATTTGGTTCGTTAGCACTATCGCACGGCAATTATCATGTTGGTTTTCTTGCACTGTACTTCCTCCATCCAGTAATATAAGATGGTTAATCAAGTTAGATTAGCTAGCTAAAACGTCTTATATTTATAAACAGAGGGAGTATTTTAAGTTTAGAGTTGAAATTTTAAAGAGAAAGTCATGTGTGCATATCTTTTCTACGGACTATACTTTTTGCCAGATTTTTTGAACTTTCTATTCATGTAAGGGTGTATTGTGGTCGCTAGTTCTGTTCTCTTTATTTCAATTTGCTTTAAAAAAATATTATATCTCTATTTTACTGTCTCCCTACCCTTTTCTGCTTCTATAGGTAAAATGGAATGAGCAGAACAATTTTCAAACGTGTCTTGGTGTGAATGGAATTAGGGGTTGTGACAATCATACTTGTTGTAAGAGGGAATGACTAACCGGAACTCTCTATGTTGATAATGTACCTGCAAATGATTTCACAAAAGGGATAATGCACTTTTAAATATGGGACAATATGCTCTCGCTATCGAGAAAATATTTTAAAATGTAAAAAAATACGAATAAAAATTTGGTGTGTATTTTGGTTTCTTGCATTGTATTTTAAGTCTAGAGTTGGAATTTTGTAGAGTCTCGTTTGTATACCTTTTCTTTGAACTCTATTTTTTCCAGTTTTTTTTGAACTTTTAAGTATGTAAGGGTGTATTATGATCACTAGTTCTACTCAATTTATTTAATTTTATTTTTTAAAATATTATATCTATATTTTAGTTTCTCTCTATCCTTCCGTGCCTGTATAGGTAGTGACTCTTGTGACAACCCTAGTTGTTTTTTTTTCGGAAAGACAACCTAGTTGTTGTAAGAGGAAATGATTAAAGGTAACTCTCTAGGTTTGATAATGTACCTACAAATGATTTCAGGAGAGGCACACTGCATAGACCATCAAGAACTAACCATTGTGACAAGCAAAGCGGCCACCTCTATCTACAACGACAGAGTAGGATACCTATGCAGCCATGCCAACCTATACATCTATCTACAACGATAGAGTATGATACCCATGCGGCCATGCTAACCTATCTTTCAACTAACCGTAGTGAAGCTCCATCATGGCCCATCAAAGTGTTTTTGTGTCACCAAAGAAATGGTACATAGGTGGAAGAAATGATTTGGGTCGTGAAAGTTAAAAATGTGACTCATTACATTAAATTATGTGTTATAATTGGAGAAAAAGGTTTATCATAGAAAGAATATGGCATACATCATCCATCGATTAGAAATGCCACATACACTTTGTCTGAAGTTTTTTTATCCGTCTACACACAACATGATCAAAACCGGGGAGAAAATGTCTGAAATATTGCAACCTAGTCCATGAAACCTTTTTTTTCTAAATTAACCTGAAAATCATTGTCATGTATATTTCCAAACGGCTGAAGACAAACCAATAGTAAAAAAGGATTCAAAAAACTTCTGATGGGGGTTAACCTCTAGGAAGCATTGTGTTCTCAAACTTTAAAAAGAAGGACACATTATTAGTGATTATTGGTTTGGTCATGCTTACATTATTTAGATATGAATTAACAGTCTACATTAGGTTTAACTAAAATACATATACATGAAGAACCATTTAAGTAAATATTTCTTCATTATGTTCATAAACATAGTTCTGCACACACATATGAATAGTTACATCGTATCAATACAAGTGACATGCATCCAAGTCAAAATGCAGGAGATTTAAATTTGCATCATTTTAGTATAACAGAGGTATTTCCATACGTGGTTGAAGCTATATTATATAATTTTGTACTATCAAGTAATACAAATATGAATATATGTTTCTACATATGGATTCGCTAATGTTTGCTATGCTCGTTACAAGTTTCATAAGTCTTAGTTCTTAAATATATTTTACGAAACCATTGTTGCTCCGACATGTGTTAAGATCACAACGACTCTACATAATTACCAGATTACTCCGTCTTTACCTAATATGTGAACGTACAAAAAAATCATATGAGGCCATTAGTAAGGAGTAGCTCATGTTTAGCGGCTCACCAAGGCACATAAGTTACACCCCATCCAAGGGTTTGGCCGAGAAGAATTCCACTAGATTTGAGCCTATGTGGAATAACCGCCGAGCTGGAGGAAGAAACAATAGATTGAGTGAATGAAGGGTTTCGTTATTGATGTTACTATTCAGTTTTATATTGGAGTATATGAATAGTCAGTGTTACAATGTCAAACATCGGTCGTCTTTGGCCTTTTTTCTGTATGATTGATACACCTTTAAGGGTGTATGACAAGGTATCAACTTGTCAATGCCTACGGATTGTAGACTAGGGTTTAGTTAGATGTAGATGGCAAGTAGATCTCGAAGATTTCAGCCGAAAAGTACTCGACGAATATAAAACTAGGGTTGTGTTGACAGTAGATTCGATGCTTTCTTTGTCCCTCGACTCCCCCTTATATAGGAGGTGGAGCCGAGGGATTCGTATTGTACAAGTTACAGAGTCCGGGAAGGTTTCTAACTCATCCCGCAAGATTACAAACATCCTCTCCTAATACAACTCTAGCTTTCCTTAACAACAACTTGGACTTCCGATTCTTCTTATTCTTCGAGTCATGGGCCTTCAGTAAACCCCGGGTACTATCTTCGGCAGGCCCATTGGGGATGCCTATGTCAGTAGCCCCCGAGATTTTGCTTGAATCGCAGAATCAAGGAAAATCTCCACTGTTTAGTTTTATTCTATAGCTTTAAACTTCTCTATATTTCTTCATACGAATTTCTATATTTACAGGGATAATGGTGATTGGGGCTAGTTCATCTGACGGATCAGGTACTAGTTAACTGCTCTAGTGGCAATCCGCAAAAACCTACTTCAAGATCACGTCCCTGAACATGATCTCGGGATACTGGTGTAAACTTCGACAGGTGCCGCGTAAGGTCTTACCATTCTGTCGAGTCCCAGTCATATTTTATCGGGTACCTGTAAGCCCCAGGAGTAGGAAAACCCAGAGCGCGCAGGTACGAGGGGTTTATGTGCATGAGGTCACTACAAAGGACCGTGAGGTCGCCTCGCATTCCCAAGCTTATGGGTAGGCCAAGCAACAGCTCGACACGCCCATGCACACAACACCCACCTCATAGGCTCACGTTAGGCTTTCCAAGCCTGAGTGCTTCACCTTCCTGTGCACTTCACACATACACGCACGGTGCACAGGATACAAGGGTAGAATACAGATTCAATATCACAACATGACTATCTATGACACAAAAGATGGAAATAAAGGTTCATATATAGCAACGCTCTACTGAGCAAGATACAAATGACACGTAAAGAGACACATATCCCATCAGTACATCATACATAGAGGTAGCAAATAGTCTGAGTACAGACAAGATCCAAATGGGACTAAGAGTCCTAAAGATAACCAAGCGGGGTCCATAACCAACAAGCCACAGGCTGCTGCCTTAGGAGCGATCCTGCTACTCGACGAGGTCGTCGCCCGTGAACTCAACGAAGTAGCCTCCAATGTACTCCTCATCATCTGTCGTACCTGTTTTGTCGAAAAGCGGGTTCCGGAAAAAGAGGGAGAAAAACGAGGGTAAGTACCAATGGCACGTACTTGCGAGACAGGACCAACTATGCTCGCTGGTGGGCGGTATAAACTTCACCCGGCTATATGTGGAGTTTAGCGGCAGCAAAGCAACTAACCAATAGAGACACGCTACAACATTCGTCTATTAGAGAAGGTGAGAGAGCGCATAATCTAGCAGTTCTATACTCTGCAAACAAAACCCAGCCAATGTGATCCCCCTTCGCCAAGAGGTATTGCAAAGGCACACACACTTTTGAAAGAGTTTTATTGGCAAATTATTAGCAACATGAAATAAGGTGTAAGTTGTTCTATGATCGAGTTAAACATCTCCAAGTCGTCCATAACCGCGGACACGGCTTATCGATAAGATTTCACCCTGCAGGGATGCACTACTGTACCCATACACGCATGTCCGACTCCACAAGCAAGGGTTTTGAGAAAACTTGCCGGCGAAACCTCGCATCACAACCCCTCCCTTCACCACAGACCAAGTCCAAGAAGCCACCTATCTAGGTTAAATCCGTTTCAGAGCCCGATCGGAACTCCGACGCGGACCTAGCTGTTGCGAGAACGGCTAAGAAGGATCAGAGCCCACTAGAGGATGACCTCTTAACAATGCGGACCGCACCTACGAGCGTGCAAGAGACAACGGGGTTACAAGGCACTCACGGCTTCCCCAAAAGTACATCATATCATCTGACCACAAGGAAACAAGCTTGCACGCCCAAGAGAAACAAAACGTTACAAATCTATTTGTGGCACTTGGACAGTGGAAGCAGTTCCGGTAATAGGTCGAGGGGGGCCCCAGTGAAACCTCCCACGTGTGGTTAGTGCGCTCAGTCTTGGATCAGAAAACAAGAACTCATCCTAATTATAAAATTGGACACAAGTGAGCCATGGTAAAACCAAAATATACAGTTGACCCACCGATGCCTCTTCTTATCCATTTTAATATTATCAATAGGGTGAGCCATGATTATCTCCAACAACAGATATAGAAGTAAAACAACTACCCAACGAGATACCCCGAACATTTCGAGATATCAACAAAACCCTAAACTCGCCTAAGACTCGCAAAACTGGCAAACAACAAACATCAGGTAGGGCAAGGAGGTGTATCTCGGATCATATAGGGTAACAGGTGGAATAGGTCACGTGACACAACAGAATCGCAACATAGGGGTAGCAATAGATCAAAAGAGCATGAAAATGTAAAATATGTGAAGGGGTGGGCTCGCCTGTCAGATCAGGAGTAGTGACACAAGCGCGATCCTCCTCGGGGTGGTACTCGAACTCCTGCTCGAACTGCTCTGCGTCGGCGTCTACTCGAGAAGAACCAAATAGCACATACAAGAAAAGTAATGGCACAAATCAATACAAGGAAATGCAATGCGCAATATGATGCATGACGGCATGGCAAGATAATATGTGCAAGGTTTCATGTATAGCAAAATTAAGTGGGGTGTTCAAATATAGCAAGAAATGATAGACACCCACACATAACATTTAGTTATAGTTGCAGATTTTTAATTAGGCCGAACCAGGCAGGGGGCTATGATGCATGACAAGTTAATATTTGAATTCCTCATGTTTTTCTGATGCAAAAAGATATAAAGCATGTTGGAATTTTAGGTTAGAAGTTATGAATTATGCAAGTTATAGCAATTTAATCCCAAATTATAAAGTGGTCAGATTTTATATTGTTCAAAAGTTGGAACAAACTTAATAGATGGATAGATCTTGTTTTTCTGATACTCCAGCATATAAAGTTTGTGTGATTTGGATTTTGGAAAATGCAATTTTAAAACGTTTGAAAATAGGCAGGGGCAAAAATGAATATCTGACAGTCGAAACTGAAACTGTGACAGTTGCTGTTTACTGTAGAAGCGTTTCTGCACAGTTTTTAAAGTGTCGAAAGCGATGAATCTAGGTGTTTCTAGGCAAGGCCCTCAACAATTTGAGCATACTGGATATACCAAGATTCCAATGCGTTTGGTTTGGGTGGTTTTGGTGGGCTGTGGTGGTGGCAAAACTCGCCGGAAGACGTGACCTCGACATGGCCGAGTAACAGCAAAACTGAAAACTGTTTTCTGGACAGATCTTTGAACGAAGATGGCGTCGTCTACAGCGGATGAAAATGAGTTCTTCCAAAGGCAAAGTTGTAGCCCTCACTCTCAGCTTTCCAACGGTGTGAAGTACGTGCGCTGGAGTGGAGTAGATCGCCGGAAAAGATCATCGGAAGTAGCCACCTCGAAACAGAAAAACTGGAACCGTTTGTTTCGTTTTATCGGTTCGATCTCGCTCAGATCTTCGCACATGTGATGGAGCAGCGACATAGAGACATGCAGGAGAGATGTAGGAAGGAAGGCTGCTCACCCTGGGTCGTCGTTGAAGAGGGGGAAGCAGCGGAGGGTTGCCGACGACGAGGAAGAAGAAGGGTGGCCGGGGTTGCTGTTGCAGACAAGGTAGTCAGAGTCGGGATTTGGACTCGGGTCGATTTTCGTCGGGCAGAATCGAGTCGTAGTATCGAATCGTAGAATCTAGAATCCTACCATACTTACTCAGATAAGATATTTTTATCAAGAACAAAATTTGTTTAATAGTATAATGGAGATAAAAATAATAATCCATAAAGTTTCTAGCAATAATGTTCTAGCGATAGATCATTTGAAATTTGGTAGGCAAATAAAGGGTAGGGAAGCAAGTGAAAAGGGCTTGGGATGTTTAAGTAATATCCTTGTAGGTTTAGTGGATGGGAGAAATAGTGAGTTGGTAGAATCAAAAAATCCATAAAAAGGATCGAGATTCTATATTATTGTAAAGGATTCTATGATTTGGATCGGGACTCAACATGGATTCTACCCGATTGGGATTCATAGTGGGATTTGGATCGATACGGTGATGTAAGATCGTCAAATCGTAGGATTCCGGTAGTAGGATCGGGATTCTGACTACCTTGGTTGCAGATGGTGAGGAAGACAAGCAGCTGCGGCGTCTGCGTGCTCCGTGAAGAAGACGTCGAGGACGAGGAGGTCACCGTGATCCCATTCCCGTACTCAGGTCACCTCGGCGGCGCTCATGGCGACGGCGGCAGGAGGTAGACGGCGGTGATAATTTGCTCCGTGGGGTTTTTCCAGGGAAGGAGGAGAAGGTGGCGGCGGCTCGGTGGAGGAAGAGGGCTAGGGTTGGAGGAGCTGCTGGTGTTGCTTAAGAGAGGGGGCAGCAGGTGGCAAGCATCCACGAAGGGGGGAAGGATCATGTGGCGCTGGAGGTAGTCGTACATGATGAAGACGACGAACAGGGACTCCCTCCACACGTTGGAGCTGGGCTGGGCCAAAGAAGGGCTGCCGTGTTGGGTTGCTAGGTGTGTTGGGTTGGTTAGAAACTTAGACTAGCTAGATAGATGGCTGTAGCGTTAGGTTAGTATAGGCTGGGATGTTAGGTTTTTCTCCTTCTCTTTATTTATTTTTTGTTTTTATTTCTTCCCTTTCTTTTCCAAACTTTTCTGAAATTGAGATGAGACAATGTTGAACTGCATTTTGAATTCAGAGAAGAACTCAAGCATTGTATACCAACATGGTAAGCTTGAGGAAAATAAAACAAGAAAGAATAAGAGGGAGGTAAAGAGAATTTTAGTAGAAACCAAAATAATTGGAGAAGGAAGAAACCCAACTCAAGATCATCTTATTATTAGCATTGCAAAATAGAAAGAGAGGGTAGGTTTATAGCAACCATATAAAAGAAAATTTTGGCATGACCTATTTGAAATATAGATCAAGTGGAAGGATAGGTTGGCTTGTTAGCTTTTCTTGGAACATCACAAGAGGGAGGGGATGAACCAAGAGAGAGGAAGAGAGGAAGAACAAGAAGCAAACAAAACAAAGCCAAAACCAAATGCAATTTATAAAAGCCAAAGGTGGTGATATGCATGAATGCAACATGTTGAGATGATAACAATGCAAGAAAGGTAAAAAGGATCTAGGTGTTACTCTTGGGATGTTACAAACGTCCCCCCTTGAAGGAATCGCGCCCCGAGATTCTCAGGAAGAAGAGAAAAGGGACGGGTACTCGGAACGGAGTTGATCTTCCCGCTCCCAAGTTGCTTCTTTATCGGAATGGTGCGACCACTGCACCTTGAGGAACTTGACAGAGTTGTTGCGAGTTCGACGTTCAGCTTCATCAAGAATCCGAACGGGATGCTCTTTGTAGGAGAGGTCTTCTTGGAGGTCGATGGACTCGTGATCAACCGCACGGTCCGGATCTTTGAAGCACTTCTTGAGTTGTGACACGTGGAAGACATCGTGCACTTTTGAGAGCTTCTCAGGAAGTTCAAGGAGGTAAGCGACTTCACCACGCTTTGCTAGAACTTTGAAGGGACCAATGTATCTTGGCGCCAGCTTGCCTTTGATACCAAAGCGATGAGTGCCCCTCATAGGAGTAACACGAAGGTAGGCTTGATCACCGGGATGATATAACATATCACGGTGCTTGCTATCATAATAGCTTTTCTGCCGAGATTGTGCTATCTTCGGATTGTCACGAATGATTCGCACCTTTTCTTCAGCCTCGTTGATGACATCGGGGCCAAATATTTTCCTTTCACCGGTTTCAGACCAGTTTAGAGGTGTTCTGCATTTGCGACCATAGAGAGCTTCGAAGGGTGCCATGCCCAAACTGGCTTGATAGCTGTTGTTCTAAGAGAACTCAGCGAATGGAAGACATTCTTCCCATTTCATGCCGAAGGAGATAACACAGGCACGGAGCATGTCCTCAAGAATCTGATTGACTCTTTCGACTTGCCCACTCGTTTGTGGATGGTAAGCTGTGCTGAAGAGCAGATTAGTTCCCATAGCTTTCTGAAAGCTTGCCCAAAATCTGGAAGTGAAGATACTTCCGCGATCAGAGCTTATTTCAAAGGGAACACCATGAAGAGAAACAATCTTTGTTGTGTAGAGCTCAGCCAACTGACTAGCAGATATTGTCTCTTTGACAGGAAGGAAGTGAGCAACCTTGGAAAGACGGTCGATTACCACGAAGATAGCATCATTGCCTTTGCGAGACTTTGGAAAACCGATTACTGAAGTCCATCTCAATCTTATCCCATTTCCACTCAGGAATTTTCAAGGGTTGGAGGACACCGGCAGGTCTCTGATGTTCTGCTTTGACACGGCGACAGACATCACATTCTGAGACATATCGAGCAATATCACTTTTCATCCTAGTCCACCAATAGGTAGACTTGATGTCATGATACATCTTTGTGCTGCCAGGATGGATAGAAAGAGGAGTGTCATGAGCTTCTTTGAGAATGAGGCTTCTCAGGTTGGGATCCTTCGGAACAACGATTCGACCTTGGAAGAAGAGAGTTCCCTTGTCGTCGATAGAGAAAGGCTTGTACTTGGGCTTGTGCATGTTCTCTTTGATGTTTTTGATACAACCATCTCTTAGCTGTCCGGTTCGTATCTTATCTTCAAGAGTCTGCGTGATCACCAAGTTTGCAAGGTATCCTTGGGGAACGAGCTCAAGATTCAATTTCCTGAATTCTTCATAAAGAGCAGGTTGACTTTCTTGAATCGTGAGGTTGTTGCAATAGGACTTGCGACTAAGGGCGTCAGCCATGACATTAGCTTTGCCTGGAGTGTAGCTGATAGACAGATCAAAGTCCTTGATGGTTTCCATCCATCTCGTTTGACGGAGGTTCAAGTTGGGTTGTGTGAAGATGTATTTGAGACTCTTGTGGTCGGTGAAGATCTCACATTTGTTGCCCAACAAGTATTGGCGCCATGTTATTAAAGCATGTAACACTAGCTGCAAGCTCGAGATCATGTGTGGGATAGTTGAGCTCATGCTTTTTCAACTGACGAGAAGCATATGCCACGACTTGACGTTCTTGCATGAGGACAGCGCCTAGTCCATGAAGAGAGGCATCACAGAATATCTGGAAAGGTTTGGAAGTATCTGGTAGAACAAGAACTGGTGTCGAAGTGAGCTTCTGCTTGAGGAGGTCAAAACTTTCCTGGCATTGAGGAGACCAAAGGAACTTCTTGTCTTTCTTGAGGAGATCGGTAAGAGGCTTGGCGATCTTGGAGAAATTCTCGACGAAGCGGCGGCAGTAACTTGCCAAACCGAGGAAACTTCTCACTTGCTTGACATTCTTCGGAGGAAGCCATTCAACGATTTCCTTGACGGTTTCAGGATTGACAGCAATGCCTTTTCCAGAAATGACATGGCCAAGATAGACGACTTGAGGAAGCCAGAATTCACATTTAGAGAACTTGGCATAAAGGCGATGTTCACGAAGCTTCAGGAGGATGAGGCGAAGATGCTCTTCATGCTCCTCATTGGACTTGGAGTAGACAAGGATATCATCGAGATAGACTACCACAAACTTGTCCAGATACTCCATGAAAATGTAGTTCATCAGGCGAGAGAATGTGGCTGGAGCATTTGTGAGACCAAAGGACATGACGGTGTATTCATACAGACCATAGCGAGTTTTGAAGGCTGTCTTGGGTACATCCTCTTTGCGGATTTTGATTTGGTGATAACCACTTCTCAAATCCATCTTAGAGAACACAGTTGCACCCGCAAGCTGATCAAAGAGCTCATTGATGCGAGGAAGAGGATATGTATTGTTGATCGTTTTCTCATTGAGAGGGCGGTAGTCAACCACCAATCGATCAGTTTTATCCTTTTTCTTGACGAAGATGGTAGGACATCCCCATGGAGAAGTACTTGGCTGAATGAAACCAAGTTTTTGCAACTCGTCAAGCTGCCTCTTGAGTTCAGCCAACTCATTTGGACCCATTTTATAAGGCCGCTTGGAGATAGGAGCGGTACCAGGTTCTAGCTCGATAACGAACTCAACAGCCCTGTCAGGTGGCATACCCGGAAGTTCTTCAGGAAAGACATCGGGAAAGTCGCAAACCACCGGTATAGACTCAAGCTCCGGAAGAGAGCTAGGATTCAAAGCGAAGAGCTGAACGGAAGGTGTCTCAGAAGGTGAATAGACTATGTGGCCTGTCGAAGTAGGAAGGGAAACTGAATGCTTGGCACAATCAATAACAGCTTTGTTGGCCTTCAACCAATCCATGCCGAGAATGACATCAATGTCCGACATGCCGAGAGCTATGAGTGAAGCAAGAAACATATAGCTTCCGATGAGAATTTGATTCCCATGGCTTATCTCAGAAACAAACATATGCGCTCCTGGAGAGTTCACCGTGAATTTATTGGGCAAAGGAACCAAAGGCAACCCATGAGATAGAGCAAACTTTTGAGAGACAAAGGAAAGTGATGCTCCGGTATCAAACAGAACTTTTGCTGAGATCGAGTTCACAGGAAGAACACCAAGCACGATATCAGGTGCCCTTTTTGCTTGGACAGCTGTGACATTGTTCACCCATACACTTCTCGTACCAGGCTTATTGTTATAGTTGAAAGCCTTTGACGGTTGTAGAGACTTGTTCTGATAGCAGTTGCGTGAAGTGTGTCCTGGATCACCACACTTGAAGCAAACTTTTGCAGAAGGGCGAGGACCCATTGGTCTTGCCAGAACTTCATAACTAGGCCTTTGCTGAGCATCAACACGGTAACTTTGCTTAGCTTGACTGCCAGACCTTTGATGAACTTGAGAGCCCCTTGGAACAACAACGGGGGGGGGGGGGGGGGAAACAAAACCACTCGGTTCAGGCATGTAGGTGGGTTGTGCAGGAGCAGCATAAGGAACCCAAATCCTACGTTTCCGAGGAGGCATAGCAGTTGCTGAGGAAGAAGCTGCTTCACGAGAGCGCTTACGAGAGTCTTCTAGCATTGCACGACCATACTCTTCTTGGAGCGCTGTGTTAACGAGCTCCTCGAAGGTATTGCACTTGACCAAGAGTATAGCATACTTGATCTCTGGGTTCAGGCCTTTGTGAAACATGGCTTGCTTTTTGGCATCCGTAGATACCTCATCTCCAGCATAACGAGCCAGTTTTAAGAAAGCATCTCTATAAGCCAGCACAGTGTTGTTGCCTTGAGACAAATTGCAGAACTCTTCTCGCTTTCTCTCCATGATGCTGTCAGGGATGTGATGACGCTTGAAAAGCAGCTGAAACTCATCCCAGGTAATGATTGCATCTGGTGCTTTCATCAGCAGATGATTGTCCCACCATGCGGCTGAAACTCCACGAAGAAGATATGTCACATACGGAACACGGTCCTCATCAGCCACATGTGTCACACTGATAGTCTTGTTCATCTCGCGTAACCAATCATCAGCATCAATTGGCTCTGCGGTGACATCAAAAGTGCGCGGGTTGAGCTGGAGAAACTCCTGAATAGTGACACGTGCATTGCCACCATTGATTCTGTCCTGGTTTAGCTGCATCAGATTTAGGACTTGCGCCATTTTAACCAGAGCTTGGTCCACTTCAGGTGGAGGATCATCTTCACCACTCTCCATTCTGAGTAAGGACACCAAGGTTAGCACAATCATGGATAATAAAAACCCAATATTAGTGCTTAACGAGAACTTTAGAAGATAACAAGAGACATGACATAGCTATCATCAATGTACAAGAATTCAAGCACACGGGAGCTAGCCCTAGCATGTAGAAGGTTAGAGGATAGCAACAAGAATACTTCACATATCTCGCAAGATAGTGATATGTAGCTATATAGAATTTTAGCATTAACAAGTGCCAATAACTTGGGTCGTGTGGGCACTTGTTATGCATATTGGAAGAGAACAACAAGGAAGGTTGATATATGCACCGGAACAAAGAAGTGGTCGAGATAGCACCAGAACAACGGAGAGAGCATGTTGGCATGAAAATACCAACATTGCAAAGGAACAGATTATATGGTGGAGATTGATAGCAGATGATATTGAAGCAACCATAGTACATAAAATTTTCAAAAATACATTTTTCCCTATGGCACTATGGTTTCCCCGAACACGTCCAAACCTAGGTGAAACAAGATAAGAATAGAGTAAAACCGTTACACTTCCTTACCAGAGGGTGGGTGGGTGGGATAAGAAGTAAAAGGAATTCCTACTCTCGCGCATAAAATTTTCCTATGTAGCTACTAAAATATGAGTTTCTAGACACAACTTCGTCCGCTGCAAGGGCTCCTAAAGGCAGTCCTGCTCTGATACCAAGTCTGTAAGCCCCAGGAGTAGGAAAACCCAGAGCGCGCAGGTACGAGGGGTTTATGTGCATGAGGTCACTACAAATGACCGTGAGGTCGCCTCGCATTCCCAAGCTTATGGGTAGGCCAAGCAACAGCTCGACACGCCCATGCACACAACACCCACCTCATAGGCTCACGTTAGGCTTTCCAAGCCTGAGTGCTTCACCTTCCTGTGCACTTCACACATACACGCACGGTGCACATGATACAAGGGTAGAATACAGATTCAATATCACAACATGACTATCTATGACACAAAAGATGGAAATAAAGGTTCATATATAGCAACGCCCTCTACTGAGCAAGATACAAATGACACGCAAAGGGACACATATCCCATCAGTACATCATACATAGAGGTAGCAAATAGTCTGAGTACAGACAAGATCCAAATGGGACTAAGAGTCCTAAAGATAACCAAGCGGGGTCCATAACCAACAAGCCACAGGCTGCCGCCTTAGGAGCGATCCCGCTACTCGACGAGGTCGTCGCCCGTGAACTCAACGAAGTAGCCTCCAATGTACTCCTCATCATCTGTCGTACCTGTTTTGTCGAAAAGCGGGTTCCGAAAAAAGAGGGAGAAAAACGAGGGTAAGTACCAATGGCACGTACTTGCGAGACAGGACCAGCTATGCTCGCTGGTGGGCGGCATAAACTTCACCCGGCTATATGTGGAGTTTAGCGGCAGCAAAGCAACTAACCAATAGAGACACGCTACAACATTCGTCTATTAGAGAAGGTGAGAGAGCGTATAATCTAGCAGTTCTATACTCTGCAAACAAAACCCAGCCAATGTGATCCCCCTTCGCCAAGAGGTATTGCAAAGGCACACACACTTTTGAAAGAGTTTTATTGGCAAATTATTAGCAACATGAAATAAGGTGTAAGTTGTTCTATGATCGAGTTAAACATCTCCAAGTCGTCCATAACCGCGGACACGGCTTATCGATAAGATTTCACCCTGCAGGGATGCACTACTGTACCCATACACGCATGTCCGACTCCACAAGCAAGGGTTTTGAGAAAACTTGCCGGCGAAACCTCGCATCACAACCCCTCCCTTCACCACAGACCAAGTCCAAGAAGCCACCTATCTAGGTTAAATCCGTTTCAGAGCCCGATCGGAACTCCGACGCGGACCTAGCTGTTGCGAGAACGGCTAAGAAGGATCAGAACCCACTAGAGGATGACCTCTTAACAATGCGGACCGCGCCTACGAGTGTGCAAGAGACAACGGGGTTACAAGGCACTCACGGCTTCCCCAAAAGTACATCATATCATCTGACCACAAGGAAACAAGCTTGCACGCCCAAGAGAAACAAAACGTTACAAATCTATTTGTGGCACTTGGACAATGGAAGCGAGTTCGGTAATAGGTCGAGGGGCCCCCAGTGAAACCTCCCACGTGTGGTTAGTGCGCTCAGTCTTGGATCAGAAAACAAGAACTCGTCCTAATTATAAAATTGGACACAAGTGAGCCATGGTAAAACCAAAATATACAGTTGACCCACCGATGCCTCTTCTTATCCATTTTAATATTATCAATAGGGTGAGCCATGATTATCTCCAACAACAGATATAGAAGTAAAACAACTACCCAACGAGATACCCCGAACATTTCGAGATATCAACAAAACCCTAAACTCGCCTACGACTCGCAAAACTGGCAAACAACAAACATCAGGTAGGGCAAGGAGGTGTATCTCGGATCATATAGGGTAACAGGTGGAATAGGTCACGTGACACAACAGAATCGCAACATAGGGGTAGCAATAGATCAAAAGAGCATGAAAATGTAAAATAGGTGAAGGGGTGGGCTCGCCTGTCAGATCAAGAGTAGGGACACAAGCGCGATCCTCCTCGGGGTGGTACTCGAACTCCTGCTCGAACTGCTCTGCGTCGGCGTCTACTCGAGAAGAACCAAATAGCACATACAAGAAAAGTAATGGCACAAATCAATACAAGGAAATGCAATGCGCAATATGATGCATGACTGCATGGCAAGATAATATGTGCAAGGTTTCATGTATAGCATAATTAAGTGGGGTGTTCAAATATAGCAAGAATGATAGACACCCACACATAACATTTAGTTATAGTTACAAATTTTAATTAGTTCGAACCAGGCAGGGGCTATGATGCATGACAAGTTAATATTTGAATTCCTCATGTTTTTCTCGATGCAAAAAGATATAAAGCATGTTGGAATTTTAGGTTAGAAGTTATGAATTATGCAAGTTATAGCAATTTAATCCCAAATTATAAAGTGGTCAGATTTTATATTGTTCAAAAGTTGGAACAAACTTAATAGATGGATAGATCTTGTTTTTCTGATACTCCAGCATATAAAGTTTGTGTGATTTGGATTTTGGAAAATGCAATTTTAAAACGTTTGAAAATAGGCAGGGGAAAAATGAATATCTGACAGTCGAAACTGAAACTGTGATAGTTGCTGTTTACTGTAGAAGCGTTTCTGCACAGTTTTTAAAGTGTCGAAAGCGATGAATCTAGGTGTTTCTAGGCAAGGCCCTCAACAAGTTGAGCATACTGGATATACCAAGATTCCAATGCGTTTGGTTTGGGTGGTTTTGGTGGGCTGTGGTGGTGGCAAAACTCGCCGGAAGACGTGACCTCGACATGGCCGAGTAACAGCAAAACTGAAAACTGTTTTCTGGACAGATCTTTGAACGAAGATGGCGTCGTCTACAGCGGATGAAAATGAGTTCTTCCAAAGGCAAAGTTGTAGCCCTCACTCTCAGCTTTCCAACGGTGTGAAGTACGTGCGCTGGAGTGGAGTAGATCGCCGGAAAAGATCATCGGAAGTAGCCACCTCGAAACAGAAAAACTGGAACCGTTTGTTTCGTTTTATCGGTTCGATCTCGCTCAGATCTTCGCACATGTGATGGAGCAGCGACATAGAGACATGCAGGAGAGATGTAGGAAGGAAGGCTGCTCACCCTGGGTCGTCGTTGAAGAGGGGGAAGCAGCGGAGGGTTGCCGACGACGAGGAAGAAGAAGGGTGGCCGGGGTTGCTGTTGCAGATGGTGAGGAAGACGAGCAGCTGCGGCGTCTGCGTGCTCCGTGAAGAAGACGTCGAGGACGAGGAGGTCACCGTGATCCCATTCCCGTACTCAGGTCACCTCGGCGGCGCTCATGGCGATGGCGGCAGGAGGTAGACGGTGGTGATAATTTGCTCCGTGGGGTTTTTCCAGGGAAGGAGGAGAAGGTGGCGGCGGCTCGGTGGAGGAAGAGGGCTAGGGTTGGAGGAGCTGCTGGTGTTGCTTAAGAGAGGGGGCAGCAGGTGGCAAGCATCCACGAAGGGGGGAAGGATCATGTGGCGCTGGAGGTAGTCGTACATGATGAAGACGACGAACAGGGACTCCCCTCCACACGTTGGAGCTGGGCTGGGCCAAAGAAGGGCTGCCGTGTTGGGTTGCTAGGTGTGTTGGGTTGGTTAGAAACTTAGACTAGCTAGATAGATGGCTGTAGCGTTAGGTTAGTATAGGCTGGGATGTTAGGTTTTTCTCCTTCTCTTTATTTATTTTCTGTTTTTATTTCTTCCCTTTCTTTTCCAAACTTTTCTGAAATTGAGATGAGACAATGTTGAACTGCATTTTGAATTCAGAGAAGAACTCAAGCATTGTATACCAACATGGTAAGCTTGAGGAAAATAAAACAAGAAAGAATAAGAGGGAGGTAAAGAGAATTTTAGTAGAAACCAAAATAATTGGAGAAGGAAGAAACCCAACTCAAGATCATCTTATTATTAGCATTGCAAAATAGAAAGAGAGGGTAGGTTTATAGCAACCATATAAAAGAAAATTTTGGCATGACCTATTTGAAATATAGATCAAGTGGAAGGATAGGTTGGCTTGTTAGCTTTTCTTGGAACATCACAAGAGGGAGGGGATGAACCAAGAGAGAGGAAGAGAGGAAGAACAAGAAGCAAACAAAACAAAGCCAAAACCAAATGCAATTTATAAAAGCCAAAGGTGGTGATATGCATGAATGCAACATGATGAGATGATAACAATGCAAGAAAGGTAAAAAGGATCTAGGTGTTACTCTTGGGATGTTACAGTACCTAACGCGTCCGTTAGGATTTTTCTTCGTATCTGTTGATACGGATAAAAGTAGCAAACCGACGTCAGAGACGGCGCCACGCCACTCAGAACGGATCTGGGGTCTTACCTTCGCAAAGTTTTGCGGCATTCGGAAATTGTTCGCAACTTTGGCGTTCGAGAATATATTGTCGAGTGCTTATTCGGTACGTTGGAATGGCACATTTTATTGAGTCAACTGATGACTTATATTGCTTTTCCGATGGGAGTATATGTAGAGTTACTTTAACTCGAAATATACTCTCTTGTTCTTCTATCTTTTTTTTTAATTTCATCGGGTACGCGAACAGCGTTCCCGATGGGAGTAGCCCCCGAGGCTACAGCCAAGGACTTGTGCTTGGGTGTAGGCTCCACATTTTATGCCGCTATATTTTCTTTCTCTTCCGAAATTTTCAAATCTCTCGGGTGCGCGAACAGCGCTCCCGATGGGAGTAGCCCGCGAGGCTATGAGCAAATAATTTGTATTTGATCATAGGCTCACACCATATCTATTTTGTCTTTCTCAAACTTTTCATTTGTTTCGAAGTAGCCCCCGAGCATTTGGGCAAAAACTTGTATTTGATCAAAGGCTTCCGAAATAATCAATAATCTTTTGCTGTCGAAATTTTTTGTCATGCGTCTTTGTCGAAAATTTCTCTTGTCAAGGTGACATCATTGCTTACGATAGCCACGATTACTGTATCGGGAATATGCGAGAACCGCTTCTCTCTCTGCCTTGTGGGTCCAATTTTCCTATCCAATTGACACGTCGTGCACGTGGGGGACACACGTCCTCCGCTTTTTCTGGCCTTCATACTGTATCGCCTGTCCGTTCACTTCTCAGTAAAAATCCATTTTTACCCCTTGTCCACGTGTTTGCTATCTGCATCATAATTTTTCCATCCAACGGTTGCGTCGACTCGCCGCACCACTACATAAACCCATCATCTTCCTCCTTCAGCACTTTCGCTCGCGCCGCATCTCTACTCCTCCTCTGCAAATCCTCCATTGCTTCCCTTGCTTCAAGCGCTCAACCACTCTCACACTCTTCGCCGCCAAGTCCATTGATGCCGCCACGCATTCGTTTGACTAGGCATAGCACGCCGGAGTCGAAGATGACGACAACAGATCTGGGAAGCGCCGAGTGGGAGAGATCCAAGATTTCTGCCCAAGACATCAACTTGCTGAGGAAGATGGGATTCAACAAGAAGGAGGACTCACTCCAATTCCCCAAGGAGGAGAGCTACCCGAAACCTCCAATCGACTATCGGGTTAGTTTCGTTGACCACCTCATCCGGGGTCTTTCTCCTCCAATCCACGAGTTTCTCCGTGGTCTCCTTTTTATCTATGGGCTTCAGTTACATCATCTGACGCCCAATTCCATCCTCCACATCTCTATTTTTATCACACTATGTGAGTGCTTCCTCGGGGTCCAACCAAATTGGGCTCTGTGGAAGCGCATCTTTTGCATCCGCCGTAATTGCTCTCACAACGTCGCCTATAACATTGGCGGCGTTGTTATCTGTGTTCGTTCTGATGTCGAATATTTCGACGTCAAATTTCCCGACTCCGTCCAAGGTTGGCGGAAGAAGTGGCTGTACATCCATGAAGAAAGCTCTAATCCAGTGGAAGAAAACATCGCCCCTTTTGACGGAGAAGCCAAAATCCTTCGCCGCCATTCTTGGGATGCTGAAGCTACTGATGCTGAGAAGTTGGCGACAGAGGCGTTGATGACTCGCATCCACGAGCTACAAAACACCCGCGGCAAGGAACTTTCGGGTATTGAGATTACCGCTTATTTCCTTAGGACTAGGGTGCAGCCTCTTCAAGCTCGCAAAAACCCCTTCTGGAAGTACGCTGGTGAAAAAGATGTCGATAGGCTCTCAAAAGATCTTCCTTTGAAGGATTTTGAAAAGCTTATCCGCAAAATCTCATCGCTCAACAAGAAGGATTCAGTTCCAAGTTCTTGCCGTATTGCGCCATATAGTAACGCCAATCCCCTTCCCGAGGTAATTTTCCTCTTTTAATTGTTATATTGCCTCCTCGAGTTTATTATTTGTCGACTACTATCTTGTTAACACCTTTTTGTCGACCTTTTTTTTTCAGGACCACCCTGTCCTTGTTTCTCTTCCTCCTCTTCCTGAAGGTGGAGAAGTTGAGGACCGTACCGTTGTCGACGATGACAACCAAGGCACCTCGCGCCCTGCCACTGAAGTCGCGGGTTCCCACAAATCCGCGGCTTCCGCTGAGTCAGAAGCCACTGCCTCGACACACTCTCTTCCTCACGCTTCTCCAAGGATGAAGAGAAAAAGGGATGAAGTCAAAGATTCCGGCACCTCCAAAGCCGAAGAAGCTGAGCCTTCATATGGGAAGGCAGCTTTCAATCCATATACTGATGCCCTCGTCAGCTCGTAAGTTACTTTTTACTCTTTACTTTTTTGTTTTGACGTTTCTTGTCTATCTTGCTTCTTATACTGCCGCCATTTTTATTGTAGTGATGACGAGGAAGAGGAACAACCTACTGACGCGGCTGCTCGAACGAGTACGTCGCGTACTTTAGTTGTGTCCGAAACTCAGCGTGATGGGGAGGAAACTTCGCCTCCTCAACAAAACGTCGAGCATTCGACTCCACCTGCGAGCCCCCGTGCCTCTTCGCCAAAGAGGGCAAGGCTCGAGCCATCCAAGGAAACCATCATATTCCCTGGTGACTCTTCGACACCTTCATTAGATGATGTAAGTGTTTCAATCTTCTCTTTTTTACTCACTTGCCGAGCCTTTCAGTCTTTTTATCTCTGCTTTGTTTCTTACGATATGCTGTCGACTCCAGATTAGCTATATTGACTTATTTTTCTTTTGATCCTCCTTTCAGCCTTTAATGAATGAATTTATCCGTCTTGGTACCCAATTTTTCGGGTATCGTGATCATAGCACGAAACTGGAAGGTACTATCTTCATCTATCTCCTTTGTTGCATTCACTCCACTATTTTTGTCATAACATTTAATTGTCGCGTATTTTGTCAGGACAACTTGCGGAAGCCAATAAGCGTGCTAACGCTCTTGCTGCTAAGTTAGAGCAGAGCGAAAGAGCCCGCAAGAAAGCTGAAAAAGAGGCTGCCGCCATTGAAGATCTTCGAAAGAGGCTCCATGACGCAGAAACTTCCTTGAGCGAGAATATATCTCAGCAATCAGCTCGAGAAGCAGAGATCCTCTCTCGCTTCGAGTCGCAGAGTCGACGTTTTGTTAGTAAGTGCCGAAATCCTTGTGTATTTCCTCGGGTTACTTCACATTTTCCCCACGTTCTTTATTTATAAGCTACTCTTTTCTTGTTTTTAGGGAGAACTCATCAGGAGTACGAAGTTGAGGGTCAATTGACAAGGTATCAACTTGTCAATGCCTACGGATTGTAGACTAGGGTTTAGTTAGATGTAGAGGGCAAGTAGATCTCGAAGGTTTCAGCCGAACAGTACTCGACGAATATAAAACTAGGGTTGTGTTGACAGTAGATTCGATGCTTTCTTTGTCCCTCGACTCCCCCTTATATAGGAGGTGGAGCCGAGGGATTCGTATTGTACAAGTTACAGAGTCCGGGAAGGTTTCTAACTCATCCCGCAAGATTACAAACATCCTCTCCTAATACAACTCTAGCTTTCCATAACAACAACTTGGACTTCCGATTCTTCTTATTCTTCGAGTCATGGGCCTTCAGTAAACCCCGGGTACTATCTTCGGCAGACCCATTGGGGATGCCTATGTCAGTGTATGACATAAGTATGCCTAGGAGGCATGTCGAATAAAGTACCCTGGCTCTATTAAGAAACACAAAGCGCATGGACTCGAAGTCTCGGAAGCCCAAAACAATAAGGATCTGCGAGTTAGGAAAATAGAGTTGTAATAGGAAAGTTGTATCAATATAGGAAAGTCCCAACACACCTCGATAGTTTGTAACTTGTACGACACGGAAAGGCCTCGGCTTCACCTCATATATAAAGGGAAGCCGAGGGACGAGAAAATGATCGAATCATTGTAACCCTAGCCACCGTATTATTAAGTTGAGCACCTTTGTTCGGCTGAACCTTCGAGATCTACTTGCCCTCTACTTTTTACGAAACCCTAAGTCTACAATCCGTAGGCATTGACAAGTTAATCCCTTGTCAGTTGGCGCTGATCGTGGGGATTAGAGGTGTCAAGGTCCTGATCTCGATGGCATCATCAATATCGTCGTCAACAGCAAGCAACATCATGGAAGGAGGTAAACGAGTGCAACCCGATCTCCTCGATTTTGTTCCTCACGATCCTGCCTGTGTGCATGCATATGCCCATCTGGAGAACTCGACGGAGATGACGTTCGGGAGCTTTCGCTTTCCCGCCGGGAAGGAAGGATCGCACTGTCTTTCGGCATCGATTTTTTCGGGACCGTTTGCGGCCAAATCCGACCCCTCGGGATCGTCGACAACATATGTTGAATCAGGCGATGAATAAGCTTCGCAGCCACGCTGCATGAAGCCCGCCCGCGGCGGGGCACTCGAGGATCTGTTCGGTGGCATGACTTTCGGGTCGTTCACGGAAACCGATCTGTCTCAAGATAGCGACTCGGAGAGCTTCACTAGCTTCGAATCTGTCCACACCAACAACTCCCTCGACAACAAGGTCTTCACCGATTTCTCTGACGGTGTCACCTGCCCTGGGTTCGAGGGAAGCGCAACACAACAAATCTGTGTAATCACGGGAGAAAACCGTGAAGCTGACGAGGAATCTGAGTCTTTCATGAGTTGGGTAATCCTTACATCGATCCCACAGATCTCATGCGCGGAACAGGAAGAAAGTACATCAGGCCTAAACCACAAGAAAAAGTCAGCCTGCCGCAAGAAGCATGGGACAAAGCTACAAGGGCTATGGACTGCACGGAGCCGATGACCACGCAAGTTTCACCGGCAGCACTTCAGGCATATCAATACAAAATCGCCGCTCCAGATCGACGTGAGTTAGAAAAGCTTCGGCAAACACTTGATGCAAGAAAAGTTGCGGAAGATGCTTCCAGCGAGCGTAAAAACAACCTGAGCCGGCACTCAGGAAGTTTGGCAAATAATGACGGAGGCCATCGGGGAAGAGCAAGATCTAGGTTGGCAGGTATACCCGAAGGAGAACGGGACAACCTAATCCAAAACCTCGACATGTCTTTCATGTCGATAGACACGAGAGGAAACATAATCCCAAAAACGCCAGATGCAGGATATATGGCGGCACATGTTTTCATGATGGCATCCAAACCCCAGCCAGGAGACCCTCGATCATCATTGTACCAGATGGCTATGGTAGGAGTCGACGTTATTGGGGCAGCAATAGCAGGAAGAGAAATCGTACCACAACCTGAAGGTGCTCCACACCGAAACAATCCAAGGAAAAATAGTACTCGACACACTGTGGCGGCAACACGAGAGGCCCCAAGAGAAAGCGACACAAGAAACACAGTAGCTCAACCTCGAGTCAACAGAGCACGCGAGGAAAGGGATCGCGAAACCAGAACACGTGAGCGTCGGCGTACACCGGAAGATAGCGATGAAGACTTGTGTGGACTCCCTTGCTTTACCCGAAGGGTTCGCAAAACTCGAGTGCCCACCAGCTTCAAGTTACCTGACAACTATAAAAAGTTCGACGGGCTGCAAGATCCAGAGGATTGGCTAGTCGATTATCTGGAGACAGTAAAGTTGATGGGTGGAACAAGAGCAATAGCTATGCAAAGTATCCAGGTCCACCTCAGTGGATCCGCAAGATCTTGGATGAAGAAGTTGCAAGAAGGATCCATATATAGCTGGGAAACTTTCGAGGACCTGTTCATGAGGAACTTTAGGTCCACCTGGAAAAAACCAGCGTCAATAGAGCAGCTAAAGACTTGCAAGCAGAAGTCGGATGCAGTGGCGGAGGACCCATTCTGGCAAGCAGTGGCATTCGCCACACCTAAAATGTTGCCACCATTGACTTTTACCCCATTCAGTTACAACTTTTAGCTCCATATAAGCCTCACGGTGCTTGTTTTGTCATGGGATTTGGCTACTTGTTGTTGATTCACTGTAACTTGTTTAAATGCAATTGAAAAAAATCTGCCGTTTAGGAACTTTGATCATTTACTCAACAGATTTCAATAGTTATTTGGTCAATTTTGCCATACCTAATTTCTAGTTCGTCCTACGCCACTTGTCGGATGAATCGATGAGAGCATACATCCAGCGATGGAACATCATCAAAAACTCGGTTGAGCATGTGTCCGATGAAAGAGCAATCGATGCATTCTAGCTTCCAATCATGGAGAAGCAAACAGGATAGGAAGTGGAGGAGGCAGATCTGCTGACCATGCCTTGGCCACCGCAGGGCTTCAGCCGGCTGGGACGCCGGGGGCGCGAAAGTTACACCACTCGCTGAGGCTGGCGGTGCCGAGGATCACCGCGCCGGCGCGCCGGAGCCACTCCACCACACCGGCGTCGCGCGCGGGGCGGGACCCGACCAGCGCGAGCGACCCGGCCGTCGCGTTCGAGGCGCCGGCCGCAACGATGTTGTCCTTGATGAGCACGGGAATGCTGTGGAGCGGCGGGAGCGCGGCGCCTCCGAGGAGGCGAGCGGCATCGGCGCGGTCGGCGGCGGCGAGCGCGCCGTCAGCGTCCAGCTCTACGACGGCGTGGAGGGCCGGGTCGAGGGACGCGATGCGGCGCAGGTAGAGCTCGAGGAGGCCGCGCGAGGTGAGCGCGCCGTCGGCAAAGGCGCGGTGGATGGACTCGATGGTGGCCTCCTCGAGCACAAAAGTGGCGGTCGCGGTGGTGGTGGCAGCGGCCGCCGCGAGGAGCAGCGGTACGAGGTACCGCAGCAGCATGGCCGGCCACGAGGAGAGGACCAGACTGTTGACCTTGGGATGAAGGGGAATTTGCCGCTAGCCTGTGATGCTAGCCGCCCATGACCCGTGCACGGTGCACCTGGTGCAGGCGTGCCGCGTGCAGCAATTTTAACTTACAATTTGAAGCACAAATTCCATTCGGCTCCCAAATTCCTTTCCCACAAAAACATATTTTAAAGTGTACAAAAAAATCTACACGTACTGACGTACATCTTCAATATATATTTATCGTTTGTAAGTTTCGCAAAAAACTGATTTTTTTTATCTGCGTAAAAAACAGAAAATTTGTCTTGTTAAATATCTTATTTTTAGCACCGGATTTTATCTTTTTTACACACACCACAAGACAAGTCGAATATTAATGAAACAGCTTTGTTGGCGCGTAATACGTGAAGATATACGTGCGAATTTTTAGTTTTAAATTTTTTAACATTTGAAAATATGTCTAAGATGCATTTCAAAATAAAGAGAGTATATGCTTCCATGAGCCAAAACATCAATTCAATTTGGCTCCCGGATGCGTATGCTCCCTCTGCCAAGAAAATATATTTCGATGTGTCGAAAATTTTGACAAAATAATTTTACATGTACATCTCCACAATATAAAGTTTCGAGAAAAACACGATATTTTTTGTTTTCTATATAAAAACAAGATTTTTTGTGTGTGACAAGTCTTATTTTTAGCACCAGATTTTGTCTTTTTGCACACCCCACAAGACAAGTCGAATTTTCATGAAACCACTTTGTGGATGTGTATGAAGATGTACGTGCGAATTTTTTGTTAAATTTTTTTAATGTTTCAAAATATAATTAAGATGCATTTCAAAATAAAAGGAATTACATGATCCGATGTGGCAAAACACCACTACCATTTTAAGGAGTAAAAAAAAATCTTTATGCCAATAGTAACTAGTCTAAATTGGGCTATGAATTTGGTTCGTTAGGTTATCCCTATATGCTGGCTAGGTAGGCACCTGCCCCGCGCCCCATACCCCGCGCGCAGTGTGGGCCAGCCCGGTTAGGCGTTTTTTCGTGTTCTTTCTCCTTTTCTTTTTTCCTTTTTCCTTTTTTTTATGTGTTTCTTTTTTCTGTTTTCTCATTTTATTTTTCATATTAAAAATATATTTTTATTTTTTTTCAACTTTTAAAAATGTTCAAGTTTGAAAAAAATTCAAATTTGAAATTGTTCATATTCCAATTTTGAACAAATTTCAAGTTTTAAAAGATTTTTAAGAAATTTGAACGATTTCCAATTTTTTTAAAAGAATTTGAACGATTTTTGAATTTTGAACAGACTTAAAATCCTACATTTCTAAAATGTATATACATAAATTTTGAAAACATAAAAAAGAAACCAAAAAATGTTAGTTTTCCAAAACAGAATTGTAAACAGAAAAAAGAATAAAAAGAAAAAAGAAAAAAACGTTTACCTGTTGGGCCGTGGCCCAATTAACAGCAACCGGGTCGGAGGGATGTGCGGCACCCACTTGGTCGCATATAGCAGCTCCCAATACAATTATCATTTTGGTTTCTTGCATTGTACTCGCTCGGTCTCGTAATATAAGATCGTTAAGCATGTTAGATTAGCTAACTAAAACATCATATATTTATAAATAGAGGGAGTAATTTAAGTATGGAGTTGAACTTTTGTAGAGAAAGTCTTGTGTGTATTTTTTTCTAGCGACTCTACCTTTTCCAGATTTTCTGAACTTTCTAAGCATGTAAGGGTTTATTGCGATCGCTAGTTCTATTATATTTATTTAAAATTTGCTTTTTAATTTTTTTACTTTCTCCCTACCCTTCCCTTGCCTCTATTGGTAAAATGGAATGAGCAGAACAATTTCAAACGTGTCTTGGTGTGAACGCAATTAGGAGTTGTGTCAACCCTAGTTGTTGTAAGAGCGAATGACTAACCAGAAACTCTTTATGTTTGATAATGTACCTGCAAATGATTACATGAGAGGAGAAATGCACTTTTGAACATGGGAACATATGCTCGTGCTATCAAAAATAACATTATAAATGTAAAAAAATGAACAAAAAATTGGTGTGTATACATAAACAATATATGTGCGCACACCAAATTTCTTAGAAAACTGACATTTTGTGTCCTATATAAAAAATATAAAGAAATGTATCGTGAGAAGCTCTTTTTAAGGACTAATTTTGTCATTCTCACACACGACACGAAAATATAAAGAAATGTATCGTGATAATCCAAAATTAGATTATTTGGTTTAAAATCTTCTAATTATCCTAATTAAATTTCACACAATCCATATTCACATGCTATTTGTTATACCATATCATATACCGTATCTGGAGTACCACTTTGGAATCGAACATTCCTATTCGCCAGATTTTTTAAAATCAGATATGGATACCTAAAACGGATTTGACGTTGTTTTCGGTTTGGAAATTATCCTGTCCATTTACACCCATAAATTTGCCACTAGCCTGCCTGATGATGCTCGCCACCCATGACCTGTGCACTAGCCTTTACAGCGCAGGCGTACAACAATTTTAACTTACAATTTGAAGCACAGGTTGAGAAGTAAAAAAAAAGTCTTTATGCCAATAGTGGCAAGTTCAAATTGGGCTATGAAATTGGTCCGTTAGCGCTATCGCACTATAAATCATTTGGGTTTCCCCGCACTGTACTCACTTCGTTTGGTGATATTAGATGGTCAAGCAAGCTAGATTAGCTAGCTAAAATGTCTTATATTTGTAAATAAAGGGAGTATTTTAAGTTTATAATTGAAATTTTGTAGAGAAAGTCTTGTGTGCATATCTTTTCTACGGACTCTACTTTTTTTTTCCATATTTTTGAACTTTCTAAGCATGTACGGGTGTATTGCGATCGCTAGTTCTGTTCTATTTATTTGAATTTGCTTTAAAAAATATTATATCTCTATTTTACTTTCTCCCTACCCTTTCCTTCTTCTATAGGTAAAATGGAATGAGCAGGACAATTTTCAAACGTGTCTTGGTGTGAACGCAATTAGGGGTTGTGACAACCCTAGTTGTTGTAAGAGGGAATAACTAATCAGAAGTTCGGAACTCTCTATGTTTGATAATGTACTTGCAAATGGTTTCACAAGAGGGGAAATGCACTTCTAAATATGGGAGAATATGCTCGTGCTATCCAGAAAACATTTTAAAATGTAAAAAAAATATGAACAAAAATTTGGTGTGTATTTTGGTTTCTTGCATTGTATTTTAAGTCTAGAGTTGGAATTTTGTAGAGTATTGTGTGTATATGTTTTCTTCGAACTCTGCTTTTTTCCAGATTTTTTGAGATTTCTAAGTATGTAAGGGTGTATTATGATCGCTAGTTCTACTCAATTTATTTTATTTTTATTTTTAAAATATTATATCTCTAATTTAGTTTCTCTCTACCCTTCCGTCCCTCTATAGGTAAAATGGAATCAGCATAACAATTTTCAAACTTGTCTTGGTGTGAACACAATTAGGGGTAGTGACTCTTGTGACAACACTAGTTTTCTTTCGGAAAGACAACCCTAGTTTTTGTAAGAGGAAATGATTAAAGGTAACTCTCTAGGTTTTATAATGTACCTACAAATGATTTCACGAGATGCACTGCATTGACCATCAAGAACTAACCATTGTACGAGCAAAGCGGACACCTCTATCTATAATGATAGAGTAGGATACACATGTGGCCATGCCAACCTATCTTTCAACCAACCGTAGTGAAGCTCCATCATGGCCCATCAAAGTGTTTTTTGTGTCACCAAATAAATGGTACATAGGTGGAAAAAAGGACTTGGGTCATGAAAGTTTAAAATGTGACTCATTACATTAAATTATGTGTTATAATTGGAGGAAGGGTTTATCATAGAAAGAACATGGCATACATCATCCATCGATTAGAAATGCCACATACACTTTATCTGAAGTTTTCTTATCCATCTATACACAACATGGTCAAAACTGGGGGGGAAATGTCTGAAATATTGCAACCTAGTCCATGAAACACTTTTTTTTTCAATTAACCAGAAAATCATTGTCATGTATACTTCCAAACGGCTGAAGACAAAACAATAGTAAAAATGATTCAAAAAACTTCTGATGGGGGCTAACCTGTAAGAAGCATAGTGTTCTCCAACTTTAAAGAGAATGACAGTTTATTAGTCATTATTGATTTGGTTATGCTTACATTATTTAGATATGAATTAACACTCTACATCAGGTTTAACTAAAATACATATACATGAACAACCATTTAAGTAAATATTTCATCATTGTTCATAAACTAAAACACACACACATGAATAGTTACATGGTATCAATACAAGTGACATGCATCCAAGTCAAAATGCAGGAGATTTAAATTTGCATAATTTTAGTATAACAGAGGTATTTCCATACGTGGTTGAAGCTATATTATATAATTTTGTACTATCCAGTAATAAAAATATGAATATATGTTTCTACATATGGATACGCTAATGTTTGATATGCTCGTTACAAGTTGCATAAGTCTTAGTTCTTAAATATATTTTACGAAACCATTGTTGCTCCGACATGTGTTAAGATCACAACGACTCTACATAATTAGCAGATTATCGTACAACTCCGTCTTTACCTAATATGTGAATGTACAACAAATTTTCATGTGAGGCCATTTAAAAGTGGCTCATGTTTAGCGGCTCACCGAACCACATAAGTTACACCCCCATCCAAGGGTTGTCGGGGAGGAATTCCACTCGATTTGAGCCTCTATGGAATAACCGCTCAGGTGGATATCTTTGAGAAGAACCGAGAGATTGAGTGAATGAACCGAAGTTTCATTATTGATGTTACTATTTAGTCTTATATAGGAGTATATGAACAGTCAGTGTTACAATGTCATGTCGGTTATAGTGTGTACATCTATTGGAAGAGGCATGGTGCTTGTTCCGGGTGTTCAGCATTTGGACAACGCTAGGATAAAATAGCTACATGCAGTTTATACCGACACACATTCCGAACTGCTCACTTAGCATAGATTTGACACTGAATACTCTTAAACGTCTTCACTTTCCATTGGCTTTTTCAGAATCATTGGGAACTTGATCAAAAGGGCACACAAGAACTCCAACGAATAGCTAACTCTGATTGTTTGTTTTGATCTCTAATTAGTTAATCACTAAAACGTTTAAGACAAACCAGATAAACGACCATGTGGTTTACTCTCATGAGCCTCTAACAGTCCCTCGCATTGATTTTTTTTTGCGGTGGCAGAGAAGCAATATCGTACCATGGTGTCTAGAAACAGCCGCCATGGAAACGTTTTTTCCTACTATTACAAATGCGGCAGCAGGGTGTGCGAGGGTCTCCATGGTCATATGTATCCCTCACCGGTGATGGGTCTCCATGGTCATCTGTTGAAGCTTCTCTATGTCGAGATCGAACGGGGAAGAAGTACAACCTAATTGAAAAAGGAGTTGGGACTTGGAAGATGAGTTGGGCCATGTCTTAAATGAGAGGTCCACAGTAAGGGTTTACCACATATGGGTGCAGTGCTAGTATAGATTGGATCATCATGCCTATGCTCCCGGTAGTTGTATTTCATTCCCTTAAAAAAAGTAGTTCTATTTCCTAGATCTGGAAGACTAAATCTTTCGAAGAGCACTCATTTTATTATTAAGATACTGTGACATTGGGGAGTATAGTGCATATAAAGCTGGTGTATGTTATTACCTCCATAAACTTTGTGCAATTCTACAGGCAATATAATTCCCCACCATGGTCCAAACAATTTGGGCCTTTGGGCCTTACAATCACGTCCATTCGTTGATACAGTATTTATTATGGAGCACTATAGATGATTATTAATATGTTGGTAGACTTTTTCTAAAATTAAAGCTAAAAATCTTTTGTCGACCATTCATTTTGTTATGTAAGTATACTTGTATTATATGCCCTAAGAAAAATTGGAAGTCGCTGCGAACCACAATTCCTTGTGTCTAGGAACAATAACCCGACGTAAAAAGACAGCTCGAAGAGACCAAGAGATACAATATTATCATCCGTATTTCGTTTTCTACCCGGCAACTATGCAACATTTCTTGTACTCGGAGAATCACAATTCACAAGCCACGCTTGGCGGGCGCTGTCCCGTACGACGCAACTCCACACACGCGGAGCCAACAAACCTCAATTCCTTCTGTCGAAAACCGCAAATCTGATATATAAAACACAACTCCAAGCCAAGAGATGAAATTGTACATATATATACCTTGCAAATGGGTGATGTCATCTGGCACTGGAAATTAGTGCACTACGGAACCAGTCAAGATGCCGACGGTCGCCATGCCGTCGGCAGAGCTAGAATTGCCGTCGGCACAATCTTCTGCCGACGGCTGCCGTCGGCACAATACGTTCTCGGCACAGACTTAGTTGCCGTCGGCACAATACATGGTGTAATTTCTTTTCTAGTGCTTTTCGCTATTTTGTAGTACCCCTTTTTACATGATTTTAGGGTCAAATATTTTTTCAAATACTTTGAAATGTTTAGGCTCGAAAATTATAGAGCCAAGTCTGCACTTTCCGCGGTGTAGTTATCCCTAATGGCTTTTTTTCTGTGGTATGCGAGCACGACGATTACGAACGTGCATCGGCGTTTAAAAATGCCAAGCCCCGTCTGTTGTGTCGTAGTACTGTGTGCTTGCAGTTACGAAGGACTCACCATTGGAGCGGGCAAAGCGGCCACCTCTAGTCTATGATGACTGAGTTGGGTGGTCAAAGTCAAAATGTGGCTCATTTAAATTAAATAATGTGTGATAATTGGAGGAGAGTTTAATCATAGAAAGAATTTGCAAAGGACATAATCGTTCTTATACACTTTGTATAAAGTTTTCTTATCCATCTACACACAACATGGTCAAAATCAGAAAAGATATTGATTTCAAATAAATTGCAATCAAGTCAATTAAACATTTTTTACAGTAAACCTCCAAATCGTTGTCATGTATACTTCACAATGTTGAAGGACAAAACAACGGTAAAAATGTTTAAAAAAAAACTGAAGGGGGGTCTAATCTCTAAGAACAACACGTTTCTTCACCTCTAAACAAAAGGACACCATACATGATACATGTGTGATTGTTGTTTTGCTTATGCTTGCACTATTTAGATATGAATTAACACTCTACATTAGATTTAACTAAAGTACATATACATGAACAACCATTTAAGTAAATATTCTTATTTATGGTCATAACGTAATTTTGCGCACACATAAATAGTTACATCGTTCAATACAAGTGACATGGATGCAAGTCAAAATGTCTAAGATTTAAATTTGCGTGATTTAGTATAACATAGGTATTTCCATAAGTGGTCGAAGCTATATTACATAATTGTATACTATCAACAAATGGAAATATGAATATATATATTACTACATATGGATAGGCTAATGTTTGATATGATCGTTAGAAGTGCGTAAGTCTTACTTCTTAAATACATTTTACAAAACCATTGTTGCTGCGACATGTGTTAAGATAAACCAGTTAAACCATGTAGATACGCTGTTGTTTTGATCTCCAGTAAGTTAGTCAGTAAAGCGTCTAAGATAAACCAGATAAACCATGTGGTTTACTCACATGAGCCTTTAACAGTCCCTGGTAAATTTTTTTCGGTGGCAGAGAAGCAATATCGTACCATGGTGTCTAGAAATAGCCGCTATGGAAACGTTTTTCCTACTATGACAAAGGTGGCAGCAGGGACGTAGGGTGCCAGGGTCTAGATCCAGGGGAAGCGCTGTCGCCCAAGTTATTTCACAAGTTCATTTTCATTTTGCGCCATAGTACTGGACTTTGTGTTTACCTACCAAATGTTGGACGCACCATTTTTGACTCTGTACCCTTGATTCCACTATGATTATTGATCAATAGTAGAATAATTCTTTCATAGAAATAGGAGACATAATTTAGATGGAGCATGGTGTCACTAGTGGAAAATAGAGCATTACCACTGATTGGTATGGAACTTTTTTACCGGTTGCCCAACCGATGCAAAGCATCAGGTGCTAAAGATCCTCTTTAGCACCGGTTCAGTTACGAACCGGTGCTAAAGGGCTGCCGTGGTAGGAAAACTGCCTAAAACATTGTCGCGCCAGAATCTCGCTACCGGTGCCATTTTTATATCCAATTTTGTTCGAATTATTTTCCACTTCCTCTTTTTCTTTCTATTTTTTCAGAATTTCTAATATTTCAAATTTAGTCTCTAACTACACTTATCTCTAGTCAAATTACTTACTCGTGGTTAAACTTCTCGTTCGGTCATCCATCCTCCCACTACTCCAGCACTAGCACGCTTAACTTTCGAGTTCCTTCCCATCTCGCTTCCAAGTGCTTCGCGCGCATGTTATTGATACTAGTATCATATCAATCCTATTAACATGTTGGTCACGATATCACACTTCTTTATTATTTCAATTCCACATGATTCTTTTAATAACAAAAGTAAAGAAGAAAAATAATCTTGAATAAATAAATAAAACAATAAATTTTATTTATTTTTAAATTTTAAATATATTTAAAAATATATTTTCTGACGTCGTATGCAAAAGTTAATACCATTTTACGTTTTTCTAAAAAAATTATGCAAAAAAGTAAAAATTCAAATTTGTTAATTTTCTCTAATAGTAGGCTACGTAACTTACAGGAATCTCAAAATATTTTATTTTTTGAATTTTCTATCATTTTCTTTTGTATTTTACAGAGCTAAAAAGGCGATCAAGGGAGGGTGGAGGTGCGTGGAGCAGAAAAACCTTTTACACCGGTTCGTGACCCCAACCCTTTAGCACCGATTCGACACGAACCGGTACTAAAGGTCCCACATGAACCGGTGCTAAAACTCCGGCCTCTCGAACCGGTGCTAATGCACCCTTTAGTCTGGATTGTTACCTTACCGGTGCTAAAGCTCCAGGCAGCTCTGAACAAAAGCCTCTTTTTCTACTAGTGTGCTTCCTATGTATCCCTCACCGGTGATGGAGCTCCATTCTCATCTTATTTTTCTTTGAGGGAAATCTTCTTTGTCATCTGTGGAAACTTCTCTATATCGAGATTGAATGGGAAAGAAGTGCAACTTTATTGAAAAAGAAGTTGGCCTTGAAAGCTGAGTTGAGCCATGTCTTAAATGAAGGTCCACAATAATTTTACCCACTGGTCTACCACATATGGGCGCAGCGCTGGTATAGATTGGGTCATCCTGACTGTGCTTTCGGTAGTTGCATTTCAAGCCTGTTTTTTATGCAATCTCTTCCGCTAGCCAGAGTGGGGTGTAACATATCCTAGTATCATGCATATAAAATTGGTGTATCGTTACTACTTTTATAAACTTTGTGCAATTGTACGGGCAATATAATTCCACCTTGATCCAAACAATTTGGACCCTTCGGCCTTACACTCCCGTCCATTCATTGCTACTTATCATGGAGCACTATAGGTCACTAATAGATCAGCAAACCCTTTTAAAAAAAAGCTAAATACTTTTGTCGACCATTCTTTTTCCCCTCAAACCACAATTCCTTGCGTCTAGGAACAGCTCGAAGAGACCGAGAGATAGTAGTATGATATTATCATCCGTATTTCGTTTTCTAGTCGAGCTAAATACATCACTAGTCCTAATAGTTGTAGTTTAGGTGCATTTTAGTCCCAATAGTTGTAAAATGGAGTAAGTTAGTCCTATAAGTTGTTCCAATGTGCAAACCTAGTACCAAACTATTCTGATGCTGACACGTGGCATTGGTCTTTTCACCAAAGAGGCCCTACATATTTCGTATACCACACCTGCCCTTGCACATGCTTACCGCACGTGGGCCCACCTGTCAGGTGGGAGCAAAGAAATAAAACATAAGTTAAATAATAGAGCTTAAGGTTGCCGCCAGGATTCGAACTAGCGGCCTAGTAAGTAGGTTTCTCACCGCGGACGCGCGAACCATCAGCTCCAATGTTTAAATACGTCAAATAATAGAGCTTAAGGTTATCTATAACCTCGCCGTACTAAGTTATCCGTAATCGACTGGCCCATTTGATCAGGTCGAGCTAATACATGTCGCCTGTCACCATGCATGGTTCAGCAGCACGAGTATTAGCTTTGGCGACCATGCGTCGTTCAGCATCAAATTTAGACCGTCTGGCTAATTACTTCACTGGCCTGCAGTCTACCTATCATGCAAGGACGTAGCTACATGGTAATGGAAAATTAGCTATGATAATTAATTAAAGAAATATTTAGCTATTGTGCTTTCTTTGGAGGCACTCTACACTACGTATGTATGTGCTAGCTGTATAACATTAGCTGATAATTTAGTTAACTGATAATTAGTTTGCGGTAGTATATGAAATTTTTTCACATTTCATTGTAACTTTCTATAAAATTATTTATGTATATTTTGTTGTTTATTGTAATAGTACAATTTAACTGTATTGTATTTTCTAGTACTGCCGAAATAATTATCTAGCGGTGACCGTATACTTCGGAAGTTTAGGATCGGATGCAACCGTGAGAATTTAGATTAATACTAGGATTCATGTCAGCCGTGCATGTGTCAAAATTTAATTTTTTTATTATATTCCATAATTCCAGTTATTTAATAATTATGTTATATTCTTCAAAAAAATATTATCAATTGGCGAGCCAAAAATTTAGTGCGGCATACCTTTTGGCAAAATCCTAGGTCCGCCACTAGGTATTCATATGCAGGCCTTGGCAGTGTGAGCTTGAGTGAACGTGCCGCTCGGTGCCCGGACCATCCAGCCGCCAACGTGGGGTGCTCGTACAACCTGTCATGTGCAGCGAGCGATGAAATTTACAACATCATATGAGATTTTTGTGGAGAGCGTGAATATTAAATGGAAAACACTGCTCTTCCCCCGGGGAACAACGCTCTGATCCCGCGCTTCCGTCGGTGTTGCGCCTCCTCCCGCGGAGCACCACTGCCGCGCCTCCCCTGCGGAGCCGAGAAGATGACCGCGCGCGGGGAAAAGGGCGCTGATGCACGGAGGTGGTGGCACGTGCCCGGAAGATGAACCGTGTAGAGCTCACCGACGGCCAGCTCGCCGGTGCGTTTGGCACACACAGTGAGAACCCGAGAGTCGGGCCGCCCTAAGAGCCGTAAGGCCTCGACACGGGGGAGGAGAGTGGTGAACTCCCGCTCACCCACGGTGGACAGCCTGGGCGCGAGAGCCCGACGGAGACCGCCGCGCACCACCGCGGCAACATAGGCGTGCGGTTGGGCAGCATGAGAGAACAACGCCGACAGTGCGTGGCAGAGCGCACCACACCCGGCCCAGTCATCCATCCAGAAGTCGATGCGCTCGCCATCCCCAAGCACGACCCTGGAGATGCTCCTGTACAGGGGCATAAGAGCGGCAAGGGCAGACCAGTGCGGCCCCACGTCGATCCTCTTGCCAGCTGCAATGGGGCCGGCGGTGGAGCGCCATGCCCAGCACGCCCAGGGAGACAGGGGGACCGTGTGTATCCGGTGGAGAAGCTTGACCTGGAGGCAAGCATTCCGCGCTTGCCAGGCACTTGACTCCCAGTCCTCCCTCGAGTTTGGAGCGGCACACATGTGTCCAAGCGACGAGGCATTTGGCGCCAGAAGCACGCCCGTCAAAATTCCAGAGGAAAGCCCTTCGGAAAGCGTCGATGGCTCGGAGAGGAGGGCAGGGGGAAGCTCAAGGGCCCCCATAGCATAGGGTTGCGCCAAAAATATTTTTCACTAGGTAGTTGTATGTTTATCTATATTTTAGTGTGGTAATTTTGTAGTTAAACACCCATTGGCAAAAAAAATGAAGGGCTTTCCATGTTTTATCTAGGGCCAGCTGACACCAACAAGTCAGCTTCGCGGCTGGAGCATGCAAAGACCCAGGCTGTCTAGCTCCAAGCCTCCAACAGAAAAGATCGAACGATAAGTAAACGGTCTGCAGATTTTCAGAAGGAGTGATGAGCGCCGCCGGTTGTTAGGCGCGGGTTACATCCTGTTGATCGTGCGTTCGAATCCCCGGCAGAGGCCGGCACAGCGTTCTATTGTTTTATTTCTTTGCTCCAACCTGACAGGTGGGACGCCAGATATGGTATAGGAAAAACTTAGGGATCCTTTTACGAAAAGACCAAATGCCACGTGTCAGCACCATAATCGTTTGAGACTAGTTTTGCACAAATGAACAACTTTTGGGACTACTTTACCCCAGTTTGCAACTATTGGGACTAAACTGCACATGAAGTACAAGTATTGGGACTTGTGGTGTATTTAGCTCTTTCTAGTCGGCAACTATGCAACATTTCTTCTACCCGGAGAAGCACGAGCCATGCTTGGCGGGCGCTGTCCCGTCCGACGCGGCTCCACGCACGCACGCGGAGCCGACACCTACCGCCGCTCCCGGTCAGCACGCGCCCCTCGCGAGCGACACACGCCCGCCAAGGGATAAAAAGGCAGTAGCCAGGTCAACCGGCGCCGCGTCACGGCCCACTCACCACCCGCCAGATCCCTCGCGCGAGGGCTCCACTTTCCGACGACGGCACCGTGGAGAGGCCGGGAAAAGATCTCGTGCTGACTCGGCCGGGGCCGCTCGTGGCCACTCGATCACTCCCTCGAGTGTCGCGTCCCCGTCGCCACGCCCATCGTGCATGTGAGTTGTGAGCGATAATCTTGTTTTATTATCTGAGCCGACACACTTTACCTTTGCTACCGAGTAGTGCCCATCGATCTACCATTCTAGCTAGCGTGATGATGGAGCAACATGTGCTAACGTGTTCGGCTATAAACAGAGGAGATAAGAGTACTGTGTATTGCGGTGGAGGGTCCTAATAATGTGGCTGCATTGTCACCCCAAGATATCAGATAATAATTATAGCATTTTTTAAAAAACACATTACAAACGTAGACGCTCACATACACGCGCATACACTCACCCTACGACGGCATCTCCAACGCGGCGACCCAAAATGGACGTGTTGGACCGTCCGTCTTGGGCCGTTTGAGTGGCCGCGCAGACATCGCCAGCGTCCGCGTGTCTGTTTGGGTCGCACGCTGCGCCCAACGCAGCGGCCACCCATTTACCCATTTGGCCTATTACTTTGGACAATAGGCCATTTGGCCACACATACTTTATAAATAATATCTAAAAAATATAGAATAATATCTAACAAATATAGAATAATATCAAATGATATAAAATAATATCAAATAAAATGTAAAACGAAATGTGTCATAGTTTGAACAAATATAAAAATTACAAATTGAGATTGTCAACTCAATTTGTGTGCTCTAGGATCTCCTTCTGCCTCTTCTCGAACCAAGCTCTCTTCGCCTCATTCATGGTGATCAAGTCGGCGTTCATGATCATGTTATCCTCGGCTTGCCGTTTCAGCTCAACTTTCTTCTTCTTCAACTCCACCTCTTTGGCCCTTGCCATTGCTATGAGCTTCAATTCTTTCTTTTTGAGCTCAATTTCTCTAGCCTTCGTGATACGGGCATGAAGGCCAAGGTGAACCCCAATTTAAGGACTCCACCTAGCTAGTTATCTTATTTTATGTATTTTATATTATGGTCATATGTAGGCCAATTAGGGTTTTTAATAAGTTGTGTGTTTCGACTTGGGTCTATCTGAGTCAAACTAGGGAGGCCCACTAGGGGCTTAGCCGGCCACCACCCTCTCATACAAGGGCTGGTGCGGCTAGGGTTAGAGGTTGACAAGTTTAGGTTAAAACTATTGCGTGTGTTCACGTGTATCATCCCTCCGGAGGTACGGCACTGTCGTTTATCTAGTTCATAATAATATTCGCTGCGAAGGTTCTTGTATTCATCAAGGATTGTCTAGCTCAAGTTTGAGGCGTATCGTTCATCGATCCGTTGCTTGCTAGATTACTCCCTCTTCTCCAGACTGCATTCATCGCGTTGTTGGGAGATTTTATCTACCCGGGTTCTCGCTGTGAAAGATCGGGCAACACCTAGGAGGATCTGTTGGGATCTCCTTATCATGTGGTATCAGATTTCTGGGTTGCTCACGACGAGGTATTGTTGATCGATCTCTTCGGATCGGTTTGCATCGGAGGAGATTGGCTCAAGGTTGAAGGAGGTTGGGTGGTGCAGTTTTCCTATCATCTATGGCTGTTCCAGGTGCCAAAATCGCGATTTTTTTTGTTTGGCATCATGAGGAAGAAGCTTATTTGCGACAGGAATCGGCGCCAGGGCCGGCCGACCAGCTCCTGCACCGGCCGGGCCGGTGCCACACCCGGCCAGACCGGGCCCCAGGCTGGCCAGACCGGCCAAAACCGGCTCCCGGGCCGGTGCCCATCGGGCCAATTCCAGGGGCTTCTGCCCGCCAGGACGGTGCCTAGGCCGGCATGACCGGGCTCCAGGCCGGTCAGGCCGGTGCCCAGGCCCAAACCGCCCCCCTGACCGGCCCTGCTGCTGTTTTTGTGTTACCTCCGGCTGTTTCGTCTGCTGCTGCTGTTGATGTTTCTGCTACTGTTTCTGTTTTGGTGGCGTGGCAGATAGGAGTGAAGATATCTATCATGACTACCTCGGTATGGTGACGGGTTCACAATTTGATGCACCTACAATCAAGTGGAGGTTGGCTAGTTCCGCGACACCGACAGAATTTCAGCTTTGGGAATCTGACATGGACAGTGGTTTTGAGAGATGCAAGGCATTTGATAGTACGTTTGGTGGCCAAACTGAATTTGATATTGCATACCGACGTCTTGATGATGTTGTGGCTAGTTGGTATCGTGATCATCTGATAGTCGAGGGTATCATTGGTGTGCGGTCTAGTTAGGCAGATTTCAAGCAGTTTCTGCGTGCTAGTTTTAAGTTTACAAGGTTGAACTAGCAGGTGGTGTGTTCTGACACTACCATGGAGAGGAAACCTAGCTCTGATACCATGGACACTACTGTGGTTATGGAGGAGGATGCACCATTGAGCGGGCTGAATATGCAACTCAAGAAGGTACAAGAAGATGCTTGCAAGACAGTTGACAAGGGTCAGCGGTGGAGTTTGTTTTAGACTCAGTGCATTATAAAGGGCAAGTCTTGCAAGTTGATGATTGATGGTGGTAGCTGTACTAATGGCATAAGCAAGGCGATGGTGGCAGCATTGGGGTTGTCTACATGGCGTCTTCCTGAACCTAAGCGTCTTAAGTGGTTGAATAGCCGTGGTATGCTGAAGATTACTCATAAGGTGTGTGTGCCATTTACAGTTGATGATTATGTTGATGATATAGAATGCGATGTGTTGCAATTGGAGGTGTGTGGATTGCTACTTGGGCGTCCTTGGCAGTATGATCGTAATGTGACACATGCTGGGAGAGCAAATACATATTCTTTTATGCATGGTGACAAACAGCGGACTTTGAAGCCTTTGGGTGATGATCATATCAAGTCCAATGTGGAGTTGGTGGTACGTAAGGAGAAGTTGCACAAGACTAAAGTGCAGCATGAGGTGCATGATGTTCCTAGCGCCGATATTGGTGATGTTTCAGCCATGCCTGTAGATGACAAGCCAGTTCTTGTTGGTGACAAGCCGGATGAAGCTAATCCTATTGTTGATAAGGATGTTGCAGCATGTGCTACAGTTCCAGTTTGTATTGATGCTAGTATACAGACTGATGATATTTGTGCTGATAGTGTTTCAGTGCATATGGCGCAGATGCGCGTGGGAGGAGTGGGAGGTGAGCGCTGATGCGTGCAGTTAACACACGTCCGTTGGAAACCCCAAGAGGAAGGTGTGATGCGTACAGTAGCAAGTTTTTCCTCAGAAAGAAACCAAGGTTTATCGAACCAGTAGGAGCCAAGAAGCACGTTGAAGGTTGATGGCGGCGAAGTGTAGTGCGGCGCAACACCGGGGATTCCGGCGCCAATGTGGAACCTGCACAACACAATCAAAGTACTTTGCCCCAACGTAACAGTGAGGTTGTCAATCTCACCGGCTTGCTGAAAACAAAGGATTAACCGTATAGTGTGAAAGATGATGATTGTTTGCGAACAACAGTAAAGAACAATTGCAGTAGATTGTATTTCAGATGTAAAGAATGGACCGGGGTCCACGAGTTCACTAGTGGTGTCTCTCCCATAAGATAAATAGCATGTTGGGTGAACAAATTACAGTTGGGCAATTGACAAATAAAGAAGGCATAACAATGCACATACATATATCATGATGAGTACTATGAGATTTAATCGGGGCATTACGACAAAGTACATAGACCGCTATCCATCATGCATCTATGCCTAAAAAGTCCACTTTCGGGTTATCATCCGAACCCCTTCCGGTATTAAGTTGTAAACAACGAGACAATTGCATTAAGTATGGTGCGTAATGTAATCAACACAAATATCCTTAGACAAAGCATCGATGTTTTATCCCTAGTGGCAACAACACATCCACAACCTTAGAACTTTACATCACTCGTCCCAGATTCAATGGAGGCATGAACCCACTATCGAGCATAAATACTCCCTCTTGGAGTTACAAGTATCAACTTGGCCGAGCCTCTACTAGCAACGGAGAGCATGCAAGAACATAAACAACATATATGATAGATTGATAATCAACTTGACATAGTATTCAATATTCATCGGATCCCAACAAACACAACATGTAGCATTACAAATAGATGATCTTGATCATGATAGGCAGCTCACAAGATCTAACATGATAGCACAATGAGGAGAAGACAACCATCTAGCTACTGCTATGGACCCATAGTCCAGGGGTGAACTACTCACACATCGATCCGGAGACGATCATGGCGATGAAGAGCCCTCCGGGAGATGATTCCCCTCTCCGGCAGGGTGCCGGAGGCGATCTCCTGAATCCCCCGAGATGGGATTGGCGGCGGCTGCGTCTCTGGAAGGTTTTCCGTATCGTGGCTCTCGGTACAGAGGGTTTCGCGACGAAGACTTTAAGTAGGCGGAAGGGCAGGTCAGGGGGCGTCACGAGGGACCCACACGCTAGGGCCGCGCGGGCCCAAGCCTGGCCGCGCCGCCCTAGTGTGGCGTCGTCTCGTGGCCCCACTTCGTATCTCCCTCGGTCTTCTGGAAGCTTCGTGGAAAAATAAGCCCCCGGGCGTTGATTTCGATCCAATTCCAAGAATATTTCCTTACTAGGATTTCTGAAACCAAAAATAGCGAGAAAATAGCAAGCTGGCTCTTCGGCATCTCGTCAATAGGTTAGTGCCGGAAAATGCATAATAATGACATATAATGTGTATAAAACATGTGAGTATCATCATAAAAGTAGCATGGAATATAAGAAATTATAGATACGTTTGAAACGTATCAAGCATCCCCAAGCTTAGTTCCTACTCGCCCTCGAGTAGGTAAACGATAACAAGGATAATTTACTGAAGTGACATGCTATCATAATCTTGATCAATACTATTGTAAAGCACATGAGATGAATGCAGCGATTCGAAGCAATGGTGAAGACAATGAGTAAACAACTGAATCATATAGCAAAGACTTTTCATGAATAATACTTTCAAGACAAGCATCAATAAGTCTTCCATAACAGTTAACTCATAAGCAATAAGTTCTTAGTAGAAAGCTTTGAAACAACACAAAGGAAGATATAAGTTTCAGCGGTTGCTTTCAACTTCAATATGTATATCTCATGGATAATTGTCAACACAAAGTAATATAACAAGTGCAATAGGTAAACATGTAAGAATCAATGCACACAGTTTACACAAGTGTTTGCTTCTAAGATAGAAAGAAGTATGTAAACTGACTCAACAATAAAGTAGAAGAATGGCCCTTCGCAGATGGAAGCATGGATTACTATTTTTGTGCTAGAGCTTTTCATTTTGAAAACATAGAAACAATTTTGTCAACGGTAGTAATAAATCATATGTGTTATGTATAAGATATCCTATAAGTTGCAAGCCTCATGCATAGAATACTAATAGTACTCGCACCTTGTCCTAATTAGCTTGGATTAACACGGATTATCATTGCATAACATATGTTTCAACCAAGTGTCACAAAGGGGTACCTCTATGATACGTCCCAAACGTATCTATAATTTCCTATGTTCCATGCTACTTTTATGATGATACTCACATGTTTTATACACATTATATGTCATATTTATGCATTTTCCGGCACTAACCTATTGACGAGATGCCGAAGAGCCGATTCGTTGTTCTAGCTGTTTTTGGTTTCAGAAATCCTAGTAAGGAAATATTCTCGAATTGGACGAAATCAACGCCCGGGGGCCTATTTTTGCACGAAG
>NC_061508.1:331991249-332024044 GCF_022539505.1 Lolium rigidum
CTTCCTCTTGGGGTTCCCAACGGACGTGTCAACTACACGCATCACTCTATGCCGCCTGTACAAGGGTCTAAGGAGAAGGTTCGCATTGGATTTCTCGCTTTTGATCATTCTCAACTTAGACACCCATACCGGGACAACATAGACAATAGATAATGGACTCCTCTTTTAATGCTTAAGCATTCAACAACAGATAATATTCTCATAAGAGATTGAGGTTTTGTGTCCAAACTAAAACTTCCACCATGATTCATGGCTTTAGTTAGCGGCCCAATGTTCTTCTCTAACAATATGCATACTCAAACCATTTGATCATGAAAATCGCCCTTACTTCAGACAAGACAAACATGCATAGCAACTCACATGATATTCAACAAAGGTAAAAGTTGATGGCGTCCCTAGAAACATGGTTACCGCTCAACAAGCAACTTATTAAGAAATAAGATACATAAGTACATATTCTTCACCACAATAGTTTTTAAGGCTATTTTCCCATGAGCTATGTATTGTAAAGGCAAAGAATAGAAGTTTAAAGGTAGCACTCAAGTAATGTACTTTGGAATGGCGAGAGAAATACCATGTGGTAGGTAGGTATGGTGGACACAAATGGCATGGATTTTGGCTCAAGGATTTGGATGCACGAGAAGAATCCCTCTCAATACAAGGCTAGGCTAGCAAGGTTGTTTGAAGCAAACTCAAGTATGAAATGGTGCAGAAAGACTCACATATGAACATATTGTAAGTATTATAAGACTTTACATCGTCTCCTTGTTGTTCAAACACCTCAACCAGAAAATATCTAGACTTAGAGAGACCAATCATGCAAACCAAATTTTAACAAGCTCTATGTAGTTATTCATTAATAGGTGCAAAGTACATGATGCAAGAGCTTAAACATGATCTATATGAGCACAACAATTGCCAAGTATCAAATTATTCAAGACATTATACCATTTACCACATGCGGCATTTTCCGTTTCCAACCATATATCAATGAACGAAGTAGTTCAACCTTCGCAATGAACATTAAGAATAAAGCTAAGAACACATGTGTTCATACGAAACAGACGGAGCGTGTCTCTCTCCCACACAAAGAATGCTAGGATCCGATTTTATTCAAACAAAACAAAAATAAAAACAAACAGACGCTCCAAGTAAAGCACATAAGATGTGATCGAATAAAAATATAGTTTCACTAGAGGTGACTCGATAAGTTGTCGATGAAGAAGGGGATGCCTTGGGCATCCCCAAGCTTAGATGCTTGAGTCTTCTTAAAATATGCGGGGATGAACCACGGGGGCATCCCCAAGCTTAGACTTTTCACTCTTCTTGATCATATTGTATCATCCTCCTCTCTTGACCCTTGAAAACTTCCTCCACACCAAACTCAAAACAAACTCATTAGAGGGTTAGTGCATAATTGAAAATTCATATATACAGAGGTGACATAATCATTCTTAACACTTCGGACATTGCACAAAGCTACTGAAAGTTAATGGAACAAAGAAATCCATCAAACATAGCAAAACAGGCAATGCGAAATAAAAGGCAGAATCTGTCAAAACGAGACAGTCCGTAAAGACGAATTTTCCAGGGGCACTTAACTTGCTCGGATGAAAATGCTCAAATTGAATGAAAGTTGCGTACATATCCGAGGATCACGCACGTAAATTGGCAGATTTTTCCGAGTTACCTACGAGAGAACCACTGCCCAAATTCGTGACGACAAGAAATACTGTTTCTGCGCTAGTAATCCAAATCTAGTATTGACTTTACTATCAAAGACTTTACTTGGCACAACAATGCAATAAAATAAAGATAAGGAGAGGTTGCTACAGTAGTAACAACTTCCAAGACTCAAATATAAAACAAAGTGCAGAAGTAAATAATGGGTTGTCTCCCATAAGCGCTTTTCTTTAACGCCTTTCATCTAGGCGCAGAAAGTGTGAATCAAGTGTTATCAAGAGATGAAGCATCAACATTATTACCTCGGGCTTTGCGCCTACCCTTCTTACTCTTTTTCTTACTCTTTGGTTTAGGGAATACATGGCCGCCTCCCGGTGTAGAGGTGAATTTTAGGGTGCCTTTTCCCACATCTATGATTGCTCCCAATAGTTTCAGCAGGGATCTTCCAAGTGTGATTTGCCCTGTTCCTACACATTCAATAACAAGATAATCAGTGGATACCGTTCTTCCCAGAATGGTTGTGAACACACCCTCGGCTATCCCCTTAGGAATTATAATAGAGTTATCGGTGAGAGTTATTCCTTCTCCACCTTCAGTAAGTCCCCAAAGTGTCAAAGATTCATAAATACTCTTAGGCATAAGGAAAAATTCAGACGTAATATCACAACGGGCATAAAAATCTTCACCACCAATAGTAACTTTAATAGTAGGGTCCCACATTGAAGGTTCAGAGTTTACTAAAACATGATCAAGGCGCTCACGAATCTGACTATACCTTTCTTTCAAGCAAGATGTATTTGTCTCAAGAGTGTTTAATCTATTATAAATGCTAATAAGAGCTGAATCAAAGTTATTAGCTGAACTATGTGATGCAACCAATTTTTTATGGCATTAAAAGCTTGATCCCCATTGCAATGAAGGAAATCTCCTCCCACTACAGCATCCAAGGCATATCTATAGCGAATCATAAGCCCAAAATAAAAGTTACTAAGGAGCAAACTTAGAGTCATTTGAGGTTCGACTTTACGATAAGAATCAAAAATTCTAGACCAAGCATCTTTAAAACTCTCCTCATCCCCTTGTTTAAAAGTAAAGATTAATTCCTCAGGTGAAGAAGTAACAGGTTCAGAGCTAGACATGATAACAAAACAAAGTAAATGCAAGTAACTAATTTTTTTGTGTTTTTAATATAGAGAACGCAAACAAGACAGTAACTAAAGTAAAGCTAGCAACTAATTTTTGTGTGTTTTGTTTTAGTGCAGCAAACAAAGTAGTAAATAAAATAAAGCAAGACAAAAACAAAGTAAAGAGATTGGAAGTGGAAGACTCCCCTTGCAGCGTGTCTTGATCTCCCCGGCAACAGCGCCAGAAAAAGAGCTTGATGCGTGCAGTTAACACACGTCCGTTGGGAACCCCAAGAGGAAGGTGTGATGCGTACGATAGCAAGTTTTCCCTCATAAAGAAACCAAGGTTTATCGAACCAGTAGGAGCCAAGAAGCACGTTGAAGGTTGATGGCGGCGAAGTGTAGTGCGGCGCAACACCAGGGATTCCGGCGCCAACGTGGAACATGCACAACACAATCAAAGTACTTTGCCCCAACGTAACAGTGAGGTTGTCAATCTCACCGGCTTGCTGAAAACAAAGGATTAACCGTATAGTGTGGAAGATGATGATTGTTTGCGAAGAACGAGTAAAGAACAATTGCGGTAGATTGTATTTCAAATGTAAAGAATGGACCGGGGTCCACAGTTCACTAGTGGTGTCTCTCCCATAAGATAAATAGCATGTTGGGTGAACGAATTACGGTTGGGCAATTGACAAATAAAGAAGGCATAACAATGCACATACATATATCATGATGAGTACTATGAGATTTAATCGAGGCATTACAACAAAGTACATAGACCGCTATCCGAGCATGCATCTATGCCTAAAAAGTCCACTTTCGAGGTTATCATCCGAACCCCTTCCGGTATTAAGTTGTAAACAACGAGACAATTGCATTAAGTATGGTGCGTAATGTAATCAACACAAATATCCTTAGACAAAGCATCGATGTTTTATCCCTAGTGGCAACAAGCACATCCACAACCTTAGAACTTTCGTCACTCGTCCCGCATTCAATGGAGGCATGAACCCACTATCAAGCATAAATACTCCCTCTTGGAGTTACAAGTATCAACTTGGCCGGAGCCTCTACTAGCAACGGAGAGCATGCAAGAACATAAACAACATATATGATAGATTGATAATCAACTTGACATAGTATTCAATATTCATCGGATCCCAACAAACACAACATGTAGCATTACAAATAGATGATCTTGATCATGGTAGGCAGCTCACAAGATCTAACATGATAGCACAATGAGGAGAAGAAGACCATCTAGCTACTGCTATGGACCCATAGTCCAGGGGTGAACTACTCACACATCGATCCGGAGGCGATCATGGCGATGAAGAGCCCTCCGGGAGATGATTCCCTCTCCGGCGAGGGTGCCGGAGGCGATCTCCTGAATCCCCGAGATGGGATTGGCGGCGGCTGCGTCTCCGGAAGGTTTTCCGTATCGTGGCTCTCGGTACGGAGGGTTTCGCGACGAAGACTTTAAGTAGGCGGAAGGGCGAGGTCGGGGGCGTCACGAGGGACCCACACGCTAGGGCCGCGCGGGCCCAAGCCCGGCCGCGCCGCCCTAGTGTGGCGTCGCCTCGTGGCCCCACTTCGTATCTCCCTCGGTCTTCCGGAAGCTTCGTGGAAAAATAAGCCCCCGGGCGTTGATTTCGTCCAATTCCGAGAATATTTCCTTACTAGGATTTCTGAAACCAAAAACAGCAGAAAACAACAACTGGCTCTTCGGCATCTCGCCAATAGGTTAGTGCCGGAAAATGCATAATAATGACATATAATGTGTATAAAACATGTGAGTATCATCATAAAAGTAGCATGGAACATAAGAAATTATAGATACGTTTGAGACGTATCAAGCGCGTCAGTGGAGACAGTGGGCAGCGGCACTACCGTGCTAGGAGTACTGTAGTCCAGTTTTCCGCGACACCGCGGATGCATAGAGGCAATGATGGTCGTGTTCGACAGCTTTGTGGCCCAGACATTACTCGTTTGCGGGGTTGCACAAAGAAAGTTCATATTCAGCAACACAGGGTTCCATCAAGACCTCGGAAGAAGAAGGTATTGGCGCCGAAGTCCAAGCTCATGTGGAGAAGAAAGGAGGCGCCAAGTGCTGTATCAAGTCAAGCACGCCGAGAGGGAGGATGTGGTGTGGTAGGCAGGCAAGACTTGAAGACGGCGCGGACGTGTGATGTTCATATCACGTTACCTTTTCCAGAAGACCCTCACGCGTTGGGGACAACGCTTCTTGAAGGGGGGATGATACGGGAATGAAGGCCAAGGTGAAGCCCAATTTCAGGACTCCGCGTAGCTAGTTATCTTATTTTATGTATTTTATATCTATGGTCATATGTGGGCCAATTAGCTAGGGTTTTTAATAAGTTGTGTGTTTCGACTTGGGCTTGTCTGAGTCGAACTAGGGAGGCCCACTAGGGGCTTGGCCGGCCACCACCCTCTCATATAAGGGCTGATGTGGCTAGGGTTAGAGGTAGACAAGTTTAGGTTAAAACTATTGCGTGTGTTCATGTGTATCATCCCTCCGGGGGTACGGCGCTGCCGTTTATCTAGTTCGTAATAAGATCCGATGCGAAGTTTCTTGTATTCATCAAGGATTGTCTAGCTCAGGTTTGAGGCGTATCGTTCATCGATCCGTTGCTTGCTGGATTCCTCCCTCTTCTCCAGGCTGCGTTCATCGCGTTGTTGGGAGATTCTATCTACCCGGGTTCTCGCTGTGAAAGATCGGGCAACACCTAGGAGGATCCGCCAGGATCTCCTTATCACTTCGTCTTGGCATTCACCTCTTCAATCTCAAGCTTCCTCTTTTGGACATCGAAGTAGTTCTTACTGTCCTCTTCCTTCTCCTGGCGCCTCCTCTCATCCCTCTTGTCCGTGGACACCTCTTTCTTAGCATACATCTCCTTCAAGGTGCCGAACAATTGCATGGCCGAAGCATCACGCTTCATGTCGGCCTTGGTTCACTTGTGGCCTCATGGACGGCTTGCACGAGAAGCGGAGCTACCACAAGGCTGGCCACCATCAAGGTCAATGACAGTGGGATCTTTGGCAGTCTTGTTGCCAGTCAAGGTCGCCATGTACCCCTCATACCCCTCCTGGAACTTGGGGTGCCATGGAGTTCCTTCCAACAATGAGGGAAGCCAAAGGTCTTTCCTTCATTGTTATTTTTGAAGAAATCCAAAGCTTGCCACACCTAGAGCAAAGCGAGACAACAATGACAAACATATGTGCAAACAACGAATGAACAGGTTGAGGTTAAAAATCATACCAAGTCCTTCATGCCCATGCCGCTAATGGGAATCCGCTTCACTTGATCATACGCCGCCTGGAACTTGTTGCATTGCGTTTGAATTGTTCCCAACCTCTTTTGGAGGGACAACTCGTTGCGATCGTTGTCAAATGGCTCCTCTCCGTACCGGCGATGTTCATGGAAGTAGTCATGGATCCGGCGCCAGAATGCGGTCCCTTCTGCTCGGCACCTGTCAATGGATCTTGCCCAATGGTCAACCATGCATCGACAATCATTCTGTCCTCCAGCGTCGTGTAGTTCCTGGTTCTTTTGCTAACCCTGCGACCTCGAGCTTGTGCAGCTGCGGCTTATGTGAGCTCGTCACCGAACAACGGCTCCTGGTCGATGTTCATGGTGCCGGGATGGCCAGTGGTGTCCTCATATATGTCAATGGGAGGTGGCGGGGGAGCCTGCTCGGTCGACGGATATGGCATGGTGGTCGGCATCGTCGGCAGGTAAGATGGAGGGGCCTGCATGGTGGAAGTTGCCTGCATAGATGGCGGCACGCGCTCGGCCGACAAATCGTCGAACAGGTTGCGGGCACCGGTCGTCGCTGCTGCTCCCAGGTGCTTGGGGGCCTTGGAGTGCGCCGGCACACGGTTGAGGTCAATGGACGAAGGCGACGACCCCATCATGGACTCGCCCACCTCCGGTGACCCATCCCGTGACTGGTACAAGTACCGCCCCGACGGCGCCACCATTTCCTGCGTGCCGGGCGTGTACCCAAACGGGGCAGCCGGCGGGGCTGTTGACCATGGAGGAAGGGGCCGGGTCACGGATGAGGCGGAGCTTCCCGCTGAGGCCGTGCCGGCTCCCGGACGATCATGTGCTGAGCAAGCGCGGCGTGACCGTAAAAGAGCATGGCATGCTCTTGCATGGCCTTCGCCTTCGCCTCCGATTGGAGTTGGAGGAGCTGCTCCGCCGCCCTCTGCCGCTCCTTCGCGGCAACAGCCTCCTTCTTCCGTTGCTCGTGGCGTCCTGTGCCGGTCGGCCTGCTTCTTGCTCTCGATCGCCCTCTGCACCATGGTGAGCTCAGGCTTCGCCTTCTTCGTCGCCGGCGCGCTCCGGGACCACCGGAACATCCAGGACATGAGCCTCCTCCACGGCAGGAGCGACAAGGTGGGCCTCGTCTCCGATGGTGGTGGTGGCGGCGGCAGGAGCTTCGTCGGTCATCTCTAGGTTTTAGGAGTGGAGTGGAGTGGGTGTGTTTTGGGAGGTAGACAGGGGCCAGGGGAGGACAAGGGGAGGACACGAGAGGGCAGCCCTCTGTGTCCGCGGACACGCAAACGTGGCCAAGATTGACGCGGTGGCCATCTGTTTTAGGGATGGGTCCGCGCGCTGGGCCGCGTTTTTGTCCGTTTCGACCCATCCGGACGCGCGGGCGCGGGATGGGTCGCCGCGTTGGAGATGCCCTGAACGCACAAACACCACTACCCTTGTGAGCACCTTCGAAGGACTGAGTCGGGGAATTGGATCTTGAAATTGACGAAGTCACCACAGACGCCACGTTGTCGATGGGAATGTCGCCTCCCACTGAATGAATATTCCGCCTTTACGTGACACACATATGTCAAACCTAGGGTTTGAACTCTGCTGGGCTGGGGGTACAACCACTCTAATGATCTAGCTAGACTTTATCCAAAAGATTTGGATGATGGAGAACTCATGGACCTTAGGCATCATCTTCGTCATTACATTGATGATGTTCGAACCGATTCTCTATAATAAATAATATTTGCGAGCTCTCTCAAAAAATGGTGGATACGAGGAAACATATTTTGTATCCCTTGGTTTATCGAGTATTGAAGCTAAAGTTAGTCTTGCATGTTGCCACTGCTACAGTTGAGAGATGTTTTTCCGCCATACAAATTGTGAAGACATATTTGTGCGATGAGCTAGTTACATCCCAGATACAACAACTTGTACCTCATGTGCAAATTAGTACATTAAGTTGTAAACTGGGAAGCCGGAGTACAACAAGTTGTAAGTCCGAATCAGATTAGTCAAAAAAGACCGAAATGGTGCCACGGTGGACCCTGTCATCATATGAAGTTTTGCAAGTAGGACCTTGAGGTTGTCTTCCCGTTCCAGATCCTTCCCAGTCATTAGCCATGGGATTTTTATGAAAAGAGACCATGCTTTTATGTTTTATGTATATTGGTCCTTACCTTTTCGTGGCAAAGAGAGCAACAGAATCACGCATTGAGATTCAATTGCTATTTCTCCTCGACGAAGCCGGCGGCCACGGCTCAGGCGCCGTTCGCGACGAAGATTCCGGCGAGATGCCGCCATACCTGCACTTTCGCGCGTGGAACGAGGAACAGCCGCAGTATGGTACGTGACCCAGATCCCTCAGCCGGAACATCTGCTCGGTTTCCTGAGGTTTTGTCATGAATAAAATACATCGGGCATACCTAAACTTGGTAGCCTAGCCCGCCTCCATCATCGTACACAAGAATACGCATTCTATGTTCACTAAATACGGTGGGGAGACCCATCAACTGTCACTGCGAAATGTAGAGCGGTGTATTCGCTGACGTGGCGAGTAGTGGACCCACTTGTTAGATTTTAAAGGGCTCCTAGATCCTAGCAGTGCAATATTTTTACAAATAGCCCCCCTAATAACTAATCTTTTTACCTAGGCTCCCTCCTTAATTTCCAACCTCTAAAAAATCCCTTCACCTGAGAGGTGGCAGACACTTACCATGCCGGCATCGAGGGTTGTCGGATGTGGGCGTCCCCTCCACCCAAGGGGTCACGGCCACCCCTTCTGCCCATCCAGCACCACCACCGCCTCACGATCGGGCGTCGGTGCTGGCACTGAGGATGAAGCACGTCGGCGCTGCACCGCGTGGCGGCGTACCCAATGAGGACGGCGAGCTCCTCCATGCCTGCGATGCTCGGGTACCTTGGCCGTCGGCGCTCAAGCCTCCTAGGATGCGGTCGCCGAGGAAAAAGTAAGCGGGAGCCTCCATCGTAGTGAGCTGGAGAGGGAGGTGGTTGCGGATCCGCGCCGATTCTATCGCGCCCCCGCCGAGCTGTCCTGCAGCAGCTCGATCGATGTGCTACCTTCGCCAGTGACCGATACGACCCATGAGCCATATTTAGTGACCGTATATTACGTATTCTTATGTACGGTGACTGAGGCGGGCTAAGCTGCCAAGTTTAGGTATGTTCGGTGCATTTTACTCTTTTTGGTATCGTTGCAGTCGCCCTGTGATCGGCTTCATTGTAGTCGATTTTGAGGTATCAAGAAGCAAAAAGATGTTGTATTTTGGCGATTGTAGTAACATGTTAATGTTTTCGTGGTGTTTTATGGGGATTTTAGCAGGGGTTTGAGTTAGGTGTTGCGCTACCGAGGCGGACATGGAATCAATTTCACTATCACGGTCGTGTTCTGTTGACTAATGCAATAAGGACCCTAACGTAGTGTTCAAAATAAGTAGGGGGGTTTGGTCAAGATTTCTAAGATCAGAGCAGTTTCCAATCGTGACTGTGTCATCACACGCGGCAAAGCCCGATAGGCTGGTACTAATCTGATTCGGATTTACAAGTTGATGTACTCCGACTTCCCAGTATGCAACTTAATGTACTAATTTGCACATGAGGTGCAAGTTGTTGTACCCGAGATGTAATTAGCTCTTGTGCGATCATCTCAGCGATGACGCCTTGAAGCACAATGTTATTTGCTATGTGCAGAAAGAATAAATGAGGGAAGTTACCAGTGATGCGGTCATTGATCGCTTTGAGATCCTCCAGCACCGTAGAGAGCCATTCTAAAATGTAACACACCTAACTTTATGCATCATTACGAACACCATTTTATTTAGTATGTTACTAACTTTTTTATTTCTTCTGTAGGTAATCGAGGTCTATGTGATATGATTCTCACGGCAATCAGATTTGTTTTCTTATTTTGGATTCTTTTTACTTCATTGCACAACTTTATGATGGAATAGTATATAGAGGGAAACACTATATTTTGCTAAGCATTTTACTGCTAGATATTATAAATTTTGAGGTGTGTTACTTGTATGCGCATTCCTGTGTGATGTACTGAGACACTAGGACATTTTCGTCCTGGGTCCACCCCTGTATAAAAGTACACCAGATAGCGTTGGAAAGCTCATCTTTGTAATTGTTCTCTCGTCTGACACGTTTCCTCTAAAAAAATGAACTCCTAAAGTACATTAGGACAACTCATAAGGATAAATCTTTTCTACTAATACATACAATATTAGATTTTTTTCAAGATGACAAAACACAGAAAGCCGATTTAAACCAACCAAGATATTCGTACGATCCACGAGAACAACACCAGACAGAACCTAAGACGCAGTGGCAAAATGGCCATTGGATAGATAACATGATAATTTAGTAACATATCCTAAGGTAAACCGATTTACAAAACAATTAGCCTACGACAGACATGGCTACACGCAGAACTATGTACTCTTGCTTTACAAGGATCTGAGTCAGCCTGGCCTTGCTTTGATTTTTGACAAAATTTATACGTCATGTATTTGCGGCCAGAGCAAGTACTAGGTTTTATGAAGAGTATTTACTTTTCGAAAGAGCCTTGGAGAGATAAGTATTCATTGATAGATCAAGCAATGTTTTTTCTCTTGACATTTTTCATCAATTCCGACTGAAAAAGTCCTCTCGGTTTTGTACTTATCAAATTTAATGTTCATATTGGATTGTTCTACCTTTTCGGAGAAAATATTAGATTGTTCTTAACTTTCATTTACAAATAACCATTTCTCGGTCGCCCAAGAAACAACAAAACCTAAATATATTTTAAGCTCCCGTGCGAAGTAAGATATGAAAAAAGGTTAACCCCATGCTGCCATTGCACGACAAGATTGGAATCAAAAGCAACAAACCCAAAAACCGATGAACCCAGAAAAGATTTTCCTACGATCGACGAGAGCAACACCAGAAGAAATCTAAGACAGCGAGAGAGAACGGCCATCAGATAACATAGTTTAGTACTCCCTTTATCAGATATCCAAATGTAAATCCGAATTTTGCAATTAAGTATTCTGCGACGGACGTGGCCACGAGAGCATTGTACGCTCTCCCTTACGAGGATCCGAGTCAGCCGGCGTCACTGTCCATCCACCCAAGCAGTTATCGCCCGGCCCAGCTTTCCACGTCCCCACAGATCTTGCCCCATGTATGTAGTAGTAGTATAAAACCCGTCGCCGGCGATGAAGGCGCCCCCCTCACCGGAGGAGGCCTTGCTGAGAAAGACAAACAGCAACGAGACACGCTAACGAACAGCCGGAGAAGATGAAGAAGTGTGCGTCTGAGCTGGAGCTGGAGGCCTTCATACGGGAGCACCTCACCGGCGCCCACGTCGATGCCGAGCGGGACAGTCCGGTCTACCCTGGGCAAGGCGCCGTGTTCTCCCCCGGCGGCGGCCTGCCGGGCCTCTGCTTCGGCGACTCGGTTAGCTTTCACTGCCACAGTGCAAGCTTCCCTTCTTGGCTCAGCGTCTGCTGTGTTGCCTTGTGCCTGTGCCTGTGCGCTTAACTGAGGTTCCTCCTGTGCTCAAACAGAACGCCCAGGGGCTTGAAGGGAGCAACGCCGGCCACTCGTGGTGGTCCGACGGCCTCGGCACACCACACCACCACGCGGTCTCGACGACGGCAGCTGTCTCCGGTATGTCGCGACATATACACCTTCAACCTGTAACAGAGTCCGATCTTGTTATCTCCATGTTGAATATTGGTGGTGGTTTATGTGAGCCAATTCTTGCATTCATTGACTCGTTAACCCTGAGCAACTGAGCAATTGGACATGTTTAGCAACAATGGATTTTATTAAAAAATATTTAGCAACAAATACCCATCATCAACTACTTATCTCTATTGGCTGTTTTTCTAAAATCATCTTAAATAAATAATAAACATAGAGCTACACTGATTTATAGTTGAGAAAGAGATTGACCATACCAAAATCAGATGCACCAGGAATCGGTCTCACCCACTGCCTTGTTTTGGTCGCAGCTAGCCCGAGGGGAACAATTTCAGGGAACCAGGCTCTCGAAAGCGAGTCGGACTCTGATAGCGAGTCAATGCTCAACACAGAGGGAGGCCGATGCAAGCGAAGAGGAAAATCATCAGATACTAGGCGAATAAGAAGGTATAGCCACCCAGATCAAGCCAGCATCTGTCTTGTTCTGTAAATTCTGTTGAACTCTGAACAAAGAGCTTACTGTTTCTTCTTTATGATGACTGAATGGATTTCCCTTGTAAAACTTCAGGATGGTGTCAAACAGGGAGTCAGCTCGGCGATCGAGGAGGAGGAAGCACGCACAACTAACCGACCTCGAGTTGCAGGTACCTTGAAGCAAAGTTTTGTCAAACGAAAATCGCCTCTTTGTAGGTCATGTTCCCTGCTATGGCAGCACGACACAAGAGTCTACGACAGTGCAGTAGCTCTACTGCAAAATGATCCAAGAATCCAAGAGATGTTCCTGCAGTTAGACATTTAGGCTTAGATCAACTTGATGGTTTTGGCAAATATCTAGTGCCTAGTACACTGAGCTCAGCAAGGCCTTCCTATTGCACATGCCATGACAAAAGTTTGTTTCAAGCTTATGAGTTATGACCATTGACATCTGCCATCCTGAGCAGGTCGAACAACTTAAAAGTGAAAGTGCGGCCCTCTTCAAGCAACTTACGGACGCAAACCAGCAGTTCACCACCGCGGTCACAGACAATAGGATCCTCAAATCAGACGTAGAGACCTTAAGAATCAAGGTAACAGCAGTTTCCCTCTGATTTAAATGTCACCTCTAAACGATCATCAGTTCCGTAAATATCTGAAATTGGCTCCACAGGTAAAAATGGCAGAAGATATGGTAGGGAGAAGCGCAGTGTCCTGCGGCCTAGGACAACATGGGCTGGCACCATTTCTGAACTCCAGGAAGATGTGCCAAGCGTTGGACGTGCTCACAGCCACAGGGTTGGGTTTCCCAGGGGACAGTGCACGCTTCAGAGGTCAGACTTCGACGGTGCAAAGCACAGCGAGCCTAGAGAGCCTGGATAACCGGATGTCCACCGAGGTGACTAGCTGCTCTGCTGACATGTGGCCTTAAGATTTAACACCCAAGCAGCACCTCCCAGTAAAGCAATAGCACAAGCGGTAAGCTGCAAAGGTACTAAACACTGAAGGGCACTAAAAGGAAACTCTGAAGGGAGTGAAACTGTCCTGTGTCCTGTGTACTGGTGGGTGGCGACTGTATGCACAGCTGTTTATCTGCAAGACTGAAGCCAATCGAGGTGCCCTCTGTCTAGTAGTTCTGTAACTCCTGTCACAGATTGCTTTCATTCATGCTTGTATAGAATGGTTAGCTATGCATCAGTTACTAGGTTCTTTGATATAGCTCTGATGTACTGCATCGGTGCAAAATAACAGCTGTTGGCTGTTCCGACGAAACGATGCCAACCTCAACACTTGATCATACTCAGCTTCCAGCTCAAAAAGAGCTTCTGTTTGTCCAAAACTGCGAAAGCAGAGTGGAATGTAAATCAAATATCCTTGTAATAATTAAAATAACCACTATTTTAAGTAACGGACGATGAGACTTGTGCTTAGGATTCAGTTGAGCTCAGTGATATGATTATGTTAAAGGAAAAACAAAGGAAACCTTTTTCATGAAAACAAATGCCAAACTTTACCAGGTTACTTGATCTAAAATTATATCTAGCAGTTCAAGGAACGTCTTTGTTGCTTTCTGCAGGGACTACAATAAATGAGAAAAAAATTCTGCACACCCTAAAAACATGGAGGAACAACAGGTGGAAAGAATAAGACGGAAAGGGTTGACCGAATAAAAATCGTCGGAAAGTGAAGTTGCCTCTGGAAAGTCCAAGGGGCACCACTTGCAGTACCTTTTCCCCCACCCAAAACGCATGATGCCGTTGAAGAAACGTATGGCATTGCTCAAACATGCTATATTTCCATTCTTGTTGTTGGGCCACATAGTTTTATTCTTGGTCCCCTTACATCTAATAGGACAGCCTGAAGGAATCGTATCTGCCGTTCTTTGAGAAACGTAATGATGTGAATCAAGCTTTAATACTTTATGCAATATCTTTTCCAATATAAGCTAAATAAAACTTGTATTCACAAGAAATAACACATGTGCAACTTGGCCCAATCTGATTGACACCAATGATGGGTACTGCTTTTAAAAGCATGTGTGGCAGGCAATCTGGAATGACATCCCCACCAAATAGAGAAGGATGATTCCAGGGAAGAAGGAAATGTTGTCTTAGAAAGAGATTGAACCAAAGCAAAAAAGCGAAATAAATAAATTAACTCTCAGTCTCTGACTGCCCCTCACCCAATCACTTGGCGACAAAAGAACCAACTTGTGGATCATGAATTCCTGACAGCCTAAGAGTAACATAGGCATCAGAGTGTAATATAATTGATCAATCAAACTTAATGATCTGCTTACTCTTTCAGATTTGCTACACAAAGGCCAATATGGTTTGGAAACAGAATATTTGACTTTCCAACAGCTATATGCATGGTAGTTCTTATTGTGTGGCTAGGCTTTAGTTTCTCTTATGTGATTTCAGGAAAACATAATGGGTTGCAGATGTACAGATCTTTACACTGCATAAATTCTTCAACAATCTATGAATCATCAAAATGTGATCGCTTATATTTTCAAGAATTTCTAACCTTCTGCCATTATTTAACCAAATCTGTTTTGATGTTACCGTGTGGAAGCTTTTGTCTTCTTTGAAAATTTAGACTTATAAATACCGCTTATGAGTTTTCCTAAGTTTATCCTGCATCCAAGCATTCCAAATAATGCTGAAGTGATAACTGCTAAAATAGAGAAATTACTTGGTAAACCTACCACACAATGTATGATTTTAGTAGAACCACACTGTTCTGAATGGAGGTGGACAGAATATCTACCCATATCAAACCTAACACCTCCATCAAAAAGCCTCAGGCACCGACGCCTTTGACAAGTTCCATAACAAAAGGGACAGACCATATCTTGAGATTATTCTTTTGGAGGTATATATATAGCAAGACAGAAGGACCAAGCAGACATATAGATACACATTTAGATAGCTGAACATCCAGTATAGCAAGCAGGAGCCAATGGCCATGCGTGGATATGGACACACATCATCCCCATTTCCTGTAGCAGTGTGCGTCCTACAGGAGTTTAGTTCAGTGCTTGTTGTCACCCAAAAGGCAGTAACAGTTTCGAGTTATGCTGTCAATGGCCATATGTGAGAAGAGATAGAGAGCGGAATGTAGCCAAGGATGACTTGCCGGGTATGTGCATGTATGCTTGAGGGGAGCTTATGCATCCCCAATCTGAATCCATGCTAATACTTTCCGGCAAGTTGTCCTTGGCTACCATTTTGTTCTTTTTCTCTCACACAAGGCTTTTGCATGGATTACATGTTTATTACCTTTAGCGTTATATGGATAAGATTATGAAATTATATCCTGTTTGCGTTATTTTAGCTGAGAATCGTGTACTTCTTTGGTTAATACATAACCATCCACAGGCAATTCAACTTGATTTTTCAGTTTAGACTGATAGTGGCATGACCAGAGTTGGATGTGTACATTTAGGTGAGGTCCAGCAAGCCTGCAAAAATTATTTAGGTGAGGTATGTACTTCATTTTGTCACCTTGCGGCGTAACCAGTACCACGCCTGCTCTAGCTCCTTCTACTCTTTTGGACCCATCGAAGTTCATATGCCAAGTACTCAACAGATCCGGAGGACCTGTGTTTTGGAGTTCCATCCACTCCGCGACAAAGTCCGGCAGAATTTGCGACTTGATTGCTTTTCTCTTTTCGTATGTGATGTCCCGAGGGAAAAGTTCGATTCCCCAAAGGGAGACACGTCTGGTAGCTTCTAGATTGTTCAAAATGTTTGAGAGGGGTGCCTCATTTACCACTATTATTGGATGTGCCGAGAAGTAATGCCTTAACTTCCTTGCTAACATGAAAACTCCATATGCCAGCTTCTTATAACGCAGGTAGCGCTGCTTGGATGGTGATAAGACTTCGCTAAGAAAATATATTGGTCGTTGATGAACGTAGTGCTGTGAATCAAACTTAAATACTTTATGCAATATCTTTTCCAATCTAAGTCAAATAAAACATGTATTCACAAGAAATAACACGTGTGCAACGTGGCCCAATCTGATTAACACCAATGATGGGCACTGCTTTTAAAAGCATGTGGCAGGCAATCTGGAATGACATCCCCACCACATCATGAAGGATGATTCCAGGGATGAAGGAAATGTTCTCTTAGAAAGATATTGAACCAAAGCGAAAAAGGCGAAGTAAATAAATTAACTCTCAGTCTCTGACTGCCCCTCAGCCCTCACCCAATCAATTGGCGACAAAAGAACCAACTGGTGGATCATAAATTCCTGACAGCCTGAGAGGAACATAGGCATCAGAGTCTAATATTATTGATCAGTCAAACTTAATGATCTGCTTACTCTTTCAGGTTTGCTACACAAAGGCAAATATGGTTTGGAAAAGAATATTTGACTTTCCAACAGCTATATGCATGGTAGTTGTGGCTAGGCTTTAGTTTCTCTTATGTGATTTCAGGAAAACATAATGGGTTGCAGATGCACGGATCTTCACACTGCATAAATTCTTGAACAATCTATAAATCATCAAAATTTTATTGCTTAGATTTTCAAAAGTTTCTAAGCTTCTGCCAAATATGTTTTTGATGTTACCGCGTGGAAGCTTTTGTCTTGTTTCACAATTTATACTTATAAATACCGCTTATGAGTTTTCCTAACTTTATCCTGCATCTAAGCATTTTAACTTTATCCTGCATCCAAGCATTTCAAATAACGCTGAAGTGATAACTGCTAAAATAGAGAAATTACTTGGTAAACCTACCACACAAATGTATGATTTCAGTAAATCCACATTGTTCTGAATGGAAGTGGACAGAATATCTACCCATATCAAACCTAACACCTCCATCCAAAAGACTCCCCAGGCACCGACGCCTTTGACAAGTTCCATGACAAAAGGGACAGACCATATCTTGAGGTTATTCTTTTGGAGGTATATATATAGCAAGGCAGAAGGACCAAGCAGACGTACAGATACACATTTAGATAGCTGAACATCCAGTATAGCAAGCAGGAGCCAATGGCCAGGCGTGGATATGGACACACACCATCCCCTTTCCCTGTAGCACTGTGCGTCCTGCAGGGGTTTAGTTCAGTGCTTGTTGTCACCCAAAAGGCAGTAACAGTTTCGAGTTATGCTGTCAATGGCCATATGTGAGAAGAGATAGAGCGGAATGTAGCCAAAGATGACTTGCCGGGTATGTGCATGTATGCTTGATTAGAGCTTATGCATCCCCGATCTGAATCCATGCTAATACTTTCCAGCAAGTTGTCCTTGGCTACCATTTTGTTCTTTTTCTCTCACGCAAGGCTTTTGCATGGATTACATGTTTATTACCTTTAGCGTTATATGGATAAGATTATGAAATTATATCCTGTTTGTGTTATTTTAGCTGAGAATCGTGTCCTCTTTGGTTAATACATAACCATCTACAGGCAATTCAACTTGATTTATCAGTTTAGACTGATAGTGGCATGGTCAGAGTTGGATGTGGAAATTTAGGTGAGGTCCACCAAGCCTGCAAAAATTATTTTACATTATATTCCTGTTCATGCATATAGGCACATTTTGCAAGCCACAAGCAAGATGAGTGGACTAATAAAAAAGATATCATCACAGCAAGTGAGCATATATCACTTATAAGCACAGTGAGCATGCCAAGGATTAAAAGAACTGCAGGGGCACCATTTAACTAAAGGTAGGTGACATGGAAACATACCCAGGTTATGAATCAAAGTTAATTTCAATAGAATTGTTCAAAAGCCAGCAAACTACGCTCAGTTTTCCTGTCTACCTAAAAGTTCAAAACCAACAAACATGGAACCTTCAATACCTTCGTCAAACCAAAACCATAGAACAAAAAGTCCCATGCCTTTTGAATGCAAGGTAGTGTATGTAAAGATAAAGGCATATATAGCATGCTCCATAGTCCATACACCAGTACCTGTTTTATCATAACTTAGCCGAGAGGGGGAAGTATCTGAGTCTAGTGGACAACACCAGGTTCAGCGACAGTAGATATGTGGCCATGGAGCAGAGGCTTCACTGGGCAAAAAGTCATCCCATTGACAGGGAGGGTGGAAGTCTCAGTTTGGTTATTCAGTAGGAGGATACCAGGTAAACTATATGGATTGCTCAAATTTACAATGCGACTATCTGGGACTGATTTCCCTTGCAGCTAGAGTAATTAGCGACCAGAATCCTACAACTGGAGCTCTGATAGAAACCTCTGTAGTATCTACTGACGGTGGTGATTTGCAGACATATATCCTCCAGGATTACAACAAGACCACAGATCGTAATGATAATAATAAAAGGGGTACAGATCCTAATGATTGGGGTTGGAGCCTCGGAAGAAGCAGTGACCGTACCTCTCCCGAAATACCGCCTCGGAAGAACAGGACGGCCGACGGCGGACGCGGAACGCCCCAACTGCGGGGAGCCGGCGAGCCCGTGGTCCGCCGTGGTTTGGCTCTCCCTCCCAGCCTTCCTTCCGCTCCGGTTCTTGGAGGTGGGTTTGCCGAAATGGCTTTCGCTTGTGGGCTTGTTTTCTTGAATCCAGCGGACATGTTTCGTGGGTTGAGAAATGGGCTTGGCCAATCGCAGTTGGCAAGTTTGGCCAATACTGCCTCAGTCGATAAAAAGTTAGTCGCAAATTTATTTTAATTTAAATATTTTTTATACTCTTTAGTATATAGACACATCTAAATTTAAATTTAGATAAATCTCTGATATTTTTTTATGAACGGAAGGAGCACATCATTTCAAATTTAATTTAGGGAGGGTAGGACTAGATAAAGGCTCCGCTCAAACAAACAAAAATTAAGGAGTGTCATATGGCGCAAATAAACCTGAAAAGTGGAAGTTGCCATCTGGCCGGTGGTTTCCGAAATCGAACGGTTTCAAAAACTAAATCCCATGTTCCCTCCTTAAAATTTTCAAAAACTGAAGGTAGCTAGAAGACCTTCCCAATAAGAACATTTCCTATAAGTTTGTCGAAGTCTATGCCATCACATAAATAATGGGCATTCAATATTTTGAAGAAATTAATTTGTTGATGCGCCAACAAGGGGACGCGAACTCAGTGCAATGCCCTCTTTTTGGAAAAATTAATTTTGTATTTCTAAGGTTCAAAAATTTGTAAAATTTATTTCAGGAATACGTATACCTACTCCGTATATCCTTGCAAAATTTTGGTAGGAAAAAAAGTAAATTTCTGATAACATATAGGGCCGGGTTTCATACGCATATTTTTGTCAGAAATTTGTATTTTTCGAATTCCCCAAAATATAACATATTTTTGAACAATTGTTTGGCGTGCAATCTTGATGCATATATGCACGTACCTTTTCTTTGACAGTTTTTTCGGAGACCGAAAGTAAGAGTTTTAATTTTATTTATTTAAAATGAGCTCAGTAGTGCTCAAAAGCACCGATGAGTTTTCAATATACTCCTCCCATCAGGCATCCCGAATGGGCCTACCGAATAAGGTACCCGGCGATTACTGAAGGCCCATGACCCGATGATTACAAAGCCCGGAAGCCCAATAAAGCGTCGATATGGAAATTGAAGATAGATTAGGATTAGAGATTTGTAATTCTACGGGACGAACTCAAAGAGTCTCTTACTGTTTGTAACTTGTACGGCACGAAACCCCCGGCTCCACCTCCTATATAAAGGGGAGTTGAGGGAGAAAGAAAGGATCGATTCATTGTCAACACAACCCTAGTTACTAGCAATGAGCCAACGGAGATGATGTTCGGGAGCTTCCACTTCCGCGTCGGGAAGCAAGGATCACATCGTCTCGCGGTACCGATCTCTTCGGGACCGTTAGCGATCGATTCCGATTTTTCGGAATCATCATCATCGTTTGAGTCCGGCGAAGAGGACATTTCATCGTCAAGCTTCACCAATCCTGCTTCAAGCGGAAAACTCGCAAACATGTTTAGCGGTATGTCACTCGGGTCATACGCAGACTCAGATCTGAGCATCGACTCAGAAAGTGTCGACAACTTTGACTTCATCGACAGATCTACTTCTATTCGGGAGGTCTTTGCCGATCTATATGACGGTGTCACCGACCCTGAGGAGAAAAACAAAGCTACAATATACCATCAGGTCTGTGCAATTGGCGAGACAAGTCGCCAAGAAGATGAAACATCAGAGGCTTTCGATGATCTAGGAAATCCATACATCGATCCCGCTGATCTTACGCGAGGATTAGGAAACAAGTACGTTGGACCTACACCTCGCGAGAAGTTACAACTTCCGCAGGCAGCTTGGAACAGAGCATCAAGAGCCATGAATGGCACAGAGCCAATGACCACCACAACTACGGTGGCAGAGCTGCAAGCATATCAATATAGACTCGCGCGTGTTGGACGAGAGCTGGGAAAACAAATAGTGATACTTGAACAAAGAAAAGTTGCAGCCTCCGCGTCGAGTAGGCGAAGAGCTGAGTTAGTTCGACAATCAGGAACTTCGGGAGATAACCACAGAGCAGCACGTGATAGAGGAAGATCCCGATTAACGCATGTACTCGAGGATGAGCGGGAGAATCTGATCCAGAACCTCGACATGTCCTTTATGTCGATAGATACACGAGGAAATATCCTGGAGATCCAAGAGAAGCACTGTACCAAGTGGCCATGGCGGGAGTTGGAGCCATGGGAACAACGTTCGCAACCTCAAGCACACCACCTGAAAGTTCCCCAAGGCGAAATAGTCCTCGACCTGCCACAGTAGCGCGGGACTCTCCACTGGTAGGTGATGCGAGAGACACAGCGACACAAGCGTGAGTCGATAGAGCACGACAAGAGAGAAGAGAACGTCGGCACTCACCAGAAGTAGACGAAGAAGATATGTGTGGGCTTCCTTGCTTCACTCGACGAGTTCGCAAAACTCGGGTTCCGTCTGGGTTTAAATTGCCAGACAACTATAAAAAGTTCGACGGTCTGAAAGATCCTGAGGACTGGTTAGTCGACTACCTGAAGAAAGTGAAGTTGACGGGTGGAACTAGAGCAACTGCTATGCAGAGCATCCAGGTTCACCTCAGCGGAGCCGCAAGATCATGGATAAATAAGTTGCCAGAAGGATCCATCGACAGCTGGGAAATTTTTAAAGATATGTTTGTGAAATTTTTTCGATCCACGTGCAAGAAACCCGCGTCAATAGAGAAGCTAAGGGCCTGCAGGCAGAAATATGACGAACCAATGAGGATGTATATCCAGATATGGAACATTATAAAAATTCGGCAGAGAACATATCCAACGAAAGAGAAATAGATGCATTTGTTGCGGGGATCCGAAGAAAGGACTTAATCGAGGATTTGGGAAGGTCTAACCCGAAAACAATAGCAGGGCTCATGGAGATAGCAAATCGCTGGACAGATGGCGAAGATGTTGTTCAAAACAAACGGCACAGGTCACCCGAGGAAGACCGCAACAGAAATAACTGATGGCGTGTATTTCACACGTTCGTTGGGGAACCCCAAGAGGAAGGTATGATGCGCACAGCAGCAAGTTTTCCCTCAGAAAGAAACCAAGGTTTATCGAACCAGGAGGAGCCAAGAAGCACGTTGAAGGTTGATGGCGGCGGGATGTAGTGCGGCGCAACACCGCAGATCCCGGCGCCAACGTGGAACCCGCACAACACAACCAAAGTACTTTGCCCCAACGAAACAAGTGAGGTTGTCAATCTCACCGGCTTGCCGTAACAAAGGATTAACCGAATTGTGTGGAAGATGATTGTTTGCAGAGAAAACAGTAAAAACAAGTATTGCAGCAGATTTGTATTTCAGTATTAAAAGAATGGACCGGGGTCCACAGTTAACTAGAGGTGTCTCTCCCATAAGATAAAAGCATGTTGGGTGAACAAATTACAGTCGAGCAATTGACAAATAGAGAGGGCATAACAATGCACATACATGTCATGATAAGTATAGTGAGATTTAATTGGGCATTACGACAAAGTACATAGACCGCCATCCAACCGCATCTATGCCTAAAAAGTCCACCTTCGAGTTATCGTCCGAACCCCTTCCAAGTATTAAGTTGCTAAACAACGGACAATTGCATTAAGTATGGTGCGTAATGTAATCAATAACTACATCCTCGGACATAGCATCAATGTTTTATCCCTAGTGGCAACAAGCACAACACAACCTTAGAACTTTCTCGTCACCGTCACAGTGTCAATGCAGGCATGAACCCACTATCGAGCATAAATACTCCCTCTTGGAGTTACTAGCATCAACTTGGCCGGAGCCTCTACTAATAACGGAGAGCATGCAAGATCATAAACAACACATATGCAATAACTTGATAATTAACATAACATGGTATTCTCTATCCATCGGATCCCGACAAACACAACATAGAGTATTACGGATAGATGATCTTGATCATGTTAGGCAGCTCACAAGATCCAACAATGAAGCACAATGAGGAGAAGACAACCATCTAGCTACCGCTATGGACCCATAGTCCAGGGGTGAACTACTCACTCATCACTCCGGAGGCGACCATGGCGGTGTAGAGTCCTCCGGGAGATGAATCCCCTCTCCGGCAAGGTGCCGGAGGAGATCTCCAGAATCCCCCGAGATGGGAACGGCGGCGGCGGCGTCTCGGGAAGGTTTTCCGTATCGTGGTTTTTCGCCTCGGGGTTTCGCGACGGAGGCTTTAAGTAGGCGGAAGGGCGGAGTCGGAGGGCCGACGAGGGGCCCACACCATAGGGCGGCGCGGCCCTCCTTGGCCGCGCCGCCTTGTGGTGTCGCCACCTCGTGGCCCCACTTCGTATGCTCTTCGGTCTTCTCGGAAGGTTCGTGGCAAAATAGGCCCCGGGACTTGATTTCGTCCAATTCCGAGAATATTTCGTTACTAGGATTTCTGAAACCAAAAACAAGCAATCGGCACTTCGGCATCTTGTTAATAGGTTAGTTCCGTAAAATGCACGAATATGACATAAAGTGTGCATAAAACATGTAGGTATCATCAATAATATGGCATGGAACATAAGAAATTATCGATACGTCTGAGACGTATCAAGCATCCCCAAGCTTAGTTCGCTCGTCCCGAGCAGGTAAAACGATAACAAAGATAATTTCTGAAGTGACATGCCATCATAAACTTGATCATACTATTTGTAAACATATGTAATGAATGCAGCGATCAAAACAATGGTAATGACATGAGTAAACAAGTGAATCATAAAGCAAAGACTTTTCATGAATAGTACTTCAAGACAAGCATCAATAAGTCTTGCATAAGAGTTAACTCATAAAGCAATAAATCAAAGTAAAGGTATTGAAACAACACAAAGGAAGATTAAGTTTCAGCGGTTGCTTTCAACTTGTAACATGTATATCTCATGGATAATTGTCAATGCAAAGCAATATAACAAGTGCAATATGCAAGTATGTAGGAATCAATGCACAGCTTCACACAAGTGTTTGCTTCTTGAGGTGGAGAGAGATAGGTGAACTGACTCAACATAAAAGTAAAAAAGAATGGTCCTTCAAAGAGGAAAGCATCGATTGCTATATTTGTGCTAGAGCTTTTATTTTGAAAACATGAAACAATTTTGTCAACGGTAGTAATAAAGCATATGAGTTATGTAAATTATATCTTACAAGTTGCAAGCCTCATGCATAGTATACTAATAGTGCCCGCACCTTGTCCTAATTAGCTTGGACTATTGGATCTTTGCAATGCACATGTTTTAACCAAGTGTCACAATGGGGTACCTCCATGCCGCCCGTACAAAGGTCTAAGGAGAAAGCTCGCATTTTCGATTTCTCGCTTTTGATTATTCTCAACTTAGACATCCATACCGGGACAACATGGACAACCGATAATGGACTCCTCTTTAATGCATAAGCATGTGGCAACAATTATTATTCTCATATGAGATTGAGGATGTGTGTCCAAAACTGAAACTTCCACCATGAATCATGGCTTTAGTTAGCGGCCCAATGTTCTTCTCTAACAATATGCATGCTCCAACCATAAAGGTGGTAGATCTCTCTTACTTCAGACAAGACGGACATGCATAGCAACTCACATGATATTCAACAAAGAATAGTTGATGGCGTCCCCAGAAAACATGGTTATCGCACAACAAGCAACTCAATAAGAGATAAAGTGCATAAGTACATATTCAATACCACAATAGTTTTTAAGCTATTTGTCCCATGAGCTATATATTGCAAAGGTGAATGATGGAATTTTAAAGGTAGCACTCAAGCAATTTACTTTGGAATGGCTGGATAAATACCATGTAGTAGGTAGGTATGGTGGACACAAATGGCATAGTGGTTGGCTCAAGTATTTTGGATGCATGAGAAGTATTCCCTCTCGATACAAGGTTTAGGCTAGCAAGGTTATTTGAAACAAACACAAGGATGAACGGTACAGCAAAACTCACATAAAAGACATATTGTAAACATTATAAGACTCTACACCGTCTTCCTTGTTGTTCAAAACTCAATACTAGATATTATCTAGACTCTAGAGAAACTAAATATGCAAACCAAATTAGCAAGCTCTAAGTGTTTCTTCATTAATGGGTGCAAAGTATATGATGCAAGAGCTTAAACATGAGCACAACAATTGCCAAGTATCAAATTATCCAAGACATTTTAGAATTACTACATGTAGCATTTTCCAATTCCAACCATATAACAAATTAACAAAGAAGAAACTTCGCCATGGATACTATGAGTAGAGCCTAAGGACATACTTGTCCATATGCTACAGCGGAGCGTGTCTCTCTCCCATAAAGTGAATGCTAGGATCCATTTTATTCAAACAAAACAAAAACAAAAACAAACCGACGCTCCAAGCAAAGTGCATAAGATGTGACGGAATAAAAATATAGTTTCAGGGGAGGAACTCGATAATGTTGTCGATGAAGAAGGGGATGCCTTGGGCATCCCCAAGCTTAGACGCTTGAGTCTTCTTAGAATATGCAGGGGTGAACCACCGGGCATCCCCAAGCTTAGAGCTTTCACTCTCCTTGATCATATTGCATCATACTCCTCTCTTGATCCTTGAAAACTTCCTCCACACCAAACTCGAAACAACTCATTAGAGGGTTAGTGCATAATAAAAATTAACATGTTCAGAGGTGACACAATCATTCTTAACACTTCTGGACATTGCATAAGGCTACTGGACATTAATGGATCAAAGAAATTCATCCAACATAGCAAAAGAGGCAATGCGAAATAAAAGGCAGAATCTGTCAAAACAGAACAGTCCGTAAAGATGGATTTTATTAGGCCACCAGACTTGCTCAAATGAAAATGCTCAAATTGAATGAAAGTTGCGTACATATCTGAGGATCATGCACGTAAATTGGCTTAATTTTATGAGCTACCTACAGGGAGGTAGACCCAGATTCGTGACAGCAAAGAAATCTGGAACTGCGCAGTAATCCAAATCTAGTACTTACTTTACTATCAAAGACTTTACTTGGCACAACAAAACATAAAACTAAGATAAGGAGAGGTTGCTACAGTAGTAAACAACTTCCAAGACTCAAATATAAAACAAAAATGCTGTAGTAAAAACATGGGTTGTCTCCCATAAGCGCTTTTCTTTAACGCCTTTCGGCTAGGCGCAGAAAGTGTAACTCAAGTGTTATCGAAGGGTGGTGCACCTACAGCGGGGTTTGGAGTTTTCTCAACCATGCATAGTATATTGGATACATAAGTTTCAGCGTCTCCCTTTTCATTAGTCTTGGGCTTGCTACTCTCATCGAACAAATTTTCAGGAACAAGCCAAGCATAGTTATTTTCTAGTGCATCATTCATAGCTAGGAGTTTGCATGGTATTGGTTCTTTGATCTCCCCACCATCATTAGCATTATTAGTGTACCTTATCCTATCCATGTCCATTTTTTGAAGGAGACTAACAAAATTAGTCTGAGAACCAAGCATATTAAATTTAGCGAAGACCTTTCTAGCCTCTCTTGCTAGACCACCAAATTCTCTAAGAAGGGTTTCTAAAACAAAATCTTTCTTTTCCCCCTCTTCCAAATCACCAAGTATAAGAAACATGTGTTGGATTATAGGATTGAGATTAACAAATTTAGTTTCCAACATGCGAACTAAAGCAGCAGCAGTTTCATAAGTAGGAGCAAGTTCTACCAAGTGTCTATCTTCAAAATCTTCAACGGTACTAACATGATCGAAGAATTCTTCTATATTGTTTCTCCCAATGATAGACCCGCGTCCTACCGGTATGTTTTTTGTGGTAAAATTAAAAGGAAACATGATGAATCAAGTAAAGTAAATGCAAGTAACTAATTTTTTTGTGTTTTTGATATAGAGTGCAAGACAGTAAATAAAGTAAAACTAGCAACTAATTTTTTTTGTGTTTTGATATAAGTGCAGCAAACAAAGTAGTAAACAAAATAAAGCAAGACAAAAACAAAGTAAAGAGATTGAGAAGTGGAGACTCCCCTTGCAGCGTGTCTTGATCTCCCTGGCAACAGCGCTAGAAAAAGAGCTTGATGGCGTGTATTTCACACGTTCGTTGGGAACCCCAAGAGGAAGGTATGATGCGCACAACAGCAAGTTTTCCCTCAGAAAGAAACCAAGGTTTATCGAACCAGGAGGAGCCAAGAAGCACGTTGAAGGTTGATGGCGGCGGGATGTAGTGCGGCGCAACACCGGAGATCCCGGCGCCAACGTGGAACCCGCACAACACAACCAAAGTACTTTGCCCCAACGAAACAGTGAGGTTGTCAATCTCACCAGCTTGTCAGTAACAAAGGATTAATCGAATTGTGTGGAAGATGATTGTTTGCAGAGAAAATAGTAAAAACAAGTATTGCAGCAGATTTGTATTTCAAGTATTAAAAGAATGGACCGGGGTCCACAGTTCACTAGAGGTGTCTCTCCCATAAGATAAAAGCATGTTGGGTGAACAAATTATAGCCGAGCAATTGACAAATAGAGAGGGCATAACAATGCACATACATGTCATGATAAGTATAGTGAGATTTAATTGGGCATTACGACAAAGTACATAGACCGCCATCCAACCGCATCTATGCCTAAAAAGTCCACCTTCGAGTTATCGTCCGAACTCCTTCCAGTATTAAGTTGCTAAACAACGGACAATTGCATTAAGTATGGTGCGTAATGTAATCAATAACTACATCCTCGGACATAGCATCAATGTTTTATCCCTAGTGGCAACAAGACAACACAACCTTAGAACTTTTCGTCATTGTCCCAGTGTCAATGCAGCATGAACCCACTATCGAGCATAAATACTCCCTCTTGGAGTTACTAGCATCAACTTGGCCTGAGCCTCTACTAATAACGGAGAGCATGCACGATCATAAACAACACATATGCAATAACTTGATAATTAACATAACATGGTATTCTCTATCCATCGGATCCCGACAAACACAACATAGAGTATTACGAGATAGATGATCTTGATCATGTTAGGCAGCTCACAAGATCCAACAATGAAGCACAATGAGGAGAAGACAACCATCTAGCTACCGCTATGGACCCATAGTCCAGGGGTGAACTACTCACTCATCACTCCGAGGCGACCATGGCGGTGTAGAGTCCTCCGGGAGATGAATCCCCTCCCGGCAGGGTGCCGGAGGAGATCTCCGCAATCCCCCGAGATGGGATCGGCAGCGGCGGCGTCTCGCGGAAGGTTTTCCGTATCGTGGTTTTTCGCCTCAGGGGTTTCGCGACGGAGGCTTTAAGTAGGCGGAAGGGCGGAGTCGGAGGGCTGACGAGGGGCCCACACCATAGGGCGGCGCGGGCCCCTCCTTGGCCGCGCCGCCTTGTGGTGTCGCCACCTCGTGGCCCCACTTCGTATGCTCTTCGGTCTTCCGGAAGGTTCGTGGCAAAATAGGCCCCGGGACTTGATTTCGTCCAATTCCGAGAATATTTCGTTACTAGGATTTACGAAACCAAAAACAGTAAGAACAAAGAATCGGCACTTCGGCATCTTGTTAATAGGTTAGTTCCAGAAAATGCACGAATATGACATAAAGTGTGCATAAAACATGTAGGTATCATCAATAATATGGCATGGAACATAAGAAATTATCGATACGTCGGAGACGTATCAATAACAACCAAAATAGGCGACATTTTTCTCGACAGTTCTCAGATTATGATGGTCCCGGCAAAGTAGCGGCTGGCTTCCGAGGAAATAGTGGAAGAAATCATCGAGATGACTATCAGAGGAGCAACGAGCAGCGCAACGATCACAGGGATGCTCCAAGTTCTAGCAGGCAAAATAATCGGCCGAGGTTTCAAAGGCCTGATACGTCTCCAACGTATCGATAATTTCTTGTGTTCCATGCCACATTATTGATGTTATCTACATGTTTTATGCACACTTTATGTCATATTCGTGCATTTTCTGGAACTAACCTATTAACAAGATGCCGAAGTGCCGCTTGTCGTTTTCAGCTGTTTTTGGTTTCAGAAATCCTAGTAAAGAAATATTCTCGGAATTGGACGAAATAAAAGCCCGGAGGCCTATTTTCTCACGAAGCTTCCGTAAGACCGAAGACGAGACGAAGAGGGGCCACGGGGTGGCCAAACCCTAGGGCGGCGCGGCCCCACCCCCGGCCGCGCCGGCTCGTGGTTTGGCCCCCCGTGCCGCCTCTCGACTTGCCCTTCCGCCTACTTAAAGCCTCCGTGACGAAACCCCCAGTACCGAGAGCCACGATACGGAAAACATTACTGAGACGTCGTCGCCGCCGATCCCATCTCGGGGGATCCTGGAGATCGCCTCCGGCACCCTGCCGGAGAGGGGAATCATCTCCCGGAGGACTCTACACCGCCATGGTCGCCTCCGGAGTGATGAGTGAGTAGTCTACCCCTGGACTATGGGTCCATAGCAGTAGCTAGATGGTTGTCTTCTCCCCATTGTGCTATCATTGTCGGATCTTGTGAGCTTCCTATCATGATCAAGATCATCTATATGTAATTCTATATGTTGCGTTTGTTGGGATCCGATGAATAGAGAATACTTGTTATGTTGATTATCAAAGTTATGCTTATGTGTTGTTTATGATCTTGCATGCTCTCCGTTTCTAGTAGAGGCTCTGCCCAAGTTTTTACTTTTAACTCCAAGAGGGAGTACTTATGCTCGATAGTGGGTTCATGCCCGCATTGACACTGGGACAAAGGATGAAAGTTCTAAGGTTGTGTTGTGCTATTGCCACTAGGGATAAAACATTGATGCTATGTCTAAGGATGTAGTTGTTGATTACATTACGCACCATACTTAATGCAATTGTCCGTTGCTTGCAACTTAATACTCGGAGGGGTTCGGATGATAACCCGAAGGTGGACTTTTTAGGCATAGATGCAGCTTGGATGGCGGTCTATGTACTTTGTCGTAATGCCCAATTAAATCTCACTATACTCATCATGATATGTATGTGCATGGTCATGCTCTCTTTATTTGTCAATTGCCCAACCGTAATTTGTTCACCCAACATGCTGTTCGTCTTATGGGAGAGACACCTCTAGTGAACTGTGGACCCCGGTCCAATTATCTTTATCGAAATACAATCTATCGCAATACTTGTTTTTACCGTTTTCTCTCGCAAACAATCATCTTCCACACAATACGGTTAATCCTTTGTTACAGCAAGCCGGTGAGATTGACAACCTCACTCGTTTCGTTGGGGCAAAGTACTTTGGTTGTGTTGTGCAGGTTCCACGTTGGCGCCGGAATCTCCGGTGTTGCGCCGCACTACATCCCGCCGCCATCAACCTTCAACGTGCTTCTTGGCTCCTCCCGGTTCGATAAACCTTGGTTTCTTTCTGAGGGAAAACTTGCTGCCGTGCGCATCATACCTTCCTCTTGGGGTTGCCCAACGAACGTGTGAAATACACGCCATCAAGCTCTTTTTCTGGCGCCGTTGTCGGGGAGATCAAGACACGCCGCAAGGGGAGTCTCCACTTCTCAATCTCTTTACTTTGTTTTTGTCTTGCTTAGTTTTATTTACTACTTTGTTTGCTGCACTAAATCAAAATACAAAAAAATTAGTTGCTAGTTTTACTTTATTTACTGTCTTGTTTGCTATATCGAAAACACAAAAAAATTAGTTTACTTGCATTTACTTTATCTAGTTTGTTTTATTTACTATTGCTAAAATGGTCAACCCTGAAAATACTAAGTTGTGTGACTTCACTAGCACAAATAATAATGATTTCTTATGCACACCTATTGCTCCACCTGCTACTACAGCAGAATTCTTTGAAATTAAACCTGCTTTACTGAATCTTGTTATGAATAATCAATTTTCTGGAATTAGTTCTGATGATGCTCGCTGCCCATCTTAATAATTTTGTTGAACTATGTGAAATGCAAAAATATAAAGATGTAGATGGTGATATTATTAAACTAAAATTGTTCCCTTTCTCATTAAGAGGGAGAGCTAAAGATTAGCCGCTATCTCTCGCCTAAGAATAGTATTGATTCATGGACTAAATGCAAGGATGCTTTTATTGGTAGATATTATCCCCCTGCTAAAATTATATCTTTGAGGAGTAGCATAATGAATTTTAAACAATTAGATACTGAACATGTTGCTCAAGCTTGGGAAAGAATGAAATCTCCGGTTAAAAATTGCCCAACCCATGGACCGACTACTTGGATGATCATCCAAACCTTCTATGCAGGACTAAATTTTTCTTCGTGGAATTTATTGGATTCAGCTGCTGGAGGTACCTTTATGTCCATCACTCTTGGTGAAGCAACAAAGCTTCTTGATAATATGATGATCAACTACTCGAATGGCACACGGAAAGAGCTCCACAAGGTAAGAAGGTAAATTCTGTTGAGGAATCCTCTTCCTTGAATGATAAGGTTGATGCTATTATGTCTATGCTTGCAAATGATAGGACTAATGGTGATCCTAATAATGTTCCATTAGCTTCATTGGTTGCACAAGAAGAACATGTTGATGTAAACTTCATTAAAAATAATAATTTCAACAACAATGCTTATCGGAACAATTCTAGTAATAACTATAGGCCATATCCTTATAATAATGGTAACGGTTATGCTAATTCTTATGGGAATTCTTACAACAATAATAGGAATACACCCCCTGGACTTGAGGCCATGCTTAAAGAATTTATTAGTACACAAACCGCCTTTAACAAATCTGTTGAGGAAAAGCTCAATAAAATTGATATTCTTGTTTCTAGAGTTGATAGTCTTGCCTCCGATGTTGATCTTTTGAAATCGAAAGTTATGCCTAATAGGGATATTGAAAATAAAATTGTTACTACAGCAAATGCCATTCAAGTTAGAATTAATGAGAATATAAGATTAATGGCTGAACTGCGTGCTAGGTGGGATAGAGAAGAAAATGAAAAACTAGCTAAAGAGAAGAATATAGCTAAAGTTTGGACTATTACCACCACTAGTAATGCTAATGCTGCACATGTTGCTGAACCTCCTACTCATACTAATAAAAGAATTGGTGTTAGCAATGTTTCCACTTCTAATGCAAAGCGCGAAAACTGCTCGAAACCGTTAAAACCAGCTGAAACCGCTCGTGATAAAGCTCGCTGAAATTTTTTCCAACATTGGGGATGATGATCCCATTGCTTTAGATTATAATGGTTTGAATTTTGATGATTGCCACATCTCTGAAGTTATAAAGTTCTTGCAAAAACTTGCTAAAAGTCCTAATGCTAGTGCTATAAATTTGGCTTTCACGCATCATATTACAAATGCTCTCATAAAAGCTAGAGAAGAGAAACTAGAGCGCGAAGCCTCTATTCCTAAAAAGCTAGAAGATGGTTGGGAGCCCATCATTAAGATGAAGGTTAAAGATTTTGATTGTAATGCTTTATGTGATCTTGGTGCAAGTATTTCTGTTATGCCGAAGAAAATTTATAATATGCTTGACTTGCCACCACCGAAAAATTGTTATTTGGATGTTAATCTTGCTGATCATTCTACAAAGAAACCTTTGGGTAAAGTTGATAATGTTCGCATTACCGTTAACAATAATCTTGTTCCCGTTGATTTTGTTGTCTTGGATATTGAATGCAATGCATCTTGTCCAATTATATTGGGAAGACCTTTTCTTCGAACCGTTGGTGCTATTATTGATATGAGGGAAGGTAATATAAAATATCAATTTCCTCTCAAGAAAGGTATGGAACACTTCCCTAGAAAGAGAATGAAGTTACCTTATGATTCTATCATTAGAACAAATTATGATGTTGATGCTTCATCTCTCGATGTTACTTGATACACACTTTCTGCGCCTAGCTGAAAGGCGTTAAAGAAAAGCGCTTATGGGAGACAACCCATGTTTTTACCTACAGTACCTTGTTTTTATTTTGTGTCTTGGAAGTTGTTTACTACTGTAGCAACCTCTCCTTATCTTAGTTTTGAGTTTTGTTGTGCCAAGTTAAGCCGTTGATAGAAAAGTAAGTACTAGATTTGGATTACTGCGCAGTTCCAGATTTCTTTGCTGTCACGAATCTGAG
>NC_061508.1:332024144-332142228 GCF_022539505.1 Lolium rigidum
TCAAACAAAACAAAATAAAAACAAACTGAGTGCTTCAAGAAAAGCACATAAGATGTGATGGAATAAAACAGGTTTTAAGGGAGGAACCCGATAATGTTGAATGATTAAGAAGGATGCCTGGGTAGTCCCCAAGCTTAGACGCTTGAGTCTTCAGAATAAGGTAGAATCACTGTATCCTCAAGCTTAGAGCTTTCACCTCCTTGATCATATTGCATCATACTCCTCTCTTGATCCTTGAAAACTTCCTCCACACCAACCTAGAACAACTCATTAGAGGGTTAGTGGACAATAAAACACATGTTCAGAGGTGGACACAATCATTTTAACACTTCTAGCCACGCGGTAGCAGCTACCGGACATTCATGGACTTGCACCATCCCATAGCAAAAGAGGCAATGCGAACAGGTTATGAGAATCTCCACAAACAGAACAGTTCTTTATTGACGAATTTTATCTGAAAACAGACTAAGCTCAAATGAAAATGCCTAGCTGAATGAAAATTGCGTGCATATATCTGAGGATCACTCACGGAATGGTGCAGACTTTTCGTAGCACGCCATAGAGAAAACAGCCCAGATTCGTGACAGCGGGGTCCGTGAACTCAGCTAGCTGATACGCGTACAGCACGCGTCCGTTGGGAACCCCAAGACGAACATGCATAGCAACTCACATGAAATTCAACAAAGAATAGTTGATGGCGTCCCCAGTGAACATGGTTATCGCACAACAAGCAACTTAATAAGAGATAAAGTGCATAAGTACATATTCAATACCACAATAGTTTTTAAGCTATTTGTCCCATGAGCTATATATTGCAAAGGTGAATGATGGAATTTTAAAGGTAGCACTCAAGCAATTTACTTTGTAATGGCGGAGAAATACCATGTAGTAGGTAGGTATGGTGGACACAGATGGCATAGTGGTTGGCTCAAGGATTTTGGATGCATGAGAAGTAATCCCTCTCGATACAAGGTTTAGGCTAGCAAGGCTATTTGAAACAAACACAAGGATGAACCGGTGCAGCAAAACTCACATAAAAGACATATTGTAAACATTATAAGACTCCACACCGTCTTCCTCGTTGTTCAAACTCAATACTAGAAATTATGTAGACCTTAGAGAGACCAAATATGCAAACCAAATTTTAGCATGCTCTATGTATTTCTTCATTAATGGGTGCAAAGTATATGATGCAAGAGCTTAAACATGAGCACAACAATTGCCAAGTATCACATTACCCAAGACATTTTAGCAATTTACTACATGTATCATTTTCCAATTCCAACCATATAACAATCTAACGAAGAAGAAACTTCGCCATGAATACTATGAGTAGAGCCTAAGGACATACTTGTCCATATGCTACAGCGGAGCGTGTCTCTCTCCCATACAGTGAATGCTAGGATCCATTTATTCAAACAAAACAAAAACAAAAACAAGCCGACGCTCCGAGAAAAGCACATAAGATGTGATGGAATAAAAATATAGTTTCGGGGGAGGAACTCGATAATGTTGTCGATGAAGAAGGGGATGCCTTGGGCATCCCCAAGCTTAGACAGCTGAGTCTTCTTAGAATATGCAGGGGTGAACCACCGGGGCATCCCCAAGCTTAGAGCTTTCACTCTCCTTGATCATGTTGTATCATCTCCCTCTCTTGATCCTTGAAAACTTCCTCCACACCAAACTTAGAACAACTCATTAGAGGATTAGTGGACAATAAATATTAACATGTTCAGAGGTGACACAATCATTCTTAACACTTCTGGACATTGCATAAAGCTACTGGACATTAATGGATCAAAGAAATTCATCCAACATAGCAAAAGAGGCAATGCGAAATAAAAGGCAGAATCTGTCAAAACAGAACAGTTCGTATTGACGAATTTTATCAAGGCACCAGACTTGCTCAAATGAAAATGCTCAAATTGAATGAAAGTTGCGTACATATCTGAGGATCACTCACGTAAATTGGCATAAGTTTCTGAGTTACCTACAGAGAAAACAGCCCAGATTCGTGACAGCAAAAAATCTGTTTACGTGCAAGTAATCCAAATCTAGTATGAACTTTACTATCAACGACTTTACTTGGCACAACAAAACACTAAACTAAGATAAGGAGAGGTTGCTACAGTAGTAAACAACTTCCAAGACACAAAATAAAAACAAAGTACTGTAGTAAAAACCATGGGTTGTCTCCCATAAGCGCTTTTCTTTAACGCCTTTCGGCTAGGCGCGAAAGTGTGTATCAAGTATTATCAAAGGGTGGTGCATCTTCAGCGGGGTGTGGAGTTTTCTCAACCAGGCATAGTATATTAGATACATAAGTTTTAGCGTCCCCCTTTTCATTAGTCTTGGGCTTGCTACTCTCATCAAACAAATTTTCGAGAACAAACCAAGCATAATTATTTTCTAGTGCATCATTCATCGCTAGGAGCTTACATGGTATTGGTGCTTTGATCTCCCCACCATCATTAATATTATTAGTGTACTTTATTCTATCCATATCCATCTTTTCAAGGAGACTAACAAAATTGGTATAAGAACCAAGCACATTATATTTAGCAAAGACCTTTCTAGCCTCTCTTGCTATACCACCAAATTCTCTAAGAAGGGTTTCTAAAACAAAGTCTTTCTTTTCCCCTTCTTCCATATCACCGAGTGTAAGAAACATGTGTTGGATTATAGGATTGAGGTTAACAAATTTAGTTTCCATCATACGAACTAAAGCAGCAGCGGCAATTTCATAGGTAGGAGTAAGTTCTACCAAGTGTCTATCTTCAAATTCTTCAACGGTACTGACATGATTGAAAAATTCTTCTATATTATTTCTCCCAATTATAGACCCACGTCCTACCGGTATGTCTTTCGTGGTAAAATTAAAAGGAAACATGATGAATCAAGTAAAGTAAATGCAAGTAACTAATTTTTTTTGTGTTTTTGATATAGCAAACAAGATAGCAAATAAAGTAAAACTAGCAACTAATTTTTTTTGTATTTTGATTTAGTGCAGCAAACAAAGTAGTAAATAAAACTAAGCAAGACAAAAACAAAGTAAAGAGATTGGGAAGTGGAGACTCCCCTTGCAGCGTGTGTTGATCTCCCCGGCAACGGCGCCAGAAAAAGAGCTTGATACGCGTACAGCACGCGTCCGTTGGGAACCCCAAGAGGAAGGTGTGATGCGTACAGCGGCAAGTTTTCCCTCAGTATGAAACCAAGGTTTATCGAACCAGTAGGAGCCAAGAAGCACGTTGAAGGTTGATGGCGGTGGGATGTAGTGAGGCGCAACACCAGAGATTCCGGCGCCAACGTGGAACCTGCACAACACAACCAAAGTACTTTGCCCCAACGAAACAGCGAGGTTGTCAATCTCACCGGCTTGCTGTAACAAAGGATTAGATGTATAGTGTGGATGATGATTGTTTGCGGAAAAACAGGTAGAACAGTATTGCGGTAGATTGTATTTCGGTATAGAGAATTGGACCGGGGTCCACAGTTCACTAGAGGTGTCTCTCCCATAAGATAAACGAGCATGTTGGGTGAACAAATTACAGTTGGGCAATTGACAAATAAAGAGGGCATGACCATGCACATACATATTATGATGAGTATAGTGAGATTTAATTGGGCATTACGACAAAGTACATAGACCGCTATCCAGCATGCATCTATGCCTAAAAAGTCCACCTTCGAGGTTATCATCCGAACCCCCTCCGGTATTAAGTTGCTAACAACGGACAATTGCATTAAGTATTGCGCGTAATGTAATCGGTAACTACATCCTTGAACATAGCACCAATGTTTTATCCCTAGTGGCAACAGCACATCCATAATCTTAGAGATTTCTGTCACTTCCCCAGATTCACGGAGACATGAACCCACTATCGAGCATAAATACTCCCTCTTGGAGTTACAAGCATCTACTTGGCTAGAGCATCTACTATTAACGGAGAGCATGCAAGATCATAAACAACACATAGACATAACTTTGATAATCAACATAACAAGTATTCTCTATTCATCGGATCCCAACAAACGCAACATATAGAATTACGGATAGATGATCTTGATCATGTTAGGCAGCTCACAAGATCCGACAATTAAGCACAATGGGGAGAAGACAACCATCTAGCTACTGCTATGGACCCATAGTCCAGGGGTAGACTACTCACACATCACTCCGGAGGCGACCATGGCGGCGTAGAGTCCTCCGGGAGATGATTCCCCTCTCCGGCGAGGGTGCCGGAGGCGATCTCTCGAATCCCCCGAGATGGGATTGGCGGCGGCGGCGTCTCCGGAAGGTTTTCCGTATCGTGGCTCTCCGTGCTGGGGGTTTCGCGATGGAGGCTTTAAGTAGGCGGAAGGGCAGGTCGGGGGGCCACACGAGGGCCCCACACCACGGGTCGGCGCGGCCAAGGGGCGGGCCGCGCCACCCTAGGGTTTGGGCGCCTCGTGGCCCCACTTCGTCTCCTCTTCGGTCTTACGGAAGCTTCGTGGCAAAATAGGACCCCGGGCGTTGATTTCGTCCAATTCCGAGAATATTTCATTACTAGGATTTCTGAAACCAAAAACAGCAGAAAACGAGCAAGCGGCACTTCGGCATCTTGTTAATAGGTTAGTTCCGGAAAATGCACGAATATGACATAAAGTGTGCATAAAACATGTAGATATCATCAATAATGTGGCATGGAACACAAGAAATTATCGATACGTCGGAGACGTATCAGCATCCCCAAGCTTAGTTATGCTCGTCCCGAGCAGGTAAAACGATAACAAAGATAATTTCTGGAGTGACATGCCATTATAACCTTGATCATACTATTTGTAAAGCATATGTACTGAATGCAGCGATCAACACAATGTATATGACATGAGTAAACAAGTGAATCATAAAGCAAAGACTTTTCATGAATAGTACTTCAAGACAAGCATCAATAAGTCTTGCATAAGAGTTAACTCATAAAGCAATAATTCATAGTAAAAGCATTGAAGCAACACAAAGGAAGATTAAGTTTCAGCGGTTGCTTTCAACTTGTAACACGTATATCTCATGGATATTGTCAACATAGAGTAATATAATAAGTGCAATATGCAAGTATGTAGGAATCAATGCACAGTTCACAAGTGTTTGCTTCTTGAGATGGAGAGAAATAGGTGAACTGCCTCAACAATGAAAGTAAAAGAATGGTCCTCCATAGAGGAAAAGCATCGATTGCTATATTTGTGCTAGAGCTTTGATTTTGAAAACATGAAACAATTTTGTCAACGGTAGTAATAAATCATATGTATCATGTAAATTATATCTTACAAGTTGCAAGCCTCATGCATAGTATACTAATAGTGCCCGCACCTTGTCCTAATTAGCTTGGATTACCGGATCATCGCAATGCACATGTTTTAACCAAGTGTCACAAAGGGGTACCTCTATGCCGCTTTGTACAAAGGTCTAAGGAGAAAGCTCGCATTGGATTTCTCGCTATTGATTATTCTCAACTTAGACATCCATACCGGGACAACATAGACAACGAGATAATGGACTCCTCTTTTATGCATAAGCATGTGGCAACAATTAATAATTTTCTCATATGAGATTGAGGATATATGTCCAAAACTGAAACTTCCACCATGGATCATGGCTTTAGTTAGCGGCCCAATGTTCTTCTCTAACAATATGCATGCTTAACCATAAGGTGGTAGATCTCCCTTACTTCTGACAAGACGAACATGCATAGCAACTCACATGAAATTCAACAAAGAATAGTTGATGGCGTCCCCAGGTGAACATGGTTATCGCACAACAAGCAACTTAATAAGAGATAAAGTGCATAAGTACATATTCAATACCACAATAGTTTTTAAGCTATTTGTCCCATGAGCTATATATTGCAAAGGTGAATGATGGAATTTTAAAGGTAGCACTCAAGCAATTTACTTTGTAATGGCGGAGAAATACCATGTAGTAGGTAGGTATGGTTGACACAAATGGCATAGTGGTTGGCTCAAGGATTTTGGATGCATGAGAAGTAATCTCTCTCGATACAAGGTTTAGGCTAGCAAGGCTATTTGAAACAAACACAAGGATGAACCGGTGCAGCAAAACTCACATAAAAGACATATTGTAAACATTATAAGACTCCACACCGTCTTCCCTGTTGTTCAAACTCAATACTAGAAATTATCTAGACCTTAGAGAGACCAAATATGCAAACCAAATTTTAGCATGCTCTATGTATTTCTTCATTAATGGGTGCAAAGTATATGATGCAAGAGCTTAAACATGAGCACAACAATTGCCAAGTATCACATTACCCAAGACATTTTAGCAATTTACTACATGTATCATTTTCCAATTCCAACCATATAACAATCTAACGAAGAAGAAACTTCGCCATGAATACTATGAGTAGAGCCTAAGGACATACTTGTCCATATGCTACAGTGGAGCGTGTCTCTCTCCCATACAGTGAATGCTAGGATCCATTTATTCAAACAAAACAAAAACAAAAACAAACTGACGCTCCGAGAAAAGCACATAAGATGTGATGGAATAAAAATATAGTTTCAGGGAGGAACTCGATAATGTTGTCGATGAAGAAGGGGATGCCTTGGGCATCCCCAAGCTTAGACGCTTGAGTCTTCTTAGAATATGCAGGGGTGAACCACCGGGGCATCCCCAAGCTTAGAGCTTTCACTCTCCTTGATCATGTTGTATCATCTCCCTCTCTTGATCCTTGAAAACTTCCTCCACACCAAACTTAGAACAACTCATTAGAGGATTAGTGGACAATAAAAATTAACATGTTAAGAGGTGACACAATCATTCTTAACACTTCTGGACATTGCATAAAGCTACTGGACATTAATGGATCAAAGAAATTCATCCAACATAGCAAAAGAGGCAATGCGAAATAAAAGGCAGAATCTGTCAAAACGAACAGGTTCGTATTGACGAATTTTATCAAGGCACCAGACTTGCTCAAATGAAAATGCTCAAATTGAATGAAAGTTGCGTACATATCTGAGGATCACTCACGTAAATTGGCATAAGTTTCTGAGTTACCTACAGAGAAAACAGCCCAGATTCGTGACAGCAAAAAATCTGTTTCTGCGCAGTAATCCAAATCTAGTATGAACTTTACTATCAACGACTTTACTTGGCACAACAAAACACTAAACTAAGATAAGGAGAGGTTGCTACAGTAGTAAACAACTTCCAAGACACAAAATAAAAACAAAGTACTGTAGTAAAAACCATGGGTTGTCTCCCATAAGCGCTTTTCTTTAACGCCTTTCAGCTAGGCGCAGAAAGTGTGTATCAAGTATTATCAAAGGGTGGTGCATCTTCAGCGGGGTGTGGAGTTTTCTCAACCAGGCATAGTATATTAGATACATAAGTTTTAGCGTCCCCCTTTTCATTAGTCTTGGGCTTGCTACTCTCATCAAACAAATTTTCAGGAACAAACCAAGCATAATTATTTTCTAGTGCATCATTCATCGCTAGGAGCTTACATGGTATTGGTGCTTTGATCTCCCCACCATCATTAATATTATTAGTGTACTTTATTCTATCCATATCCATCTTTTCAAGGAGACTAACAAAATTGGTATAAGAACCAAGCATATTATATTTAGCAAAGACCTTTCTAGCCTCTCTTGCTATACCACCAAATTCTCTAAGAAGGGTTTCTAAAACAAAGTCTTTCTTTTCCCCTTCTTCCATATCACCGAGTGTAAGAAACATGTGTTGGATTATAGGACTGAGGTTAACAAATTTAGTTTCCATCATACGAACTAAAGCAGCAGCGGCAATTTCATAGGTAGGAGCAAGTTCTACCAAGTGTCTATCTTCAAAATCTTCAACGGTATCGACATGATTGAAAAATTCTTCTATATTATTTCTCCCAATTATAGACCCACGTCCTACCGGTATGTCTTTCGTGGTAAAATTAAAAGGAAACATGATGAATCAAGTAAAGTAAATGCAAGTAACTAATTTTTTTTGTGTTTTTGATATAGCAAACAAGATAGCAAATAAAGTAAAACTAGCAACTAATTTTTTTTGTATTTTGATTTAGTGCAGCAAACAAAGTAGTAAATAAAACTAAGCAAGACAAAAACAAAGTAAAGAGATTGGGAAGTGGAGACTCCCCTTGCAGCGTGTCTTGATCTCCCCGGCAACGGCGCCTGAAAAAAGAGCTTGATACGCATACGGCACGCGTCCGTTGGGAACCCCAAGAGGAAGGTGTGATGCGTACGGCGGCAAGTTTTCCCTCGGTATGAAACCAAGGTTTATCGAACCGGTAGGAGCCAAGAAGCACGTTGAAGGTTGATGGCGGCGGGATGTAGTGCGGCGCAACACCGGAGATTCCGGCGCCAACGTGGAACCTGCACAACACAACCAAAGTACTTTGCCCCAACGAAACAGCGAGGTTGTCAATCTCACCGGCTTGCTGTAACAAAGGATTAGATGTATAGTGTGGATGATGATTGTTTGCGGAAAAACAGTAGAACAGTATTGCGAGTAGATTGTATTTCGAGTATAGAGAATTGGACCGGGGTCCACGAGTTCACTAGAGGTGTCTCTCCCATAAGATAAATAGCATGTTGGGTGAACAAATTACGGTTGGGCAATTGACAAATAAAGAGGGCATGACCATGCACATACATATTATGATGAGTATAGTGAGATTTAATTGGGCATTACGACAAAGTACATAGACCGCTATCCAGGCATGCATCTATGCCTAAAAAGTCCACCTTCGAGGTTATCATCCGAACCCCCTCCGGTATTAAGTTGCTAACAACGAGACAATTGCATTAAGTATTGCGCGTAATGTAATCGGTAACTACATCCTTGAACATAGCACCAATGTTTTATCCCTAGTGGCAACAAGCACATCCATAATCTTAGAGATTTCTGTCACTTCCCCGGATTCACGGAGACATGAACCCACTATCGAGCATAAATACTCCCTCTTGGAGTTACAAGCATCTACTTGGCCGGAGCATCTACTAGTAACGGAGAGCATGCAAGATCATAAACAACACATAGACATAACTTTGATAATCAACATAACAAGTATTCTCTATTCATCGGATCCCAACAAACGCAACATATAGAATTACGGATAGATGATCTTGATCATGTTAGGCAGCTCACAAGATCCGACAATTAAGCACAATGGGGAGAAGACAACCATCTAGCTACTGCTATGGACCCATAGTCCAGGGGTAGACTACTCACACATCACTCCGGAGGCGACCATGGCGGCGTAGAGTCCTCCGGGAGATGATTCCCCTCTCCGGTAGGGTGCCGGAGGCGATCTCCTGAATCCCCCGAGATGGGATTCGCGACGGCGGCGTCTCTGGAAGGTTTTCCGTATCGTGGCTCTCCGTACTGGGGGTTTCGCGATGGAGGCTTTAAGTAGGCGGAAGGGCAGGTCAGGGGGCCACACGAGGGCCCCACACCACAGGTCGGCGCGGCCAAGGGGCAGGCCGCGCCGCCCTAGGGTTTGGGCGCCTCGTGGCCCCACTTCGTCTCCTCTTCGGTCTTCTGGAAGCTTCGTGGAAAAATAGGACCCTGGGCGTTGATTTCGTCCAATTCTGAGAATATTTCGTTACTAGGATTTCTGAAACCAAAAACAGCAGAAAACAGCAACTGGCACTTCGGCATCTTGTTAATAGGTTAGTCCCAGAAAATGCACGAATATGACATAAAGTGTGCATAAAACATGTAGATATCATCAATAATGTGGCATGGAACACAAGAAATTATCGATACGTCGGAGACGTATCACTAGCATGTGGTCAATCTCACCTCTCATCTTCATGTGTAAAAGGTACAGCGTGGTCAATAAAGACTTACAGCTATCCATGTGCTGTGCTGCAGCTTCAGGACTTCTGTGTGCTAACACCAAATGATTCAGAGTGGGATCCTCATCTTCCTCGGCATGAGGTATATGAGAAAACTCTGAACATAGCAATTCTACTGACTTGTGCTGCCTTATCTCAAGGATTGCCTTGAATAGGCCCATGTGGTAGGCTGTGGTGATAGTTTTGGCTTCTCCGTATGGCATTATACGACTCATCAGCAGTTTTTCCGGTAGTTGGACCGATACTCTGCACTTGGCTAGGATTTCCCCATCATAGTAGGTATACTTGATAACAGGTATCTGTGGATCACAATGAAGTTCCTTCAGCATCCCACACATGAGAGCTGTTATTGGTCCATCATAATCAACAAGCCATCCCTCAACCTTCCTCAAAGTCCTCTTAGGAAAAGTGTTCACCATTATGGCTGTATACAACAACAGAATATTAGTAGTGATAATGCATCATAATAGCTATAATAAAGAATTATCGCACTAAAATATATGGTTTTGCTATTCTCAAGTGAATAATCACCATATTTCTAGAGAATCATTTACTATTTCTACTAGACTCCTACAGGTTTCTTCCCTATACTAGGTTTTTCCAACCTAAGGTCGCAACATTTGCTCTGATACCAGCTGCGGTGACCCAGCATACCACTGCATGTTGTAGTATACAAGTCGTTGATATGATCTTTGCGAAGGGACTTCTTCACAATTTGCCATATCCCTCAGAGTGGTACAACAGAAACATTGCAGGTCATAACACTCCATACTTTATTACAATCATTGTCTTAACAAGTTGGTATTCTCACAGGTCCTATGAGAACACCCTAAGATACTACTTAAGTACGATTACAACTCATAACAATATAAAGAGAGCTCAACAACTTATTTAGGTAAGTTCTACGTTGCTCGGCTCTATGATGCTAGGGTATGTCACTACTCCTCCACCTCCGTGTCATCTGGTCCATAGACTATCCCATAGTCTACGCCTTCCACTCCGCCGGTAAGATCGGGTTCTTCGTAGACCAGCTCGTAACTTCCTTCCGGTGCTCCATTGTTGATGGCCTCCACTTCCGGATCACAGTCTAGCAAGGGTGTCGAAAGAAAGTGAGTACAGGGGTACTCAGCAAGTTCTAAAAGAGTAAAAAGGTGTTTGATGCACTAGCTACGACCATTGATCGGGAAATCGCAGGTCAATGCATGTTTTGAAATCATTTCTTCAAAAGGTTGCTTTTATTATGAAAACTATGCCCGTCGGTCTTCACGGAGTTGATTAGAACTTCGTGGAGTTCCTTTCTGCCGCGTTCGCAGTTCCCTTCCCGGAACAAGGAGTGACAGCCACAATTTGATACACTCTGCGAGAGGTGCGTTACTTTTCCTACAAGAGATCTCACCCTTTTTGCCATCCGCGAGGACTTGCCCCGTTCACACTTCCTTTGGTGTGAGGCCGGGTATAAAGATCCAAGCCCACACCGCCTTCTCCGCGACCGCAAACCCACCCTTTTGTCCAACCGTACACCTCCGGTAGACTTCCCCGATAATACGGCTTTACTCATGGTGTACTCCGGACAATCCTTCATAGATCGTAGAGCCATCATCACTAATGGATGGGGATTTAAAAGGCTATCCCAACCTACGGCGAGTGCCTCCAACACCCCGCCGGCTCTACCAATCCGTTGGCGTGCGAAGGGAAAAGATACGACCGGCTTCCCGCAGGCCATTATAGATCTCATGGTCAACGCGATTTGTACGGCGCTAGAATCACTGGACGGCATTGGTGATTAATCCTAGGGTGATATAACCCATTGCAATGGAACCTCCACCATATCAACACATACCATGGTTCCATTGCCAGCCACATAGTCATATTCATAGTTGGAAAGTAACATTTCATTTGCGATGCAGGAATGATAAGTATATAGCTTTGCATTAAAGTAATAGAAAATACTCAAGTTGACATGAGCAAGGGTGAACTTGCTCGTGGACTGCGAGATAGTGCAGTTCAATGCAGTTGATGGAACCTGGACCTCGGGTTCTGTAAGAAGCATCATTGTCCGGTAAGGACAATGTTATAAAATCCAAATAATGCAATTATGGATGTATTATTTTATGTTGAATCCCTTTACCCCGCTGAGTTATAGCAATTTAGGGTTGCGTTAAAGATTTAGGTCTTTGACAGTAATTTACAATTGATTTAAAAGTATAAACCATTTTAGTACAACAATTCAAAGTAAAACTATTTACTTGGTGATTCCCTTAATCATTCCAAAAATAATTGAAAATTATAGAGTTACCTCTATAGTTTTTGGAATAAAAGGAATATAGTATTTTTTTTCTTGGAAAAATACCTTTTTCAATAGAAATGACTTGGAATATTAGAATTTCATTTTGAAATGTTTGAAAATAAGTATTTGAACTTATTTGAGATTTTTCCTTGAATTTTAATTACAAGGAAATAATAATTTTAAATTCCAAGTTATTATTTAAATTCTTAAAATTCATAATTTTGAATTTGTTTCATAAATTCCATTTCATATTTTATTCTTGTTAAGATTTATTTTTCATTCTTTAATCCAATTTTTAATGGATTTTTAGAGTTGTGTTTGATTTATTAAAATTTGGTAAAGTTCTGGCCTTTTATTAAATGTTAAAAGACCAAAATACCCCCTGGACCCCTATTGGGCCCAGCCCATTTACCTAAGCCCATGGGACAGCCCACTAAGGCTTGCCCCATAGCGGCTCGGTGGCGCCGAACGGCCCACCTCACTCTCACTCACTCGGCCCTCTCACTCGCTCGACCTAACCCTAATCTCTCTCGCGACGCCCTGGCGATGGCGTCGCCGCCATGGCCGCCGCCTCGCTCCGGCCATCACCGTGCTTCCCTGACCTCGCCACCTACCTGATCTGGACCGCCGCGAGACGATCTATCGATCTGTCCGCGTGGTTTCCTCGATTGCTTCCTCTCCTGGCGAATCGCCTCCCCTCTGGATCTCGTGGAGAATCGCCTTGAGCGATTGGGGATCTCCGACGAGCTCTCGCCCTCGCCGTCGACGTGTGCGCCTCCGAGACCGACCTGGCGCGGGTGCTGCTCGCAGTACCTGTGTCGTCGTCTCCGTGCCGTGCTGCTGTGGTGGTGTTCGTCGGTGTAACGCCGGCGCCCTCCCTGGCTTTGCAGCTGCTATGGCCGCGCGAGCACTGCCTCGCCATGCCATAGCCTCTGCCACCAGGCGCGTGTAAGTTGCTCTGCTCCTTCTCCTTCTCCTCTCCATGCCTGTGCGCCTCTCCAAGCTACTGTGCTTCTTCTTCCTTATGCTCTGTTGCTTTCTGGTGATCCTGTGATCACACAGAACTCTGCCATGGTTGCTTAATTCCCCTATGCTTCCCTTTGCTGCAAGATCATGGCCAAATCACCAGTTTCTGGTACTGGCCAGTGTTGCCTTGCTTGCTGTACATGCTCTGTTTGCTTATCTGTTGCTCCTAGCCTGCTCTAATTTTTCTATGCTCTGTTGTGCTTGCTTATGAGCTTGCTATGACATGCTGTACTTGCTTATGGGCTTGCTTGTGCTTACTGGCATGTTATACTTGCTTGTCTAGGTGTACTGTGGTTCATCAGTGACACTTGTGAGTGCCAGTGGTGCTTGGAAAATGCTTATGTGCTTCCTATGTAAGCCAATGATCCATTGGATCATTCCTTGCTTGTTGGCTAACCTCTCTGTGTAACTTGGCTTGCTATAATTGATCCATTTGATCAATTCAATTATCAGTGATAGCTGACTGGCTAATACTGTGACTAAGTGATTCAGTTATCTTGTGATGCTGATGCTCAAGCATCACTATGATGTTGCTTACTTGTGCTGTTGCTCATCTTAGCTACCTAGACTTGCTCTAGTGGCTATGGATTAAACTGTGTTGCCTTATATTATGTTGCTGTCAGTGCTTAGCATGGATCTGTGATAAATTCATGCTTGTATTAATTAAATTATGATGAACTGCTTATGCAGTAATGATTTAATTACTTGCTTGTATATGAATTTGCTGTTCATGATTCTTTTACAAGCAAATAGAGTCTGAATCCATTTCTGGATAGTGATGCTTTGTATTTGGCTTGGCCTTGGGATGGTTCTAAATGTGATGTGACCTCAGTAGCCTTGCTACTGACTGGTTGCTCACATGGTTGGTTGGATCTTGTTGGCTACTCATCTTTGCTTGCATATTTGGGGATCATAATAAATATGAATGCCATTATGCTTGCCTGTGAAGAAATATAGGGTTTCCTGATGGTTGCATGCTTAGGATTTTCTGTGTAGTCTTGGTTAGCTGCTAAACCTTTCAATACATCTACTCTGTGCATGAGATCTTGCTAGTGTGTGCATCTGTGCATGATTTCTAGCTTCTGTGCACAAGATCTGTATCTGGATGTTTTCTATCTTAGTGGCTTCTAGACTGACAGTGATCCTTGGTGAAACCAAGTGATGATCTACCCATATGAGCATCTGCTCATCCCATGCTTATTTCATGCATATGTGATGGATTAGATCCATTGGATCTGTCCAGGTATTTGGTATACCTTGTTCCAGCTCCTAGTGTGAAATTTTGTGTTGATGCAGACTTTTGGTTTGTGTCACAGCCCTTCACCTCCAGGTCTTGGATGATCTTCTCAGGTCACCATGATTTCTGGTGGTTGAGTGGTTGTGTGTGTTGGGTTCTGTTCTTGAGCAAGAACTGGATGAACTATGTTGTGCTACTTTCACCTTACCTTGTGAATCCTTATCCGGTCGATCAGTTCTTGTTTCTAGGGTTTGTGCCCCTTTTATATGAACTCTACTTCTGTTCTTGCAATGACACACAAGCCTGGCTTGCTTTGGTGACTAAGCTTGTGCATTGCCTTGTTGTGGCCTGCCCAGCACACATGAGCTGTGTGCTCTCATATGCTGAAACTTGAGCCCCTGGTGGTGCTCAGGTTTGGTCTGCTGTTGCCCTTATCTTGTGCTGTCCTTGGTTTTGGACAAGCACAAGTGTGCATGACACTTGGTGTCTGTCCAAACTGAATATTTGTGTAATACATAACCCTTGTCTAGTGTTGGTGTTTTATTTTGCAGGTTTTGAAGATGAATATGACCAGAAGATATTCTTCAAGTTATTTAGTCTAGGTTTTAGTTTAGGAACAATATTGTAATCTTCATTTTCATTTCTGTTTATTATTCATCAATTCTTGTATCAAGAATATTGTAAAGACAATGTAATCTGTGTTGTGATATCAATAAAGCTCAAATTTTACTTATGAGCTTTTGATTTGTGTAATGTTTATATTCTGAAATAAATGTTGTATTTATTATTCACTTTGAAATTCAAAGTTATTTGAATTCATAATTTGTTTTTGAATTGTGAATTCAATTTCTATATTCATTTATACTTAAGGTTTGATATTCCAAATGCATCTTACTTGTCAAATGAAATCAATTCCCCAAATCAACAAGATACAAAAGAGATCATGTCGAAATTTCCCTAACTCACATTGCCTAACCCTAAGTGCAAAATGAGAGAGAACCTCGATCCCTCTTAGGTTTAGTTGCAATAAGGCGCGAAAATTTCCCCCGTTTTGCGATGAAATGCACATCCCATTTCTAAATCTACCCTTCGTTGTTCCTATGTTCTGGGTTATTACATTCATGCACTTTCTGCCAGAACCTTGAGGTGAACTGTGATCCTCTATCTGACACTATCGATTTGGGGGTTCCGTGCAGGGCGACTATTCTGGAGATGTAAAGTTCAGCTAACTTTGGGCCTTGATAGGTGGTTTTGACGGCGATGAAATGGGCGACTTTGGTCAATCTATCGACCACTACCCATATTGAATCATTGCCTTTGCTTGGATTTGGGCAGTCCGGTGATAAAGTCCATTCCTACGGAGTCCCATTTCCATTCCGGAATCTGGAGGGGTTGTAACAGTCCGGCGGGTCGTTGATGTTCTGCCTTGACTCTCCGACAGATGTCACACTTGGCGATATAGCTACCGATCTCTCTCTTCATTCCGTGCCACCAAAATTGTTCTTTCAGGTCTTGGTACATCTTGGTACCTCCGGGGTGGATTGAATAAAGGGTGTCATGGGCTTCTTGCAGGATGACTTGTTTCAAGTCAGAGTCCGATGGTACGCAGAGACGTTCTTTGTACCAAAGAACTCCGGCTTCGTCTACGGTGAATCCGGGGGCTTTTCCTGCAGCTATCTGTTTCTTGATTCCGTCAATGCTAGCGTTGTCTTTCTGGGCTTCCTTGATCTAGCTAACCAAGGTGGGTTGCAGTTCTATGCTGGCTAGGAATCCTTCACTAACAAGTTCAAGTCTGAACTGTTCAAACTCTTGATGCAAGTTGGGCTGTTCAGTTGCGAGCATGGAGTTTAACTGACACGGCAGTCTACTCAGAGCATCCGCTACCACATTGGCCTTGCCGGGGTGGTAGTGAATCTCCATGTCATAATCCTTGATCAATTCGATCCATCGGTGTTGTCTCATGTTTAGCTCCTTCTGGGTGAATATATATTTGAGGCTTTTGTGGTCGGAGTAGATCTCGCATCGATTACCCATGAGGTAATGACGCCAAACTTTCAATGCTAAGACCACGGCTGCAAGCTCGAGGTCATGGGTTGGGTAGTTCTGTTCATGTTGCTTTAGCTGTCTTGAAAGGTAGGATACAACCTTGCCTTCTTGCATAAGCACGCATCCAAGTCCAGTCTTGGAGGCGTCGCAATATACGTCAAAGGGCTTTGCGATATCCGGCATGATCGGGATTGGGGCTGTTGTCGGTCTACTCTTGAGCTGTTGAAAGCTCTCTTCGCATTTGTCGGTCCACTCAAACTTTACGTCCTTTTTCAGCAGTTGAGTCATTGGTCGAGCGATGCTCGAAAAACCTTCTACAAATCTGCGGTAGTATCCGGCTAATCCAAGAAAAGCGCGGACCTCGGTTTGTGTGGTTGGGGCTTGCCATTCCATAACAGTTTTGATTTTGGCGGGATCTACGGCAATTCCTCCTGCAGACAAGATGTGTCCCAGGAATCCAACTTCTTCCAGCCAAAATTCACACTTGCTGAACTTGGCATACAACTTGTGCTGTCTAAGGGTTTCTAGGACAATCTCCAAATGCTGTTCATGTTCCTCTTCGAACTTGGAGTAGACGAGGATGTCGTCGATGAATACAACGACAAACTTGTCCAAAAAGTTCATGAAGATCTTATTCATGAGATTCATGAAATAAGCGGGGGCATTGGTCAGTCCAAATGAAATGACTTTGTACTCATACAACCCATATCTGGTGGTAAAGGCAGTTTTTGGAATGTCGGTGGCTCGGATCTTCAGCTGATGATATCCAGTTCTAAGATCTATCTTGGAGAAAACTCTGGATCCGGTGAGTTGATCGAACAAGTCTTCTATCTTGGGTAGGGGGTATTTGTTTTTGATGGTAACATCGTTAAGCTTACGATAGTCCGTGCATAAACGATTTGCACCATCCTTCTTGTCCACAAACAAGACGGGTGATCTCCAGGGGGACGCACTTGGTCTAATCAGACCTTTGGCCAACATATCATCTATTTGCTTCTTCAGCTCCACAAGCTCGGTTGCGTTCATGCTGTAGGCTCTCTGGGCTATGGGTCCAGTTCCGGGAATTAACTCGATGATAAACTCGATATCCCGATCCGGGGGCATACCGGGTAGATCATCCGGAAACACATCTGGGTAGCGACAAACGACCCTGATTTGATCCAGAGTGGGCTTGGATACACTTTGGTTGCAGGTGAATTTTCTGGGTAGTTTTTCAGAGACGTGCTCTACTACGATACCGGTGCTGCTAGTCATGGTTATGGCTTTCTTGGCACAGTCTATCAATCCATTGTGTTTTGACATCCAGTCCATCCCTAGGACAACTTCTAAACCTTTGGTTCCAAGTATGATTAGATTTGCAAAGAAATCTACATCATGGATTTTGATTGGTACATTTTTGCAAAATTTTCTGGCTTTGGTGGTTGATCCGGGGATTTGAACTATCATAACATGCTTCAAACTGAGGGGTTGAATTTTACTTGTTGATGCAAAGTCTTCCGTGACAAAAGAATGAGATGCTCCGGAATCAAACAATACTCTGGCAGGGATGTGGTTGACAGAAAACATACCCAGTACAACATCTGGTGCTTCCTGGGCTTCTTCGGCGTTCATGTGGTAGAGGCGGCCGTTGCGGTTATTGGGGTTGTTGGGGGCGAACTTCTTGCCGGTGGAGACACGGCGTTGCTGCTGAGCAGGTGCAGCGGTGTTGCCGGCGAGCTTGGCAAGACGCTTGGGACACTCGTTGGAGTAGTGCCCCACTACACCACACTCATAACAAGTGATAGTGGTCTTGTACTGCTTGTTCGCAACGGACACGACATTGCTTCCGGTTCTGGGAGCGGTGTTGGTGTTGTTGTTGTTGTTAGGGGCTCGGGGTGGAGCGCGGTTGTAGTTGTTGTTGTTGTTGTAGTTGTTGTTGTTGTAGCCTCCTGGCTTGGAGTTTCCTCCACTCCGGTTCTGATAACCAGGGCGCGAGTTCTGCATCTGTGGCTTGTTGTTTCTCGGAGTGAAACCTCCGCTTGAGCTAGGGCAAAACTTTTGGGGGTGGCTTGATCCACTCTGATTCGCCATACGGCGCTTACGGTTCTCATTGGCTTGGTTCAACTTGCCCTCCATCTGGATGGCGGAGTCGACAAGGGCTTCAAGGTCGGCGAAGGGGATGTTGACGAGGACAGTCTGCATCTCATTATGCAGTCCGTTTAGGAATCACTCCTTCCTCTTCTCAACGGTGTCGGTCTCATCAGGGGCATACCTTGACAATGTGAGAAACTTGTCGCGGTATTCAACCACCATCATGCGACCTTGTTTCAGTTCACGGAACTCATCCCTCATCTTCTTGATAAGACCCGGGGGTACATGGTACTTGCTGAACTTTAGCTTGAAATCCTCCCAAGTCATGAACTGACCTCCGTTCATGGCACGGGTGCTTGTCCACGAAGCGCGGGCTGGTCCAGCGAGATAGTGGGTGGCGAACAAAACTTTCTCGTTGGCTTCCACTCCGGCTACCTCCAGATTGTTCTCCATAGTCTGGAGCCAATCGTCGGCGTCGAGGGGTTCTTCGGTCTTGCTAAACACCGGGGGATTGGTGTTTTGAAAGTTCTTGAGCTTGGATCCGGGGTGGTCATGATTTCCATGGCCTTGGTTGGCGATGTTCTGCAAGGCAACAAGGTTGGCTTGGCGCTCGGCTCTTTCGGTTTCCCTGTCGGCAAGCATGGTTTGCAGCAGTTGCAACATCGCGTCGTTGGTGCGATTTGGAGGGGCCATCTGAAGATATAGAAGATCATGAGATAAGAGGGAACATTCTATGGTTCATTTTGGTTAAGTTTGAAAAATCTTTGAAAACTTGTAATCTTTTCATGACAACCATAACATTCATTCATTCATTCAACACATAGTACAAACTAACACACACATACTCCAATGGTTTTAAGAACCATTCTCATGCTACGATACAAGGGACGGGATACAACTCACACCTACATAAGTGAGACTAGTGCAACTACTCTTCATCCTCGACATCGATCGGGACGTAGTCGTCGGGTCCTGCCTCCAAGAACTCGTAGTCCTCCTCCTCGGTGTTCTCGTCCTCCTCAAAGTCGTTGTCGTCGCTCAGGAAGGCGTCTCCTCCCTGAATGTCGATGCCTCCATCGTCATCCTCCAGCTGACGAATCTGATCCTCCTGGGCCTTGACAGTGGCCTCAAGTGACGCGATCCGGGCGCGAAGGCGACGAATCGTAGCGTCCTTCTTGGCACGCTGCTGGCGAAGGCTCTTGCGATCGTTGTTGAGTAGCTTGATCGCCTCACCCTGCTCGGTGATGTGAGCATGGGTCTGGTTCGCGTAAGCGCGAGTGGAGTCGAGGTCCCTCTGAGTCTGGTAGAGCATGAAGTCCAGGTGCTCAGCATGGTGCCTCAGCTCCGGGTGCGGCTGCAGCTCCATGGGCACTCCCGCAGCATCACGCCTCACAAGGTGGGCGTAGCGAGAGGCGAGGATGCGCACCACGTTCTGTCCACGCAGGCGCGCAAGTGCCTCCCGAAGGCCACGTGCGAGTCCGTCGAGCCGGTTGCTCTCGCGGAAGGAGAAGAGGATCCTCTCCGAGGTGGGAGGCTCCATCTTGCCCCTCAAGTAGGCAGTGATCACCCACTGCAACTCTCCTCCGGGCGTGTCGTCCAGCTGAACCCCGTGGAACTCGGGGTGTGGGCGCCCAAGGAAGTCCGAGACGGCGTTGAGGTCGTGCTCGAAGATCAAGCTCCCTCCGTTCCCAAGCTGGTAAAACTTGGTGTTGATGGGTTCATTCGGCTCCATCTGAAAGAGAATTGGATGAGTAAGTTAGAGAGTGCAAAGTGTGGCAAAATTTTAAGTTGATTCAAATAAGATAGAACATTATTCATCAAATTTTGGCAAAGTCTCGAAGACAAGAGTGTAGTAATTTTTCACAAATATTTTCTTTCATTTTATTTCAAAGTTAAGTTTTTCAGGACGCCCATTCTAACTAAGGTCTTCTAAGGTCAAACAATGGCTCTGATACCAACTTGTTGATGTCTACTTCCCCCTCCTTTTCCTGTAGACAGTGTTGGGCCTCCAAGAGCAGAGGTTTGTAGAACAGCAGCAAGTTTTCCCTTAAGTGGATCACCCAAGGTTTATCGAACTCAGGGAGGAAGAGGTCAAAGATATCCCTCTCATGCAACCCCGCAACCACAAAGCAAGAAGTCTCTTGTGTCCCCAACACACCTAATAGGTGCACTAGTTCGGCGAAGAGATAGTGAAATACAGGTGGTATGAATATATATGAGCAGTAGCAACGGTGCCAGAAAATAGCTTGCTGGCGTGTAGTTGATGGTGGTAGTATTGCAGCAGTAGTAACACAGTAAAACAGTAAACAAGCAGCGATAGCAGTATTTAGGAACAAGGCCTAGGCAGATAAATGCATACTCTACACTCTTGTTGGATGATGAACGCATTGCGTAGGATTACACGAACCCTCAATGCCGGAGTTAACAAGCTCCACAATTTGTTCATATTTTAGTAACCTTATAGTGTAAGATAGATCAATAGACTAAACCAAGTACTAACATAGCATGCACACTGTCACCTTCATGCATATGTAGGAGGAATAGATCACATCAATATTATCATAGCAATAGTTAACTTCGCAATCTACAAGAGATCATGATCATAGCATAAACCAAGTACTAACACGGTGCACACACTCGTCACCTTTACACACGTGCGGGAGGAATAGAACTACTTTAATAACTTTGCTAGAGTAGCACATAGATAAATTGTGATACAAACTCATATGAATCTCAATCATGTAAAGCAGCTCATGAGATTATTGTATTGAGGTACATAGGAGAGAGATGAACCACATAGCTACCGGTACAGACCCGAGCCTCGATGGAGAACTACTCCCTCCTCATGGGAGCAGCAGCGGTGATGAAGATGGCGGTGGAGATGGCAGCGGTGTCGATGGAGAAGCCTTCCGGGGGCACTTCCCCGCTCCGGCAGCGTGCCGGAACAGAGACTCCTGTCCCCCAGATCTTGGCTTCGCGGTGGCGGCGGCTCTGGAAGGTTTCTGTGGGTTTCGTCGAACGTATCAGGGTTTTCGATCCAGGGGCTTTAAATAGGCGAAGAGGCGGCGCAGGAGGGTCGAAGGGGCGACGACACCATAGGGCGGCGCGGCCAGGGCCTGGGCCGCGCCGGCCTATGGTCCAGGGGCCCGAGTGCCCCCCTCCGGTCCTTCCCGGGTGTTCTGGATGCTTCCGGTGAAAATAGGAACTTGGGCGTTGATTTCGTCCGATTCCGAGAATATTTCGTTACTAGGATTTCGAAACCAAAAACAGCAGAAAACGGGAACCGGCACTTCGGCATCTTGTTAATAGGTTAGTTCCAGAAAATGCACGAATATGACATAAAGTGTGCATAAAACATGTAGATAACATCAATAATGTGGCATGGAACATAAGAAATTATCGATATGTCGGAGACGTATCGGCATCCCCAAGCTTAGTTCTGCTCGTCCCGAGCAGGTAAAACGATAACACAGATAATTTCTGGAGTGACATGCCATCATAACCTTGATCATACTATTTGTAAAGCATATGTAGTGAATGCAGCGATCAAAACAATGTATATGACATGAATAAACAAGTGAACCATAAAGCAAAGACTTTTCATGAATAGCACTTCAAGACAAGCATCAATTAAGTCTTGCATAAGAGTTAACTCATAAAGCAATAATTCAAAGTAAAGGCATTGAAGCAACACAAAAGAAGATTAAGTTTCAGCGGTTGCTTTCAACTTGTAACATGTATATCTCATGGATATTGTCAACATAGAGTAATATAATAAGTGCAATAAGCAAGTATGTAGGAATCAATGCACAGCTTCACACAAGTGTTTGCTTCTTGAGGTGGAGAGAAATAGGTGAACTGACTCAACATTGAAAGTAAAAGAATTGTCCTCCATAGAGGAAAAGCATCGATTGCTATATTTGTGCTAGAGCTTTGATTTTGAAAACATGAAACAATTTTGTCAACGGTAGTAATAAAGCATATGTATCATGTAAATTATATCTTACAAGTTGCAAGCCTCATGCATAGTGTACTAATAGTGCCCGCACCTTGTCCTAATTAGCTTGGACTACCGGATCATCACAATGCACATGTTTTAACCAAGTGTCACAAAGGGGTACCTCTATGCCGCTTCGTACAAAGGTCTAAGGAGAAAGCTCGCATTGGATTTCTCGCTATTGATTATTCTCAACTTAGACATCCATACCGGGACAACATAGACAACGAGATAATGGACTCCTCTTTTATGCATAAGCATGTAACAACAATTAATAATTTTCTCATTTGAGATTGAGGATATATGTCCAAAACTGAAACTTCCACCATGGATCATGGCTTTAGTTAGCGGCCCAATGCTCTTCTCTAACAATATGCATGCTTAACCATAAGGTGGTAGATCTCTCTTACTTCAGACAAGACGAACATGCATAGCAACTCACATGAAATTCAACAAAGAGTAGTTGATGGCGTCCCCAGTGAACATGGTTATCGCACAACAAGCAACTTAATAAGAGATAAAGTGCATAATTACATATTCAATACCACAATAGTTTTTAAGCTATTTGTCCCATGAGCTATATATTGCAAAGGTAAATGATGGAATTTTAAAGGTAGCACTCAAGCAATTTACTTTGGAATGGCGGAAAATACCATGTAGTAGGTAGGTATGGTGGACACAAATGGCATAGTGGTTGGCTCAAGTATTTTGGATGCATGAGAAGTATTCCCTCTCGATACAAGGTTTAGGCTAGCAAGGCTTATTTGAAACAAACACAAGGATGAACCGGTGCAGCAAAACTCACATAAAAGACATATTGAAAACATTATAAGACTCTACACCGTCTTCCTTGTTGTTCAAACTCAATACTAGAAATTATCTAGACCTTAGAGAAACCAAATATGCAAACCAAATTTTAGCATGCTCTATGTATTTCTTCATTAATAGGTGCAAAGCATATGATGCAAGAGCTTAATCATGAGCACAACAATTGCCAAGTATCACATTACCCAAGACATTTATAGCAATTACTACATGCATCATTTTCCAATTCCAACCATATAACAATTTAACGAAGAAGAAACTTCGCCATGAATATTAAAAGCTAAGAACACAGGTGTTCATATGCAACAGCGGAGCGTATCTCTCTCCCACACAAGCATGATGTAATTCCAATTTATTCAAACACAAACAAAAATAAGAAACATACAGACGCTCCAAGCAAAGCACATAAGATGTGATGGAATAAAAATATAGTTTCAGGGGAGGAACCTGATAATGTTGTCGATGAAGAAGGGGATGCCTTGGGCATCCCCAAGCTTAGACGCTTGAGTCTTCTTAGAATATGCAGGGGTGAACCACCGGGGCATCCCCAAGCTTAGAGCTTTCACTCTCCTTGATCATGTTGCATCATACTCCTCTCTTGACCCTTGAAAACTTCCTTCACACCAAACTCGAAACAACTCATTAGAGGGTTAGTGCACAATAAAAATTAACATATTCAGAGGTGACACAATCATTCTTAACACTTCTGGACATTGCATAATGCTACTGGACATTAATGGATCAAAGAAATTCATCCAACATAGCAAAAGAGGCAATGCGAAATAAAAGGCAGAATCTGTCAAAACGGAACGAGTTCGTATTGACGAATTTTAAAATGGCACCAGACTTGCTCAAATGAAAATACCCAAATTGAATGAAAGTTGCGTACATATCCGAGGATCATGCACGTAAATTGGCTTAATTTTCTGAGCTACCTACGAGGAGGTAGACCCAGATTCGTGACAGCAAAGAAATCTGGAACTGCGCAGTAATCCAAATCTAGTACTTACTTTTCTATCAAAGACTTTACTTGGCACAACAAAACACTAAACTAAGATAAGGAGAGGTTGCTACAGTAGTAAACAACTTCCAAGACACAAATATAAAACAAAGTACTGTAGCAAAATAACACATGGGTTATCTCCCAAGAAGTTCTTTTCTTTATAGCCATTAAGATGGGCTCAGCAGTTTTAATGATGCACTCGCAAGAAATAGTATTTGAAGCAAAAGAGAGCATCAAGAGGCAAATACAAAACACATTTAAGTCTAACATGCTTCCTATGAAAAGGAATCTTGTAAGTAAACAAGTTCAAGAAGCATAATGCAACAAGCATAGAGAGATAAAACAAGTGTAGCTTCAAAAATTTCAGCACATAGAGAGGTGTTTTAGTAACATGAAAATTTCTACAACCATATTTTCCTCTCTCATAATAACTTTCAGTAGCATCATGAGCAAACTCAACAATATAACTATCACATAAAGCATTCTTATCATGAGTCTCATGCATAAAATTATTACTACTCCCAACATAAGCATAGTCAATTTTATTAGTTGTAGTGGGAGCAAATTCAACAAAGTAGCTATCATTATTATTCTCATCATCAAATATAGGAGGCATATTGTAATCATAATCAAATTTATCCTCCATAACAGGTGGTAACAAAAGACTACTATCATTATAATCATCATAAATAGGAGGTAAAGAATCATCAAAGAAAATTTTCTCCTCAATTCTTGGGGGACTAAAAAGATCATGCTCATCAAAGCCAGCTTCCCCAAGCTTAGAATTTTCCATATCATTAGCAACAATGGTGTTCAAAGCGTTCATACTAATATTACTACCAGCATGCAAATAAGATTCCATAGGTTTTTTAATTTTCACATCAAACAATCCATGTTTTAAATCAGGAAACAGAAATAGAAGCTCATTCTTGTCCATTATGCCAAACTAGTGTAAACAAGAAACAAAAAGATGCAATTGCAGGATCTAAAGGAAATAGCTTTGAGTACTTACGAGCAGCGGGAAATAGCTTAGTAGCCGAGATCCGGAGTGTGAGTACCTTTTACCTTTCCTCCCGACAACGGCGCCGGAAAATAAGCTTGATGTCTACTTCCCCTCCTTTTCCGTAGACAGTGTTGGGCCTCCAAGAGCGAGAGGTTTGTAGAACGGCGAGCAAGTTTTCCCTTAAGTGGATCACCCAAGGTTTATCGAACTCGGGGAGGAAGAGGTCAAAGATATCCCTCTCATGCAACCCTGCAACCACAAAGCAAGAAGTCTCTTGTGTCCCCAACACACCTAATAGGTGCACTAGTTCGGCGAAGAGATAGTGAAATACAGGTGGTATGAATATATATGAGCGATAGCAACGGTGCGTGAAAATAGCTTGCTGGCGTGTAGTTGATGGTGGTAGTATTGCAGCGAGTAGTAACACGAGTAAAACGATAAACAAGCGAGCGATAGCGTATTTAGGAACAAGGCCTAGGGATTACACTTTCACTAGTGGACACTCTCAACATTGATCACATAACAGAACGGATAAATGCATACTCTACACTCTTGTTGGATGATGAACGCATTGCGTAGGATTACACGAACCCTCAATGCCGGAGTTAACAAGCTCCACAATTTGTTCATATTTTAGTAACCTTATAGTGTAAGATAGATCAATAGACTAAACCAAGTACTAACATAGCATGCACACTGTCACCTTCATGCATATGTAGGAGGAATAGATCACATCAATATTATCATAGCAATAGTTAACTTCGCAATCTACAAGAGATCATGATCATAGCATAAACCAAGTACTAACACGGTGCACACACTGTCACCTTTACACACGTGCAGGAGGAATAGAACTACTTTAATAACTTTGCTAGATGTGACGCCCCAAAACCGGTACCATGAGGATCCCAGCGAATCCGCCGAAATCCGCACGATATCGATTCTAGGAGACGCACCACCAAGCGCCTCGTACACGCCGAAGCATGCACGCGATGCGGGTGGAATCAATCACGAGCGGTAACATTACAACAGGATTACAATAGAGCCCACAAGAAACATATATTACAACAACGACTCCAACGAGTCAAGATACAAATATACAATACAAAGATCCAAATCATACATAAGATCAAATACATCCGAGTACGGACAAGATACAAATTGGACTAAGAGTCCTGAAGATAAACGATGGCGTCCATAACCCCGCCAGGCCAAGCCGGAAGGGTAACCTTGCTAGCGTCGTCTTCATCGAACATATCTTCATACCTGCCCGGTTATATCCCGTAGAAGCGGCAATAAGTACGGGTTCGTACTTAACAAGACTTCAAGACGTATAAGCATTCGTCAACCGACCATCCTTTGTACTTGAGGCATGCAGGAGACTTAGAGGACGCAAGAGGAACGTCATAGGCAATATGGTGGGGTTAAGCGGCAGCGCGCATGCACTAAAAACCTATAGAGACACTCTACAACAGTCGTCTATAAGAGAAGGTGAGAGAGCGTAACTAACAGTTCTATACTCTGCAAACATAACACAGCCGATGCGTTCCCCCCTCGCAAGGAAGTACTTACAAAGGCACTCACACGGTTGTCAAGTTTTAACCATTTATTATTAGAGTTGTGCTAACTTACTACGCAAGTTATTATGATTGAAGCAACAGGTGTAAGTTGCCTATGGTCGAGTCATACAGCACCAAGTCGTCCATAACCGCGGACGCGGCTTATCGATAAGATGTAACCCTGCAGGGGTGCCCAAATGTGCCCACACGCACGATCGACCCACTTATGACAGGTGGATATCACGACTCGCACTCTTCTTCACGACAACAATGTCCAGGAAACCACCTAACCAAGTTGAACCCGAATCGAAGTCCGACCGTATCTCCGAGCGTGACTTAGCCTGTTTGAGTCTACGGCTAAGTCGGTTCCTAGGAGATGCACATTGGATCAGAGCTCACTCTGGGGAGATGACCAATGACCTCACTCTTTCGGATACCGCTTAACATCGTATCCCACCTATACGTGCGTACAAGAACAAAGGGATACAAGGCATAAGGCTTCCCCAAAAGTAACAGAAGGAAACAAGCTTGCACGCACGCATCAAAAGGAAACGTTACAATCTAGTTGTGGCCACCTGGACAAAGTTGTAGATTCCGGCAGGTGGTCGAGGGAGACCCATAGGCATACCCACGTGTGGTTAGAGCGCTCAGTCTCGGAACAGATAACAAGAACTCGGGGTCCTAAGCTTTAAAGAAACACAAGTGAGCCGTCATAAAACGATCAACTGACCCACCGATGCCTCCGCTTAACAATTATTAACAAGTAACCATGATACCCTCAACAGATATAACCATGTAGCTTGTGTCATGATCCCCAACGGATAACCCGATAAGATAGCAATAACGGTATCGAGATATAAATAGCACTAGCATGCACTACGACTCGCAAGGCGGACACCGATAACCAAACAATAGCTGTAGGAGGTTGGTGCTTGGTGGTGGCAATATGGGCTGCTTGAGGTAACAAGTGGAAGGGACACGTGACAAGAGCGCAACTTAAGGATAGCATGAGGGAGAAGGCAAAATAAAATAGGTAAGCGACTTCTGCAGGGGCAGGAGTATAAGGGAAATGCTTGCCTGTTAAAGCTTGCCGAGGGACATCCGGAGAACTTGTCGTATCTCACAACACCACTTCACGATCCTATCCGGGAAGAAGCATATGCTGGAACAAACAACGGATGCAAACTTACTACTACGGAATAAGAACCGGCATGATAAAGATGATATGCATGACATGGCAAGGATGATGTGGTGCAACTTATCCATATTAATCGGAGTCGAACCCCGGACAAATAAATTAGGGTTAGAGTTGCATTTCTACCGGCAAATTTAAATGGTGGCTAACATGGCATAGCATGGCAGAAGTGCGCTACTTCAATATTAAACGGAGCGGGGAATTCTTATCCGGTAATTCCAAAATACTCCGTGTATTAGTTATTAGGTGATATGCACAAACTACATTGATACGACATGATGCGAGATGCAAACAAGCATATGGATGACATATTTAAATTTCTCACATTTCTCTAATCCAGAAAAAACAATATAGTATTTACCGCATTTTAGAAAAATAGAATTCAAGTTATGCATGTTGCAATTTTAATATTTAGAAAAGCATTTAATTGTTTGGTCAAATTTTCGTGTGTGAAAACAGTAAAACACATGGTAAAGTTGGATTGCTCTCGTTTTGTTGATTCCAGAACATAGATGGCAAGATTCCAGAACATATTCAAAAGATTTAGTATGAGATAGAACGATAGGTAGCTGCAGATATGGAGACTCAAAAATGTGTGGATCAGAAGATGGCAAGGTTCCAGCCAGTGGTGCTGGTTCGTGTTTGGTCTAGAAAAGGGTGTGCAACATATTACCCAGCAAGACAGAAGTGCATGTTTTCTGAAAGTAGTACAAGAGCAGTGTTGTGAAACTGAACCAAGTGACGGCACAGAACAATATGGGTGTGCGTGTCCTTTGACAACAGAGGATGGAGTGCCAGATTCTGAAACTCAAACTGAACTGAACGTGTAAAACATGGGGCGTTTTAGCTAGCTCAAGCAAGCAGGCTGGCAGGTAGATCTTTAGCAGCTAACTAGCAGCACCAGATGGTTACAGATCGACACAAGGTTGGGATGCGTTTGTACCGTAGCAACAGCAAAACAGCACCAGCACTCGACGTGCTCGACCAGGCGGTGTCGGTACAGCATGAACGGAACGGCAGCGGAAGTGCACGACAGAGTAAAAGGAGAGGGGAACAGCCTGGCCGCTCACCTGGGTGTGCTGACGAACGGAACGTGGTCGGAGGCGGTCGGAGATGAGGTCGACGACGAGGGCGGGCACTCCAGGAAGAAAACCGTGGCGAGGCAGAACTGGAACAGCTTTAGACAGCGTTCCGTTAGGGGGAAGAAGACGAGGTCGAAGATGATGTATCGGAGCTGGTCCTGCTCCGTGGACTCAGCGAGGAGGAAGAAGACGCCATGGTGATTCCATCCCCGCGGTTGGCGCGGCGAACGGCGGCTCCAGGCGGCCGAGAGCTCGAGGTTCTTCAGGAGTTTTTCTCGCGGACAGAAAACGTCGACTTTTGTCAGATTTTGGCGTCGCAAAAACGGGGTCAAAAGCGTCGGGGAAGGAGGGGAAAAGAAGGAGGACCTCACCAGGAATCGATCTAACACTTCAGGGAGTCCAGAGGACGAGGGAGGCGGCCTGAAACCTCGCCGGAGCTTAGCGGTCGGAGAAGACAAAGACGAAGAAGTCGGCGATTTTGAGCTCGATTCGTCGCGTGCGTATGTCGAGGAGATTCAGAGTGACGAGGGGAAGCTCTTGGTGGCCTTGGCTTGGCGAGGGGAGGTCGGAGGCGACGGGACGCCGGCGTTCTGCAGCCGGGCAAAACCCTCTCCGTTTTCTTTCGTGGAGAAGGGGAAAGAAAGGGAGCAGGAGGAGGTGGATGGCGTTGTGTGGCTGTGGACGGCAGCAGAATATCAAGAGGAGCTGGTGCGGCACGGCACCCACGCAACTGACATGAGCAAGAGGGCTCACCCTTTCTTCGTGAGGAGAAGGATGACGCCACTGTAAGAGGTTTTGCTTCTGTAGTTCAAAACAAAGAATTGGCCACCTTCTTGCTCTCTCTTCTTACCTTTGATGTTGCTTCTTTCCTCTTTTCTTGCTGAATTACTTGGACAAAGGAGAGGATGGGAGGAAGGGTTTGGACAGACTTGAAAAACTATATTCCAATTTCAGAATAATTTACAAGGTTCCAAAATATTTGTTTTCGTTTAATTAAAAATAAGAAAAGGAGAAAGGAGGGATTTTTATAGAATCATATAATAAAAAGGAAAATAGTTTTATTTGAACAAAAATAGTTTTCTTTTTGACAAAACATGTAGATGATATGGTGCATGATGCCATGATGATGCATAAAAGAAAAAGAACAGGCAAAACTATTAGGGTATTTTCCTGGGCCGCTACACTAGAGTAGCACATAGATAAATTGTGATACAAACTCATATGAATCTCAATCATGTAAAGCAGCTCATGAGATTATTGTATTGAGGTACATAGGAGAGAGATGAACCACATAGCTACCGGTACAGCCCCGAGCCTCGATGGAGAACTACTCCCTCCTCATGGGAGCAGCAGCGGTGATGAAGATGGCGGTGGAGATGGCAGCGGTGTCGATGGAGAAGCCTTCCGGGGCACTTCCCCGCTCCGGCAGCGTGCCGGAACAGAGACTCTCGTCCCCGGATCTTGGCTTCGCGGTGGCGGCGGCTCGGAAGGTTTACGTGGGTTTCGTCGAACGTATCGGGGTTTTCGATCCAGGGGCTTTAAATAGGCGAAGAGGCGGCGCGGGAGGGTCGAAGGGGCGACGACACCATAGGGCGGCGCGGCCGGGGCCCGGGCCGCGCCGGCCTATGGTCCGGGGGCCCGGTGCCCCCCTCCGGTCCTTCCCGGGTGTTCGGATGCTTCGGTGAAAATAGGAACCTGGGCGTTGATTTCGTCCGATTCCGAGAATATTTCGTTACTAGGATTTCTGAAACCAAAAACAGCAGAAAACAGGCTGGCACTTCGGCATCTTGTTAATAGGTTAGTTCCAGAAAATGCACGAATATGACATAAAGTGTGCATAAAACATGTAGATAACATCAATAATGTGGCATGGAACATAAGAAATTATCGATATGTCGGAGACGTATCACTTGTCAACACCCGGATTTTTAAGTCCGGATGCCTATTATGTCATACATCGCAATCCCAGGAATATTGTTGTTGCGAGGCATAATAGTTAAGTATCACAGTCATCATTCATTACAAACCATAAGTCTTACAAATTTGGAATCACATGATCCATATTACACGAATAGTTGATCTATCGATCAACGAACAAACACAAGTTCATAGTTCAACATAGCGGAAGCGTAAGATACAAGGAATCTCTAGTCCACAGGCCAACGCTTGACGTCAGAAGACTCCTAGTTGTCGTAGGCGTCCTGCTGGTCGTCTCCTTGTTCATCTTCATACTCTGGCCATTTGAATAGCCAGGGACAAAGCCGTGAGTACTTTAAGTACTCGCAAACTAATACTAATGTAAGTGCTAGACATTCTAGTATGGTTTGCTAAGCTCTAGTTTATTTGCATAAAGCTAGTTTTAGTTCACAAAGTTTTGAGAAAAGCTTATTCAAGTGCTAACTAACTCAAGTGGAAACATTAGTGTCATTCCCACCATTCAAGTGGTGATTTCAATTCAATTCACCACAAGTCATTTCACCGTCACCTTTCAACATCATTTTCAAAGATATGACATCGGAAACTGTATGGCCTTTCCAACCGTCCGTAACCGTGGACGCGGCTATTCGAATAGGTTTACACTCTGCAGAGGTTGCACACTTGTGCCACAACATTTGATTTCATCCGTCGGGATTACCCCGAATCATCGTAACACGGTACGCGGATCATCAACCATAACCTTTCACTTACAAATCCTAGTATGAGCACCTCTCCCCATGAGCTTGGCCTCCCAGTGAAGACCAACTCGTCAACTCTGGGAACTTCACGAGGCTTGGCCGTACAATTCACCTCAATTTCACATCATTTCTCAACAACGGAGGCAGCCTCAAGCGTAACCCCTATGACGTGTGTTCAGAGGGAACCCATACTAAGACGCATAAACTTCCAGTTAAGCCCTACCCATAATCAGGTATTGTGGGGGTACTTAATAATTGGAAAGGTATCGCATTCAAACCCACATCATTGTTTATCAAAAATCACCATCTTCTCTTGGTCATATTCACTTTCAAAAAAAAATCATTCAATGGAATGCATCTTCATTCCAAGGTTTCAAATTCATTTCAAAATCACATTGTTCCCATCTAGAGTAGTCAAGTTTTATTCATTTAGCACTAGCTCTAAATCATGAGGGGTACTACCTTGCTTTGCTTGATGGAGACTAACTTCACTACTCTAGTAACCAACTTGTACTTTGACCAAAGTTAACTATAAAAGTAACTAATTGAGAAAACAAGTAAAAACTTGTAAAGCAAAAACTTGGGATAGGCTTATGTAAGAAAAGGTAAGAAATCATGGTGCCTTGCCCCAAGGGGCTTTGCACTTTGCAAGAATATTAGCTTGCCTTGGTAGTTCTCAAACTGTTCCTCCTCCTCCTGTTGGTAGCAACCTTCTTCTTCGGCGTACTCTCCGGTGCTACCGACTAAATTTGAATACGAGTATAATTACTCACTAATTCAATGGCTATTCCATACATCACATATAAACACACAAACTATTCTATGCACACAAATAATCTACTTAGGGTGCATGGGTTGTGTTGTTTAAATAGAAAACACTTCTTTGTATTTAATATGTAAATGATAGTTTCCATAGGGTTCTTGAGAAATAATTTCCTCTCATTGAAATCTTCTTAAGATTTAATGTCTCAAACAATCCTAGATGAACTCATATTGACCTTAGTCAAATATTCATCATCATTATTTGGGAAAATGATTTAAATGAGGTAGATCACCTCATATCATTTAATATCACTACATATGATTTAAATCTCAAGTAATTCATATAAGAGAGTTTGGGACCAGGGGTCCAAACATCCCATGAATTCATGTGAGACAAATTTAAATGAAGTATAAGACTCCACATAATTTACTTTAATAGTTTTGGACAATATCAACTAGTTAAACTAGCCATATCATCCATTAATTAAACTATGGCATGATCATGCAAAGTGACCACACCATTTTATTGCATAAACAGTTAGTGTAAGTCAAATGTGAGCTATTAGAGTTGGAATTAAATTAATATCTATTTTGGTTGATTTTTAATAATTATTTGAATAGGGAAAAGTCCCTGCCTTGTTATTTTTATCACATTAATTCTACAAGGAATCTGGTCATGGGACCAGTGGCATGTTGTAGATAATTTCTCTAGATTTCCAACGATATAAAGTTCATCAAATTTGGTTTAGCCAATTTCAATCTATTGAATTTCAAACTGGCAGCAGTATTGAAATTCATTTGGAAATATTTAAACTGGATTTGAATTAACAGGCCGGCGGGAAAACTAAACGGGCTGCAAGATTTTAAAACGGCCCAAACCAACCCGAGTCCAGCCCAACCACGGTCCACAGACGCGCGGCGCGCTGACAGGGTGGGGTCCGCGCGTCAGTGACTCACTAAACCCGAATCGGTATGGGCGAGTGTGGTGCGTTGGATTAGATCGAGATCTAACGGCCGTGGTTCATCGTCCCGCCGGCGAGAGGGGAGTTCACCGGCGGCTCAGGTAGGGGGTCGGAGGGCTTACGGTGGCTCCAGCTAGGGTTGGCAGTATGCGTGACGAAGTGGTGGACGACGGCGAAGCGGCTGGTAGCAGTGGCGGAGCTCGAGGTGGTCTGGTTCGCCATCGATTTCTGCAGGGCTTCCGCGGCGGCGATCTTGCAATTGGCCCTTCTCCGGCGTGAATCAGATGAACGGTGGGGTGGTTGAGTGGTTGTGGGAGGTGGGGAGTCTGGTGGTGTGCTTGGATCAGCAAGGGGAGCTCTCCTTTTATAGCGTTGCTTGAGTGCTGCGGGCGGGGGTGGCGGTCGGCCATGGCGCGGCGCTTCCGGTGGCTGGTCGAGCTAGGCGAGGGTGTAGCGGTGTTCTACGTGTCCAGGCGAGGCGAATGGCGGTGACAGCTCGGTCGGGGAGGGCCTGGTTGTGTCGCATCGCTTCCATGTCTGCCGCGCCCGCGGTGGAGCAGGGTTTCCTTCTCCGGCGGCGGTGGGCGCGGGTCGTGGTCTGGCAGGTGTCTGGCGGCATCCAGGTGTCGTGGTGATGCTCAAGGCGTCGAGAGCGGGTCCAGGGCGAGAGCGAGGTGGCGGCGCGGCGCGTGTACTGAGCGCGTCCATGGCGTGCATGTGCGACGCGAGCGGCGTCCAGGGCGTGTGCTGGGAGCGCGATCTCCGGCCATTGTCATCGTTCTCGTCGACCATGGCGGTGCTAGGGAGTGCTAGGTGATGCGGTGGCGCGCGGTGGCGAAGTGGCCAGGGCAGGGATGCAAGGGGAGAGAGGGGAGGTCGTCGGGCTCGGCGACATGGCCGGCATGGCCATGTCCTAGCTGCTCTCCTCCTCTCCTTAGCATCACTATGCACCATTTAGGGTTTGAGGGGACCAGGGGACACAATGGTGTAGGTTAGGGTAATTTAGGTGGTGTAGAATCACTATTTGCAATAGTTGCAAATAGTGCCCGATTTTGTAATTTGCATAAATATCCAAATTTGAAATAATTCAAATGGTGAACCTTTTTGAAATGTGAGTGTTGAGATAAGTTGTATTTGACCAGAGGTGATTAGAGGTGGTGATGGAATTTTTAGAATTCAAGAATTAGCAAAAATGGCTAAGTGGAGAATGTTCCATATGTTAAAAAGTTGTGACTTTGGATGAGCATTGCTCATGATCAAAAATGATTTTGGCATGGTGATATTGACCAAAGTTGTTCACCTTGATGTTGACTTTGAAATGGTGCAAAGAGTTAGCAAGATTTGGTTTGGGAAAATTGAATGGCAAAGGCTCAAAGTGATGATCAGACTATAATTGTCAATTTTGACCATTATCATATGTGAGCTAGCTTTGTGTTTGAATTTCATTTGAATTGAAATTCTTTGATTCCAAAAGTTGTAATAAGTGTTTAATAACATTATTCAACTAATGGTGAAGACCAAATAGGTCTAGGGTCAAAATTTATAAAAATGCCATAGGGCATATGTGAGGGTTTTTAGGGTTTTTCATTTAATGGATTTTCTCCTTCTTTGATTTATTTGGTTGGTGATCTTAATATGATCACATTAGGGTTTTAGAGCATATCAAATACAAGTAATAACAATCATCATGGCATATCACTCAAATGCACAAGTCCTATGCATGGTACTATATGCAAATTAAAAAGTTTTTGTTGGTTTGAAATTTTGCTTTCTGGAATTCTCTAACTTTCTTTTTATTGAAATTTGGGGTGTTACAACGTGCTCTTCGACGGGGCAGCAAGATGTACCTCCACACCGACTGGAAGAAGTTCGCCCCCTACCATGATCTCGAAGCTGTCTGCATGCTCACATTCTCGTACCTAGGCGAGGGGGATATGAGCATCAAGGTGTTCGACGACACGCGCTGCCGCCGGCACTACCACGACGACGACGGAGATGAGGAAGATTGAACACGCGAGTTTTCTTTCTTCACAGTGAAAATGGTCACGGAGGTTTCTGGATGTTCTTCATCGAAAGGACCAACAGGGATATCATTACCAGCTGGATTTTCCAGTTTGGATGACTAAGACTGCCTGCGAGTGTTCTTTCTTGGCAGCGAACATACGAAATCGGCTATGCCAACAATAGTTAGGTTTCCTAATTTTGCAATATTTTAACTATGTATTAGTTTGTGGAAACCATATCCCAAACTATGTCTTAGTTTGTATAAACCATGTTCCCAATTGTGTATTAGTTTGTGGAATGTTCCTTCTCTCTATTGAAAAAATGCAAAAAAAACAAAAAACTTAATGTTAGAAAAAGTTTGGAGTGGCATTTGTGGGATGCGGCTGGGGAGCAACATCCCCAAACGCGACACGAACAAAACACGTCAACAAACGCTCAATCTGGCGCTGTTTGGAGGACGCGTGTGGAGATGCTCTTACACGAATCAAAAACAGTTTTCGGAGTTGTATAGAGTATTAGGCAATTTCCGAGTGAGTTTAATTACCGAAAACAACATTACATATTGCTGCGCGTAGTTGACGTATGTCTTTCCGTTCAACACGCGACCGTTGGGAACCCCAAGAGGAAGGTGTGATGCGTACAGCAGTAAGTTTCCCTCAGTAAAAAACCAAGATTTATCGAACCAGTAGGAGCCAACACTAGTAGGAAAAGGGCTAACTGTGGCGCACCATTTCCTCTTTCTGTGGCGCACGAGGCCGTCGCCACAGTTGCCACGCGACTAGTATTAGAATTCTGTGGCGCAGCACTGGGTGCGCCACAGAAGTTTGGAATTCTGTGGCGCATGCGCACCAGTGCGCCACAGAATCTTTGAGAATTCTGTGGCGCACCTGCACACATGCGCCACAGAATTTTGCTGTAGATTTTGTGGCGCATCTGCTTTCGTGAGCCACAAAATATTTATAAGTTTTTATGGCGCACTACCATTGCATGCGCCACAGAATGTTAATTTTTGGATTTTCGAAATTTTCCCATTTCTGCAGTATATACTGGTATTTGACAGGAAATATACAGGAAATACATAGCACAATCCAGAAATAACAGAAATACTCACAAATGACATGATACACACAAATCTTCATCATTACATCATTTAGATCCAAATTATTTCACAAGTACAAATGTGTTCATCGTCGCATACACATGCATCGTCACCGACCACCTAGACTAAAGTAAAGTATAGTACAACCGTGGTGGCGGTGAGTAAGAGGGGGACCAAGAACTTCAGCCGGTTCTTCTTCTTCCCCACGTGTGCCCTCCACTGTGCTACCGCCTCCTCTCTAGTCGCGTATCCCTTGTAGCTGTTCCCGCTGAACTTGTGCACCTGTTCGAGACAGTCCTGCCACTCCTCGTAGACACCTGGAACCCGACCCTTGTACACAACGTACGTCGGCATCTGTATTGACAAGGCACATTAGTATATCATATTAGTACATCACGCATATATATATATATGTTGATAAATATTAGAGCAAAGCATATAGTAAAGTTGAACACGTCAACAATAAGTTTGCGAGGCGCACACACAAGACGACGTCCATCGATACACCTAAACCGATGAACATAATACTTAAGAGTTTAATTACGACCCACACAAAAGACGACGTCCATCAATATATACAAACTAACCGATGAAGATAGCTAGTACTTAGAGTTTATGATCCACACACACTAAGTCAAGGCTCGCAGGGCTCCGGGAACAACTTGTACAGATCTTTCGTATTCCACGTCCTCCTGTCACCCTGCGCTTTGAGGCGTTGTTCGATGTCCCTCTTGCATAACGCTCTACCCTGGTGTAAGAGCCCTCCCCCTGTGATGACGTCTTCAATGATGATATGTGATAACTTGACCTGGGTAGCATGGAAGTCTTCTCTGAGGTCATCATCATTGATCCGTGCCAACTTTTCGGACCATCCTCGGAGAGCAGATGGCAGCAACAAGTTCCGGCTATCCCGGGACAAACCCTTTTAGGTGATGCATGACATAGAAGGCCTCCGAGTGCTGTTTTCAGGCTGCTTGACACAGGGGAACTCGAACACGTGCTTGAACTTGTGTTTACCATCATCCCTGAAACATTCCGCCTTTTCTTTGAAGGCGCCTCCCTTTTTGAAGTAGCCCTCGAGAGCATCATCTAGCACACCCCTTATTCTGGTGTAGTTCTTCTTTTTCGCACTTCCCGAGTCGAAATAGGTGGCAAGAGAATACTTTGGGGCGATGGAGATGAGTACGCAGTACGTGTCTCTGCGCAACACAAATTTGGAACAAGATCGATGTTGGAAATGAGCAATTGAAAAGAAATTTATTACAGGGCTAGCGGGATGTGTACTTACTCGGGAAAGTAAACCAAAAGGATGTTGTCCTTCCTCTTGTTGTGCAAGAAGCACTTCTGTAGGTACAACGAAGCCCGGACCCGCACCACTGATAAGGCCAACTGGCTTTCACGCATGTAGTAGGGATCCGCTATCGCGACGTCCGGGGTACTCTCTCTCTTGATCTTCATCGCCAGATTGAGCGTGAATAGGCGGACCAAGTTATAGTCCAGCCTTCTCGAGTGGAATAGCTTGAAGATGTCCTCGTACGCTATAAAGAATATATCCGCGGGGGCATCAGTGACAAAGCCCACATCTCTTGGCACCCTGACCGTGAAGACCGGGTAATTTGGATCTTTGTCCTTAAGAAGGACACTCTCTAGGTGAAGGACACTGTCCTGCAGACGCAGCATATCTCCGGAAGCGAGGTGGCGCAGCTCCGGACCCATTATTGGTTTGCCAGCTTCATGCATTCTGGTCAAGCCATCCTTGCTGGGAGGTACAATGGAGTCCCGATAACGGATCGTCGGAGGTGGCTGGCTCGCAGACTTGTCCTTGTTCTTACTAGGTCTTTTACGGGGCTTCTTCGGAGCAACGGCCCCTGATGCTTCAAACTGCTCGTTGACCTTCTTGATTAGCGTATTAGGGCTGAAGATGTTTGCGGTGGATGGCTCTTGTGTATCGGCGGCCGGAGGCGTCTCTTCAGAGAAGCCGCGGAACACCAGGCGCTGTTTGGTTGCCTTGGGTGGGCCAGCTTCTTCGTCGCGAGCGCGGAATGGTTCTTCATCCGCGCTCGCCATGTACAAATCGTCTATGTCGGCGCCGGTGTTGAGGTAGGCATCGACGTCGACCAGCCCATCATCATCGATGTCATCTTCCTGGGGTGGTGGGATGGGCGATAGCGGTGCAGCGGCCTTGCCTTTAGGCTCCGCCGGTGGCGGTTGAGGTGTAGATGCTCCCAGCAGTTTCTTGTGGCGGCGAGGACGGGAGGAGCTGCCCTCCGAGGAGGCGGCCGGACGATCGGCTGTCGGGCGATCGAGGAGGCGCCGGTGGAGCGACCCCCAAGACGGATCTGGGTCTTTGGCCATACCATGGTATAGCCATGGCAGTTCTCAAGTGTCAGGCGCTCGTCGGCTCCCTCGGGTTGTATTGGGGGTTCCATGTCTTCGCACCCCGGCAACACCCGACCCAAAGTGACCTTCAGGACGTTAGCGTCCATAGCCACGGTGTGCAACGTGGTGCTCTTCGGTTGTATGATCATGCCCGTGGCAACATCCTTCAACTTGCCGCCGGGCGCACAATGAAGGAGCACGCATGGAGTGTCCTGAGAATGTTGGGCATCATTAATTAGATCGCCGGGTATCAAAACGCATGAAGGAGATGGCATGGAATAACTAATTAGTTAACTACCTTGGTGATTGCGTTGAGCTCTGCTAATGTCGAGACAGGGGCGGCCGGCAGATCAATCTTCTGCGGCTCGGGTGCATTATGAAGCACCACCGCCGGTTGCCCCTTGGTAGCCTTGACAGGAGGGGGCACCGGTTCATCCAACTCCATCGGCTGCCCCGCGGCGATGGTGGGCGGCGGGGTAACCACATCCGGAGATGGCGACACGTTGAAGGTCGAGTTGCTGCCCCCGGCGCTAGGCACTTGTATCTGCCCCACCTGACCGGCCGCATTCCACGCAGCTATCCCCTCGATGAGCTGAGGGGGTAGGAAATCGCGGAGCTTCTTCTCAAACACCTTGTCTACCTCTTCTTTATCCATCGAGGTTGCCTGTTTTGCCTCCAGCATGGAGACCTTCTCGCCTCGGCTCTTCCACCTCGGCTTTATCGCTCCTCCTCTCCCTTCTCTTCTTGTTGTCCTCTTTGTAGTACTCGCGAAACTTCATGCTTGTACCAAAGCCGCAGACACGGCCAGCCGACGTCGGCGGCTCGGACAATGGCCTCTTCTTGTAGGAATTCAACGCCCTGTTGAAAGGCGTGTCCCACGGCTCCGTCGAGCCCTGGGATGATGATTCGTCCTCGGGGCGATCGGCCGCCGCCAACTGCTCGTTCTGCAGACAAGGATATGGTGAACACATTTAGGGCATTGCCTTCACCTCATATATGTAATATGTGCAGCAATGGACCGCGCGGGTAAATTCCCTTACCAGCTTTTCCTCAAACTTCTTCACTTCTTTATCCTCGGTAACGAATTCCATGGTCTTCCTGTCCAGAGTGTAGCGGGCCCGTACAAAGTACCTCACCTGCAAGTTGGTCATTTTCAACCATGGGTTCGGTTTCCCAGCACGTGCAAGGGCTTCGTCCTCCTTTTCCCAAATGGGAATCTTTCCTCTATAACCGCCGCTTCCAAGGTGATGTGCTCCTAAGTTGAGCTCATGCATTTGCCTACCCCACTCTGTCCATGCTTTGGCATCGTCGCTTTCCACCTGCGCCTTGAATATCGTGAACTCCGCTTCATCGAGCATCGGCTCACCCTTCTTAATAGTCTCCCAGCTTTCACCTTTGTCGATCTTAGCCTTCACCCGGCTTTTCCAGCTGCTCAGGGCGTTGCTCATCTTCGTGATGGCCAATTTATTCACCGGGTTGGATCTTGACAAGGTATTGTATGGCGCCGGGAACGTGTACCGTCGGTGAAGCTTCCGAAGCGCGAGCTCGACCAATTTCTCCTTGCCTTCACCTCGGAGGTTCACCGTGTTGATCGACATGCTTTCCCGGACAATGCACCCGAGTTGCATGCCGTACCCAGCGGCAACATCCATAGGCTCCAAGGGCTGCCCACTTTCGGAGACCAATGTGATCTCGCTGGTGGTGTTGGCGAGCACCGTCGGCTTCCGATCCTTCCGCGGCTTCTTCTTCTTCTTAGCAGCCGGGTTGCCGCTGCCGTCATCCTCCGTGTGGTCGGCACACTCGGTGGAGTCACCCCCCGTGTGGTCGCCACCGTCGGTGGTGGTGGGTTCATACTCCTCCTCCTCCTCCCCGGCTTCAGTCATATGGAGGTCAGGTCCGACTTCCTCCGCCGCCAAGTCCACCTCCTCCTCCTCTTGTCGATGGGAGGGGCCGACTTCCCAGAACGCGACGTTCGCCGCTCTGGCTTCCTCTTCGAGGCTCATGGCGGCCTTAGAAGTGCCGGCCACGTTGTCATTGGCCGACATGTTTGCACTTTCTATAAACAAGAGGAAGAAATCTATTAGTACAATTGTCGGCCGGAAAATTCGGCATGACCTTTGCTAATTTTTGGACATAGGAGCCCCATTTCTCAACCGAAACGGAAGTGAATCAACGTTTCGGGAGAAATGGGCAGCTCATTTGAAATCCCTGCAACAATTCACATAATAAAATGCCACCATGCATACCACCATGTCCATACACAGCACCAATTCACATAATTCACAGGACGGCGGCGACAGCAGCAGCCAGCAACAACCAGCAGCCATCAATAGCCACCAGCAAACAGCAGCAGGCAAGCAACACATGCAGCACCAGCAACAGCAGCAGGAAAGCAATAGCCAGCAGCCATCAACAGCAGCCATCAACACCAACAGGCTATAAATGTTATGTCCCAGTACTGCTAGCTGCTAGGAAACATGCTATAAAACAGCAGCAGGCTATAAAACAGCAGTAGCCATCAACAGCAACATTCTATACAAAGAATATATGTCCCAGTACTGCTAGCTGCTAGGATTTTACAAATCAAAGTACCAGTATTATCAAAGAGAGCTCAACAGGAAATGGATTTCTAGCTACTGCCTGCTTCAACAACATCAAAATACATATGCTTGGCAATATTGCAAAAATAACAATATTAGTTGAGTATCTCTGTAAATAAATGATCATGACCATCGACTAATAAGGCTAGAGATTAATCATTAATTATACAAATAAGAATGACGCTAAGTACTATAATCAATGTGTATATCTGTAAATAAGAATGAGCAAGAATAACGTTACTTTAATCGGACTAGAGACTAGTTACTACAGTACTGGAAAGAATCAAAGCGGGGGTACTTGTAGTAAAGTGACATTTACTGTACATTATCAGATTAACAAGAGCACAAGTTCAAACAGCACATGTGATCTTTACTGCACAGAATATTTTTGATCAGGCTACTCGCAAACACATCTAAGCAACCGTACAATTTTGAAGGGCCTCCTTGTGATTGTAGAAATTTCATAGGATCGTGGGAGAATCCTAAGTACATTTCTCTGTAAAATTCTTTTGGATCATAGGATTTGTGTTACCAAATTTATATGAGGAGTGTTTGTGTTTCGAATGTCGATCATGACATGAACTTCTGAACAACTACTCCTAGTAAATTATAAAAAACAATAGACTGCATTAATACATCAGTATAGCGAAAATCCAACAAAATGTGGCCTTGATGATTGCCAAATTTCTCAAGTTCTTCCAGGTTTTGATAACAAAATTTCCTAGTTTTTTTAACCTCATGGAGCATGAGAAGTGTTCTTGTTTCATGACATTAACTTGTGAACAACTAGATAGATTAACAACTAAGCAACATCTGAAAGAGGTCAAGCTTCTGGTTGCTGCAACATCCAAGATGATGCACGCAAGATAGAGGGGGAGAGGGGAGGGGGAGAGGGGAGAGGGGGACCGTGGAGGGGGAGAGGGGAGGGGGAGAAGCTTACTAGGGGAGGCGCGGTGGTCGTCGACGAGGCGAGGGCGCGGGCGCGGACGGCGCTCCTCCTACTGCTCCTCCGGGCGGGCGCGGGCGGCGGGCGGCGCTCCTCCTGCTCCTCCGGGCGGGCGCGGGCGGCGGGCGGCGCTCCTACTGCTCCTCCGGGCGGGCGCGGGCGGCGGGCGGTGCTCCTACTGCTCCTCCGGGCGGGCGCGGGCGGTGGGCGGCGGGCGGCGGGCGGTTGGGCGACAGCGCTAGGGTTGGGCGGTGTGTTGGGGAAGAAGTGAGCAGGGACGCGAGGAGAAAGCGGTATATGGCTAAGTGTTGAAATTCTGTGGCGCACCAAGCCCCATATGCGCCACAGAATTTCAACTTTCTGTGGCGCACCAAGCCCCATATGCGCCACAGAATTTCAACTTTCTGTGGCGCACTAGACGGCATATGCGCCACAGAAGTTGTTTCGACGGAACTATGGAGGAGGCTTTGGCTTCCCATAATATGGCTAAGTGTGAAACTTCTGTGGCGCATATCGTGTCTGGTGCGCCACAGAAGTTATTTTCCTTATAAAATTTATTTCTCCCCTGCATTATATGTTCCTAATATAGATAATTCAAAAAAATCACATCACACACATATACACACTTGTGTTTTTGCCAAAGAACATATATGTCTGCATTAGAGTAAACAAAAAAACCACATCACACACATGCATGGTGCTTGTGTCATACACACACATGTACACACATGTGTTTTTGCCAAAGTACATATATGTGTGAATTAGAGTACAAAAAAAAGGCACAATGAACTTCTCGGTTCCGATTGGTGGCTAGCTAGCGTTTCTTGACAATGTTCTTGCCCTTCTTCATCGCGGCCGTTGTTGAATACTTTAGCCCGGCCACCTTGAGATTTCTTCTCGTGTACGGGCAACCTTTAGCCGGTAGGGTGGTCTTCCTTCTTACTTTCGAATAAGTAGTAGGCTTGTCGAAGTACTTGTCAAATTCCTCTTCGATCTTCGGATCGCCGTTCTTGTCGATGTCTTGCTTGTCGGCGTCTCCTTCCATTCCGATGATGCTCCTCTTGCCCCTCCTCACGACCACACGGCTGGGCTTTGACGGGTCGGTAATGAAGAAGCATTGGTCAACTTGGCTAGCGAGCACCCACGGCTCATTTTTCGCGGAGGGGGTCTTCGATTTGGCATCGGGTATAACCATGGTGGTGAAATACAGTCCATCTTTTTCGACGCTCTTGGCCCATCTCACACGGAACATCGGCATCGTCTCTCCAACATAGTCGAGTTCCCAAATCTCCTCGATCCTTCCGTAGAATCTTTCCTTGACATCAGTCTTGTCATCGGTGTAGGATAGCATAGTTACTCCTGAGTTTTGATATTCGCTATTCTTGTCCTTCTCCTCGGTGTAGAACCTATAGCCGTTGATGTCGTACGACTGATAGGTCCTTACGTTGTGCCCGGGTCCCTGTGACAGGGAGAATATGAGTTTCTGCTCTTCAGTACAAGGCGTCGGTGTGGGACTTTCCAGTAGCCTTTTCTTGAACCACCCCGTGAAGCTGGAGTTGTGCTCTTTCGTAACGTCTCCCGTATTCCTCGGCCGGCCTAGGTCGATGAACTCCTGCTCGATTAAGCTTTTGTGCTTATCCACCCAAGGGCTGACCAATTCTATGTGTTGTAGCGCGACTCGGTGTGCCCTGTCAAAGTCGGCGCGTCGACCAGCGATGCCGACATGCATTGCACGGTAGCCCTCGTGGTGACCAAACCCTTCTAGCCTGGCCGACGTGCTTCCCGGTGGGCGGACCGACATCCTCGTTCTCGGTGCTTAGGTAGTTCCGGCGAAGGAGATGCACTCGTAGGTGAGAAAGCCCTTGGCTATGCTTCCATCCGGACGGGCCCCGTTGCGAACGAATCCTTTGATGACACCGTTCAACCTTTCGAATGGCATCATGTTGTGCAGGAATGTCGGCCCGAGGTGGATGATATCATCCACTACATGGACAAGCAGATGCACCATGATGTCGAAGAACGCGGGCGGGAAGTAAATCTCGAGCTCGCATAGTATCTCGACGATCTCTTATTGTAGCCTGTTGAGCTGCTTAACGCCGATGGACTTCCTAGAGATGACGTCGAAGAAGTTGCAGAGGCCAAACAGCGTCTCGCGGACGTGGTCGTCCATTATCCCTCGCATCGCAACGGGAAGTATCTGCGTCATCAGCACGTGACAGCTCATGAGACTTCATCCCGCTAAACCTCTTCTTCGCTACGTCCAGATATCCGCTTATTTTCCCGCAGTAACCGTGAGGAACTTTGACTCCTAGGAGGCACTCGAAAAACCTCTCGAGCTCCTCATCGCTCAGAGTGAAGCAGGCAGGTTTAAGCACCACCACCTCATTTATCTTAGCCCTTTTGTGGCGACCCTGAGTCGTTTCTGTCTGTTCATCGTCATCATCATCACTATCGGTGGGGTACTGAAGTTCTTTCTTGAGGCCAAGCAATTTCAGGTCGGTTCTTGCTTTCGGGCCATCCTTGGTCCTCTCTGGCATGTTCATCAGAGTGCCAAGTAGGCTCTCGGTAATGTTTTTCGTGATGTGCATGACATCGAGGCTATGGGGCGTGTGGAGGACCTTCCAGTACGGCAGGTCCCAGAAAACGGACCTCGCTTTCCATACGCCTAGCAACGGCGATTCTCTCGGTCGCTTCTTTCCCGGCGCGGGGCAATCTTCCCAATTTTCCAAAAGCTCGGATATTTCTTCGCCGCTCCTCGGTCGTGGGGCTCTTTCGAACTCCTCTTCGCCATTGAACAGATCCTTGCGTTTTCTCCACGGGTGATCGAAGCGAAGCCACATTCGAGTCCCTTGGAACACAGTTTTAGAAGACCCGGGCACCTTCGGCAGCTGCATATGCGGGGTCTTATCCATGCACTTGACACATGCGTTGAATCCGTGGTTCACTTGGCACACTACATATGCGTAACCAGGATAGTCCTGCACTGTCGTTAGCAATGTGGCTCTGAGAGGGAAATAATCTCATTTGTACGCGTCCCAAGTACGGGCCGGCGTCTCCCACAGCGTGGCTAACTCCTCTTTCAACAGATTGAGATACAGATGCATGTCCACACCCGGTTGTTTTGGCCCCTGAATAAGAATACTCATGTGTACGTACCTGTTGCTGCCAAAACCCACCGGCGGGCAGCGACGGGCAACACCGTAGAGCCGGGAACAACCTAGGGCTGCAGCTGGCCGAGGTCCCTCCGAGCGACGGCCCGCAAAGCCTTCTGGTACACACGTCCGATGCTGATGCAAGGGCGTGCCACCCGACCTATACCCGGTCGTGAAGGTGATGGAGATGCCTCGCTTAGTTTCCTCGCATGGCATACACGTAAACATTAAATACGAGCCTCGATCGGCTCTCGAGTTATCCCGTGAATCGGCTCAAGGAGCCGATCCACCCATGATTCGTTCGGGGCGAACGAATATATGGTGGTCCTGCTTGATCAAGATAAAGCTAATTAGATCTACAATGATTTGGGGTTTTCACCGCATAATCGGAACATCCTACTCAAGATTGGGCCTCGCGGCCACGCACGGTGATCGTAAGCCGATCCTAGACAAGGCCTAAAAACCAACACGAAGTTGATCCCCGGAACATCCTGTCTAGGACTAGCGAACGACACCCTACGTGCCGCTGGATCCTCCAGCCCTTTGCAAGGCCTAACTATTGCAGATATTAAACTAATCCTTGATGAACAAGGAGCAACCGTAACGGATCAGATCTACTGAATAATGATCAAGCGGGGTGCCGCCCCTACACCTAAGATAGGTGTAAGGGCGTCTAGACATGCAAGGGTTGCACTACGATAGCATGTTACGCGAAGAACTATGCTAACCCTAACACATCTATGATAACTACGTTGCTCGCCATCAAAAAGGCTTCAGTACGAGCAACGCATGAACAACGTGGAGCTTGTGCTGCCTAGATCGCAAGATGCGATCTAGGCAGCATGTTGCTTACCGGTAGAAACCCTCGAGACGAAGGAGTTGGCGATGCGCCGAGATTGATTTGTTTGGTTGAACGTTGGTTGTTGTTTATTTCATAAACCCTAGATACATATTTGTAGTCCAGGGGACTTTCTAACTTAGACGTGCACCTAACCGTGCACGGGTAAAATTCTAACTAAATCGACACGTATCCTAATATGGTACAAATACAAAGGCAAACTAGCCCAAACTCAGCATAACAGGCCGATTCACGTAATTCTTCCATGTATATTCTTCAAGTCCATCTTGATCGCGGCCCACCTCTGACTTGGTCAAATTCTGGTGATAACACATGCCCCCCTGGTTTTGGAATTGGTAATTCCAAAATCACTCTGCTTTTCCTTCGTCGGGTCATGTTGTGGCAGAACCGTTGCAGTATCATGATGCCTTGTCTCCTCAATTTCTTGTAAAATCTGATAACTTTAGCACCACTTTCTTGGAAACTGCAATGGCTTTAAATCCCCATTAGGCTCCTCCTTATTAAACTGTGCCGATTGACTAGCCTCCTTCATCCCCTTCCTCTGTTCTAGCTACCGGCACCAAAAACCCTCTTTCCCTGTAGCAATGTCTTCTTCTTCCTCCGTCTCCTCCGGCCTCTCTTTCCAATCTTCTTCCCCAAGCGAGCCAATATCGGAGCCCGAGTGGGACTTCGATCTCATGTCAGATGGCGACATGCCCCTGACCGATGAGGAGGGCGACCTCCACCTCCTCGTTGAAGGAGAACTGGAGAGCGAAAACGAGGATGACCTCCCCTCATGGAGGAACCCCACTTCCTCCGATAAGGAAGAGGAAGACGAGGATGTGGAGGAAGAAGAGGGGGAAGATGATTCCTCCTCCTCCGCTGGGTACCCGCCGGCGAAGCGCCTCCGTGCTTGGGCAGATAGTGAAGATGACGATGATGACGCAGAGGAAGAAGCTCCGGTCGAAGGCTGGGGCAGCAGTGGACGAGGAGTTCTCCGGCAATAGCGCCGGTGACAGCTACGATGCCGACGACGAGGGCAGCGAGGATTAGTGACATAGGATTAGTAGTATACGAGCAATCGGCTCTTCTTTTGTTTCTTTTTGAGCAATCGGCTCTTCATTGTAAAAAACCCTCCTTTGTTAATGAAGAAGTATTTCCAGTCAACTGTCTTGCCGATAGTCAAAGTCGCAAAATCTCCAAAAAGAGCCGATGGCATCGCACCGGTCTCTATCATAAAACACGAGTAAAGTCGACCTAGCCGCCCTTCCAAACGGTAACCTGCGACCTCCATCTGAAAAGGCAAACTCAGATCCCCAAATCGCCGCCTGAGCAGTTCCAACTCAAAACCACCTACACAGATCTCGACCGCGCCGCCCCCAACTCCTTCAACGCATCCCATGGCGGAATCATCCAACACCGACACCACGGCTTCTGGTCTGAAGGTAATCCTCAACCTCCTCTCGCCGTTTAACTTGAGATGGGATTAATGGCAAACACCTGGATTAATGTTTCATTCCGCTATTAATTTAGGTTTCAGACATTCTTCTGCCACATCCTTCTCTCGCAAATTCGATGTGCCTCGGTCCTCGTTCTTCCGAGAGCCCCGCCCTGTTAATTTCGTGCGAAGCTACCGTAATCCCCTTCGTGAGTCAGAACCTAGATCTGACTTCCTGGGCCGACTGCCTGCGAGCCTAGCCTAATCCTCCTGAGGGTTGGGTGGCATGGTACAATAGAGTATCCAAAACCCATTATGCCACTTGGGAAACCATAGGGATAGCCGATGCCTTGTCATTATCATTGTCTCCTCTTGAGAAGAATGAGAACATCCTGAAAACCATCGGCTACTTCGGTCCGATGCACCGAACCGCTTCATGTTTGGTCATGGCCCTATGACACCGACTCGCTCGGATGTGGCCATGATCACAGGCCTAGACATTGCATCCCCCAGCCCTTCCGCATTCAAACCGCCAAAAGTCCCTTTCACTCTTTCCTCTAAAAAGAGTGTACCAACTCGGGCGCCTATCTCAATCGTTATATGAAAAACAAAGGCCCCGTGACGGAGAGGGAACACACAGCCTTCCCGAACTTCCGGCTGGAGCACTTCATATTCTGTGGCCCATCACTTGCCCCTACCAAGAATTACCTCTCCCCGGCCTATGAACTTGCTAAAGGCACCCAACTTGGCCTAGGCAAACCGTTTCTTGGAGAGGTCTATCGATCCCTTCAACCGATGTCCGTCAAACTCGTTCTCTCAAAAGACGATCAAAATCGGCGGCCCCCGGTGGTTCATTCGGCTGTGGGCCCAGCTATACTTCCAAAACCAAATCCCGTACTTCCCACCGCTGACCACCTGCACCTTTCCAGATGCTAATGGAAAGGAAATTCGATGTACCAGCTATGGCCAAGCCCTGTATGGTCTCCCAGGCAGCAGGCTGATCCCTAAGGAAGCAGCAGGGTGGTTTAAGATTTTCTTCCAAGGTTTGGACAACCCCCTGTTCCACCCTTATACTGCATCGGCAAATTTTGAAAACCCAGTCTCTTTCCGATTGGATGACTTTGCCGATGACGCCAGCACCCAGCATTTGTACTCCATCATGATTTGTCCTTGCTTCCTCCCTGTTGGCATGAGTACCTCGAACCGGATCATCAAGCCCGGTTATGAGTGTTATCAACCGGTAGTAGCAGCCCGACAGCTTGGTCTCGGACAGGTGCCTCCACACTTCTTCTTGCATCACCCGACGGCAAGTAGAGCTGAACCGCCTGACATCCTTACTGCTCAAAGGTGTTATACCTTCTTTGACGCTTTGGCCATTCCGATTCCCCGCGACCTCCGTTTCTCCTTCACTACCGACGGTTTCGAAACTTGGTGGTCTATGTGGAAGACCCACGTTTTCAGGAGGGCTCTAGGACCGTTGCTGAGAGAACTTGATGCCGAGTATGACATCCCTGCCGACCAGGTACCATCACTTAAACATTTCTTGTAACAGCACTATGGTGATTGTTTGTGACCTGACTCCATCTCCTGGCAGCAACAAGATGGTCCGGCTCCCACACAAGCCGACGGTTCCCCTTTCGAATTCCTTCCTCCGGCACCAGTCGTTCTCTTCTGCCAGAGCTCGCCACCCCTGAAGAAAGTCATAATGCAAAGTCAGCCGATTTCACCGAAATCGGCTCCCAAAAGTAAAGCATCTTCGGGGCCAGTTGCCCCCCGAGCCTCGACTCAGGCGCGGATGGCAGTGAGGAAGGTGGCTGCCAGGAAAACCCTGAAGCGTAAAGCTCCTGCACAAGAAAGCTTGCGTGTAAGTTGGTTCAGACCCTGTCCACATTTATCCACTTTCCAAATCCTTTACAATACGCTCGTATTCTTTCCTACAGACTTCCATCGAAGAAACCTCCAGCGGGGCCGAAGAATCCAGTCAGGGGGACTCGAGCTCGGGCAATTCCGAGAGGTCTACCACCCAGAGCCAGACGGCTTCACCAGCGCCGGCTTCTAAGAAAAGGTCGATCCCTAAACCTCCTGCTCCCCAAGCCCCGACCAGATCGGGGTCACGCACGAAGCGCCGCTGCGTCAAAAGGGCTCGTAAGAACCCACGAGCCTCTCCATCAAGCCAGGAGGTCTCAAATGTAATCATCTCCCTGGTCACACTTCATGCTAACCCGTTGTCATTTGGATCGGCTAATCACTTCCTCCTGCAGACCGAAGAAACTTCGAGCGGAGATGTTGAGGAGGTACCGATGCCGTCCGCCACCCTGGACCTAGCCACCTCGACGATCGCGGCTGCCCAAGTGGCTGACCTATCCAAGTCCACAGAAAAGCCGATCGTTACTACATCGGCTGTTCCTCCTACCTTGGGAGAGGTATGCCCCTCCTCCTTGGCTCCATCAATTTCTTCATTGCATGCTAAACTCACTTTGTTTACCTTATCAGGGTTGTGATCTCTCGAGCTTGCTGACGTTCGATCCAGAATCCATCGAACCAACTTCTTACAAGGCAAGTGGAGAGCCGAGTCCTAGTACGGTCCATGGTCCACTCCAGCGTCTCAAAGACTTGCTTTCTTCCTCAACCGAGACCCCGATTGAAAATTCCGAGGAAGTCAAAGGCATCCTCGAGGATATCCAGCCCCATCTCCCTATGACACTGCAAGTGAAGCTCTGGCCCGCTGTTACCCTGTCGGTCTTTAAGTCAAGGGTGCAATCGGCTCGACAAAGGATTACTCTTCGCCACACCCAGCTTCCACTGAGAGCCGATATTGCCGAAAAGTGTCGACGGCTCAACGAGAAGAAGGCTGCTCTGGACGCCAAGACGGATACTTCTGCCAATCGCGCCGAACTCGAGACCTTGCGCAAGGAGCTGGAGAGCCTTGAGGAGAGGGTAAGGGTGACCAAGCAACTCATCCACGACAAGGAAGCCCTTATTGCCCGTTCTCAAGATGAAGCAAAAGGCCTCACAGCCGATCTGAAGACCGATCTGGCTGAAATTCGTACCCTGAGCAGCCAGCTGGTGACGGGTAAAGACGAGGACGACGAGGCTGAGATTGCTGAGGTAGATCGCATCCGTGTTGACGCCCTTCACGCCCTCGACGCATTTCTTCAGTAGGGCCCCCAGAGACAAATGTTCCGTTGAACTTGAGAAGTACCGATGAATCTTCGACTGTACTTGCTACATTTTTTTTTTACTGGCCGATTTTCCATCAGCTCCTAATATTTCATTGCCTATGCATTTGCCTGCCTGATCATGTGCCCCCCCGAGCCGAATCTGTCAGATCACTGCAGATATCGGTTCTGCGGTTATCGGTAGGATTATTCCTGAACATCGGCTCTGCAGTTAGGACCAATGCTGATTTCCCTGAACTTGCCAGCCGATGTAACCCCCATATTCCAGTCTTCCGTCACCCGCTAGATCGACGCTGAATGCAGGCGAAGCGTATGGCTCAAAAGAGGCTTAGATCTCGTCGTGTCAGCCGATGTCTCATCACCGGCTTTCCTTCGTTTGGGGTGTCATACTCCCCTTTTGCGGTCGACGCTCGTATGTGACAGGAGTGCCGTCCGCCATCTCAGATGTAGATGGCGATGTGGTTGATGTAGACGCTGGTCCCACCGGGCGTGCCAGAATGTGTTGCTGCCAAAACCCACCGGCGGGCAGCGACGGGCAACACCGTAGAGCCGGGAACAACCTAGGGCTGCGGCTGGCCGAGGTCCCTCCGAGCGACGGCCCGCAAAGCCTTCTGGTACACACGTCCGATGCTCGATGCAGGGCGTGCCACCTGACCTATACCTCGGTCGTGAAGGTGATGGAGATGCCTCGCTTAGTTTCCTCGCATGGCATACACGTAAACATTAAATACGAGCCTCGATCGGCTCTCGAGTTATCCCGTGAATCGGCTCGAGGAGCCGATCCACCCATGATTCGTACGAGGTGCACGAATATATGGTGGTCCCGCTTGATCAAGATAAAGCTAATGAGATCTACGACGATTTAGGGTTTTCACCGCATAATCGGATCATCCTACTCAGGATTGGGCCTCGCGGCCACGCACGGTGATCGTAAGCCGATCCTAGACAAGGCCTAAAAACCAACACGAAGTTGATCCCCGGAACATCCTGTCTAGGACTAGCGAACGACACCCTACGTGCCGCTGGATCCTCCAGCCCTTTGCAAGGCCTAACTATTGCAGATATTAAACTAATCCTTGATGAACAAGGAGCAACCATAACGGATCAGATCTACTAAATAATGATCAAGCGGGGTGCCGCCCCTACACCTAAGATAGGTGTAAGGGCGGCTAGACATGCAAGGGTTGCACTACGATAGCATGTTACGCGAAGAACTATGCTAACCCTAACACATCTATGATAACTACGTTGCTCGCCATCAAAAAGGCTTCGATGACGAGCAACGCATGAACAACGTGGAGCTTGTGCTTGCCTAGATCGCAAGATGCGATCTAGGCAGCATGTTGCTTACCGGTAGAAACCCTCGAGACGAAGGAGTTGGCGATGCGCCGAGATTGATTTGGTTGGTTGAACGTTGGTTGTTGTTTATTTCATAAACCCTAGATACATATTTATAGTCCAGGGGACTTTCTAACTTAGACGTGCACCTAACCGTGCACGGGTAAAATTCTAACTAAATCGACACGTATCCTAATATGGTACAAATACAAAGGCAAACTAGCCCAAACTCAGTATAACAGGCCGATTCACGTAATTCTTCCATGTATATTCTTCAAGTCCATCTTGATCGCGGCCCACCTCTGACTTGGTCAAATTCTGGTGATAACAGTACCGCTGCTTTGTGCACAGCCAGGGGGGGAGGTTGTATGGCCATACAAACACGGGCCAGGTGCTATGCGTGCTACTCTTGTTTCCAAAGGGATTGAGTCCGTCGGTGCTCATGCCCAAACGAACGTTCCTCGGTTCGCTCCCGAACTCATCTGCGAACTCAATGTCCAACGCATTCCACTGGCTAGCGTCTGCAGGGTGTGTCAGGATCTTGCCCTTCTCCGGATCATCTGTGGGCTTCTCCCTTTCCGCGTGCCATTGCATGAGCTTTGCTTCCTTAGGATCTACGAAATACCGCTGCGGACGGGGAGTGATAGGAAAGTACCGGACAACTTTCGCGAGGAACTTTCTTGTTCCCTCTCTTGTACCGTCCGTTCCCGCACACTGGACATGTGGTTCTGTCCTTGTACTCATCCCAGAAAAGTGCACAATCATTGATGCATGCGTGGTACTTTACGTGCGGTAGGTCGGGTGGGCAAACTATTTTCTTGGCCTCGTCGATACTTGTTGGCAATGTGTTGTCCTTGGGAAGACGAGCATGCCAGGATTTCATGTTATCGCTGAAGCTGCTGTCGGTCCATTTGTGTTCCGCCTTCATCTCCAGACACTCGAGCGTTACACTCAAGCGTGTATCCTCGGGCCGACACCCTGGATACAATGGAGTCATCCTGTCTACCTCCATTTGCGCCGGCTTGGCTTCAGGTTTGGCGTTGCACGTGTCCTTCAGGAGCAGCTCTTGAACATGAGGGTCCCGCAAGGCCGACGTTAGCGGCGTCTGCGTGCTCTCGGCTTCTCCACCACCATCTGCTCCGGCATCATCATCTCCTTCATCGGCCTCATGATGAACACCATGTTCGGGAGACTCTTCGTCTTCTCGCCCAATGTCGTCCTCTTCTTCATGACCAACATTTGCCGCCGGCTCCTCATTGAAGCCGAGCATGAAACCGCGCCTGAGCAGGTGTTCCTCCAGTTGTCCAGAATCAGGGTCGATCCACTGCCGGAGTCCGCATTTTCGACACGGACATCTTATCAGGGTCATGTTGTTCCTAACCATGTCGGCCTTCGCGTTCACCTTGTATCTAACCACTTGGCCTTCCCTCATATGGACGACCATGGTTCACTGCGCGTCATACATAGAGCAAAAGAGAGTTAATTAGAACCACACACATCATGCACAAACACACATGCATGCATGATCGCCGGAAAATTTCGGCATGACCTATCCTAAAAGTAGGACATATGGCTAGTGCAAAAATTTGCCGAAATGGAAATGAATCAACATTTCGGCAAACATCCATGCACCACACGCCGGCACAAACCAACAACACCAACAACACAAATAAGCTTCTTCGCAAGCAAACATTCAACCACAACACAAAGCTCAACAAGTATAAACATCATCGTCTCGCCATCGCAAACCGTCCGGGAGCGCGATAATCTTCACCTACAAAACATCCATACATACAAAACATGCATCCAATAGTACTCAACCTCTCACAAATCTACCAATCATGGTGGAGCAAGAGGATGGGGTGGTGGAGAGAAAGCAAATGGACCATGCAAGAGGGAAAATGGAGGAGGGAAAGAGAATTGTGGTTTTTAGTACCCTCTACAAGTTGGAGTGGCTTTCCGTTACAAATATACCCACAAAATAGGCTTAGAGCTATCAACAATGGAGGAAAGTATGACTAAAATGGAGTGAAAGAGAGGAGCAACACGAGCTGGTTAGAGTAGACAAGAATGGAAAGTGTGGTGTGGGTGGAAGAGAAGAGGGAAAAGCCTAGATCTACTGTGCTCATTCTGTGGCGCATATGGCGATATGCGCCACAGAATGTTTGACTTCTGTGGCGCATACCAGCACATGCGCCACAGAATCTTGGTGGCGTGAGCCGGGGGGTGGTCCCCGCTGGATGTTCTGTGGCGCATGGAGCAATGTGCGCAACAGAAGTTTAAATTTCTGTGGCGCACATTGCTCCATGCACCACAGAATATCCTTCGCCCATGTGCAGTGGTGGACCCCGCGTGGGCCCCACTAACTTTCTGTGGCGCACTGGCCATAGTGCGCCACAGAATGTCCACTTTCTGTGGCGCATGCGCTTACCGTGCGCCACAGAAGTTGCTCCATTTTTGTGGCGCATAGAGCTTGGTGCGCCACAGAAATTGTTTTGTGGTGCATGGTTAATATGCTGCGCCACAGTTGTTGTTTCTACCTATAATGGTTTTCCTACTAGTGCAAGAAGCACGTTGAAGGTTGATGGCGGCGGAGTGTAGTGCGGCGCAACACCAGGGATTCCGGCGCCAACGTGGAACCTGCACAACACAACCAAATTACTTTGCCCCAACGTGACGGTGAGGTTGTCAATCTCACCGGCTTGCTGTAACAAAGGATTAGATGTATAGTGTGGATGATGATGTTTGCAGAGAACAGTAGAACGAGTATTGCAGTAGATTGTATTCGATGTAAAAGAATGGACCGGGGTCCATAGTTCACTAGAGCTGTCTCTCCCATAAGATAAATAGCATGTTGGGTGAACAAATTACAGTTGGGCAATTGACAAATAAAGAGGGCATGACCATGCACATACATGTTATGATGAGTAGTGTGAGATTCAATTGGGCATTACGACAAAGTACATAGACCGCTATCCAGCATGCATCTATGCCTAAAAAGTCCACCTTCAGGTTATCATCCGAACCCTCTCCAGTATTAAGTTGCAAACAACAGATAATTGCATTAAGTATGGTGCGTAATGTAATCAACAAATACATCCTTAGACATAGCATTGATGTTTTATCCCTAGTGGCAACAGCACATCCACAACCTTAGAACTTTACGTCACTGTCCCAGATTTAATGGAGGCATTAACCCACTATCGAGCATAAATACTCCCTCTTGGAGTTACAAGTAAAAACTTGGCCAGAGCCTCTACTAGCAACGGAGAGCATGCAAGATCATAAACAACACATAGATGATAGATTGATAATCAACATAACATAGCATTCACTATTCATCGGATCCCAACAAACGCAATATGTAGCATTACAAATAGATGATCTTGATCATGTTAGGCAGCTCACAAGATCCAACAATGATAGCACAATTAGGAGAAGACGACCATCTAGCTACTGCTATGGACCCATAGTCTAGGGGTGAACTACTCACACATCACTCCGGAGGCGACCATGGCGGTGAAGAGTCCTCCGGGAGATGATTCCCCTCTCCGGCAGGGTGCCGGAGGCGATCTCCTGAATCCCCCAAGATGGGATTGGCGGCGGCGTCTCTGGAAGGTTTTCTGTATCGTGGCTCTCGGTACTGGAACTATTATCGACGAAGGCTTCTTATAGGCGAAGAGGCCTGGGCCGCGCCGCCCTAGTGTGGCGTCGCCTCGTCGCTCCACTTCATTTCCCTTTCGGACTTCTGGAAGCTTCGTGGAAAAATAAGATCCTGGGCGTTGATTTCGTCCAATTCCGAGAATATTTCCTTACTAGGATTTCTGAAACCAAAAACAGCAGAAAACAGCAACTGGCTCTTCGGCATCTCTTTAATAGGTTAGTGCCGGAAAATGCACAAATATGACATAAAGTATGTATAAAACATGTGTGTATCATCATAAAACAAGCATGGAACATAAGAAATTATCGATACGTTGGAGACGTATCAGCATCCCCAAGCTTAGTTCCTACTCGTCCCGAGTAGGTAAACGATAACAAAGATAATTTCTGAGGTGACATGCTATCATAATTTTGATCATACTATTGTAAGCACATGTAATGAATGCAGCGATTCGAAGCAATGGTAAATATAATGAGTAAACAACTAAATCATATAGCAAAGACTTTTCATGAATAGTACTTTCAAGACAAGCATCAATAAGGCTTGCATAAGAGTTAACTCATAAAGCAATAAATTCATAGTAAAGGCATTGAAGCAACACAAAGGAAGATTAAGTTTCAGCGGTTGCTTTCAACTTGTAACATGTATATCTCATGGATAGTTGTCAACATAAAGTAATATAATAAGTGCAATATGAAAGTATGTAGGAATCAATGCACAGTTCACACAAGTGTTTGCTTCTTGAGATAGAAGGAAGTAGGTACTGACTCAACATAAAAGTAGAAGAAAGGCCCTTCGCAGAGGGAAGCATTGATTGCTATATTTGTGCTAGAGCTTTTATTTTGAAAACATAGAGAGAGCATAAAAGTAAAGTTTTGAGAGGTGTTTGTTGTTGTCAACGAATGGTAGTGGGCACTCTAACCCCCTTGCCAGACAAACCTTCAAAGAGCAGCTCCCATGAAACATTTTTATTTTTAGGTGGCACTCCTTCCAACCTTTGCTTTCACAAACCATGGCTAACCGAATCCTCGGGTGCCTACCAACAATCTCATACCATGAAGGAGTGCCTTTTTATTTTAGTTTTATTTAGATGACACTCCTCCCCACCTTTGCTTTCTCAAGCCATGGCTAACCGAATCCTCGGGTGCCGTCCAACAATCACATACCATGGAGGAGTGTCTATGTTTTTGTAAAATTATGAAGGTTAGTTAATTTTGGACTGGGAATCCCATTGCCAGCTTGTTGGCGTCCGAAACCCACCGGCGAGCAACGGCTGGCAACACGAAGAGCCGAGAACAACTCAGAGCTGCGGCTGGCCCTGGTCCCTCGCGCGACGGCCCGCAAAGACTCTGCACACACGTCCGATCGTTGGTGCAAGGGCGTGCCACCTGACCTATACCTGGTCAGGAAGGTGATGGATTTGCTTCGCTTAGGTTTCCTGTATGGCATACACGTAAACATTAAATACGAGCCTCGATCGGCTCTCAGGTTTTCCCGTGAATCGGCTCAAGGAGCCGATCCACCCATGATTCGTAAAGGGTTTACGATAGCATGGTGGTCCTGCTTGATCAACATAAAGCTAAAACGATCTACAACGATTTAGGGTTTTCACCGCATAATCGGAACATCCTACTCGTGATTGAGCCTAGCAGCCACGCACGGTGTCAACAAACCAACCCTATATAAGGCCTAAAAACCAACATGAAGTTGATCCCCAGAACATCTTATCTAGGGTTAGCAAACTGCACCCTACGTGCCACCGGATCCTTCAACCCGTTTGCAAGGCCTAACTATGCAGATATTTGATGTCTACGTTCCCCCTCCTTTCCTGTAGACAGTGTTGGGCCTCCAAGAGCAGAGGTTTGTAGAACAGCAGCAAGTTTTCCCTTAAGTGGATACCCAAGGTTTATCGAACTCAGGGAGGAAGAGGTCAAAGATATCCCTCTCATGCAACCCCGCAACCACAAAGCAAGAAGTCTCTTGTGTCCCCAACACACCAAATAGGTGCACTAGTTCGGCGAAGAGATAGTGAAATACAGGTGGTATAAATATGTATGAGCGATAGAGCAACGGTGCCGGAAAAGTGCTTGGCGCGTAGTTGATGGTGGTGGTATTGCAGCAGTAGTAACACAGAGAAACAAGAAACAAGTAGTAGTAACTCAGCAGTATTTAGGAACAAGGCCTAGGGATTACACTTTCACTAGTGGACACTCTCAACATTGATCACATAACAGAACGGATAAATGCATACTCTACACTTTTGTTGGATGATGAACACATTGCGTAGGATTACACGAACCCTCAATGCCGGAGTTAACAAGCTCCACAATAATGCTCATGTTTTAGTAACCTTTAGTGTAAGATAGATCAACGTGACTAAACCGAGTACTAGCATAGCATGCACACTCGTCACCTTCATGCATATGTAGGAGGAATAGATCACATCAATAATATCATAGCAATAGTTAACTCCATAATCTACAAGAGATCATGATCATAGCACAAACCAAGTACTAACACGGTGCACACACTCGTCACCTTTACACACGTGCAGGAGGAATAGAACTACTTTAATAACACATCACTAGAGTAGCACATAGATAGTAGTGATACAAAACTCAGATGAATCTCAATCATGTAAAGCAGCTCATGAGATCATTGTATTGAAGTACATAGAGAGAGATTAACCACATAGCTACCGGTATAGCCCCGAGCCTCGATGGAGAACTACTCCCTCCTCATGGGAGCAGGAGCGGTGATGAAGATGGCGGTGGAGATGGCAGCGGTGTCGATGGAGAAGCCTTCCGGGGGCACTTCCCCGCTCCGGCAGCGTGCCGGAACAGAGATCCTGTCCCCCAGATCTTGGCTTCGCGATGGCGGCGGCTCTGGAAGGTTTTCGTGGGTTTCGTCAATCGTTGCAGGGTTTTCTGATCCAGGGGCTTTTTATAGGCGGAGAGGCGGCGCAGGAAGGTCGAAGGGGGCCCACACCCTAGGGGGCGCCCCCCTAGGCCGCGCCGGGGTGTGGTGTGGTGGCCCTGCCACCCTTCTCTGGCGGTTCTCGCGTGTTCTGGATGCTTCCGGGTAAAATAGGAACCCGGGCGTTGATTTCGTCCGATTCCGAGAATATTTCGTTACTAGGATTTCGAAACCAAAAACAGCAAGAAAACGAACCGGCACTTCGGCATCTTGTTAATAGGTTAGTTCCGTAAAATGCACGAATATGACATAAAGTGTGCATAAAACATGTAGATAACATCAATAATGTGGCATGGAACACAAGAAATTATCGATACGTTGGAGACGTATCAGCATCCCTAAGCTTAGTTCTGCTCGTCCCGAGCAGGTAAAACGATAACAAAGATAATTTCTGGAGTGACATGCCATCATAAACTTGATCATACTATTTGTAAAGCATATGTAGTGAATGCAGCGATCAAAATAATGTGTATGACATGAGTAAACAAGTGAATCATATAGCAAAGACTTTTCATGAATAGCACTTCAAGACAAGCATCAATAAGTCTTGCATAAGAGTTAACTCATAAAGCAATAATTCGAAGTAAAGGTATTGAAGCAACACAAAAGAAGATTAAGTTTCAGCGGTTGCTTTCAACTTGTAACATGTATATCTCATGGATATTGTCAACATAGAGTAATATAATAAGTGCAATAAGCAAGTATGTAAGAATCAATGCATAGTTCACACAAGTGTTTGCTTCTTGAGGTGGAGAGAGATAGGTGAACTGACTCAACATTGAAAGTAAAAGAATGGTCCTCCATAGAGGAAAAAGCATCGATTGCTATATTTGTGCTAGAGCTTTGATTTTGAAAACATGAAACAATTTTGTCAACGGTAGTAATAAAGCATATGCATCATGTAAATTATATCCTATAAGTTGCAAGCCTCATGCATAGTGTACTAATAGTGCCCGCACCTTGTCCTAATTAGCTTGGACTACCCGGATTATCACCGCAATACATATGCTTTAACCAAGTATCACAAAGGGGTACCTCTATGCCGCCTCGTACAAAGGTCTAAGGAGAAAGCTCGCATTTGGATTTCTCGCTTTTGATTATTCTCAACTTAGACATCCATACCGGGACAACATAGACAACGGATAATGGACTCCTCTTTTAATGCTTTAAGCATTCAACAACAATTAATTCTTTTCTCATTAGAGATTTGAGGATTGTTGTCCAAAACTGAAACTTCCACCATGGAACATGGCTTCGGTTAGCGGCCCAATGTTCTTCTCTCACAATATGCATGCTCAAACCATTCAACTCAGTGTAGATCGCCCTTACTTCAGACAAGACGAACATGCATAGCAACTCACATGAAATTCAACCAATGAACAGTTGATGGCGTCCCCAGTAAACATGGTTATCGCACAACAAGCAACTTAATAAGAGATAAAGTGCATAATGACATATTCAATACCACAATAGTTTTTAAGCTATTTGTCCCATGAGCTATATATTGCAAAGGTGAATGATGGAATTTTAAAGGTAGCACTCAAGCAATTTACTTTGGAATGGCGGAAAATACCATGTAGTATAGGTAGGTATGGTGGACACAAATGGCATAGTGGTTGGCTCAAGTATTTTGGATGCATGAGAAGTATTCCCTCTCGATACAAGGTTTAGGCTAGCAAGGCTTATTTGAAACAAACACAAGGATGAACCGGTGCAGCAAAACTCACATAAAAGACATATTGAAAACATTATAAGACTCTACACCGTCTTCCTTGTTGTTCAAACTCAATACTAGAAATTATCTAGACCTTAGAGAAACCAAATATGCAAACCAAATTTTAGCATGCTCTATGTATTTCTTCATTAATGGGTGCAAAGCATATGATGCAAGAGCTTAATCATGAGCACAACAATTGCCAAGTATCACATTACCCAAGACATTAATAACAATTACTACATGTATCATTTTCCAATTCCAACCATATAACAATTTAACGAAGGAGAAACTTCCTTCGCCATGAATATTATGAGCTAAGAACACATGTGTTCATATGAACCAGCGGAGCATGTCTCTCTCCCACACAAGCATTTATTCAAACACAAACAAAAACAAAAGCATACAGACGCTCCAAGTAAAGCACATAAGATGTGACCGAATAAAAATATAGTTTCAAGAGAAGGAACCTGATAATTTGTCGATGAAGAAGGGGATGCCTTGGGCATCCCCAAGCCTAGACGCTTGAGTCTTCTTGAAATATGCAGGGATGAACCACCGGGGCATCCCCAAGCTTAGAGCTTTCACTCTTCTTGATCATAGTATATCATCCTCCTTTCTTGACCCTTGAAAACTTCCTCCACACCAAACTCGAAACAACTCATTAGAGGGTTAGTGCACAATAAAAATTAACATATTCAGAGGTGACACAATCATTCTTAACACTTCTGGACATTGCATAATGCTACTGGACATTAGTGGATCAAAGAAATTCATCCAACATAGCAAAAGAGGCAATGCGAAATAAAAGGCAGAATCTGTCAAAACAGAACAGTTCGTATTGACGAATTTTAAAATGGCACCAGACTTGCTCAGATGAAAATGCTCAAATTGAATGAAAGTTGCGTACATATCTGAGGATCATGCACGTAAATTGGCTTAATTTTATGAGCTACCTACAGGGAGGTAGACCCAGATTCGTGACAGCAAAGAAATCTGGAACTGCGCAGTAATCCAAATCTAGTACTTACTTTTCTATCAACGGCTTTACTTGGCACAACAAAACACAAAACTAAGATAAGGAGAGGTTGCTACAGTAGTAAACAACTTCCAAGACACAAATATAAAACAAAGTACTGTAGCAAAATAACACATGGGTTATCTCCCAAGAAGTTCTTTTCTTTATAGCCATTAAGATGGGCTCAGCAGTTTTAATGATGCACTCGCAAGAAATAGTATTTGAAGCAAAAGAGGGCATCAAGAGGCAAATACAAAACACATTTAAGTCTAACATGCTTCCTATGCATAGGAATCTTGTAAATAAACAAGTTCATGAAGAGCAAAGTAACAAGCATAGGAAGATAAAACAAGTGTAACTTCAAAAATTTCAGCACATAGAGAGGCATTTTAGTAATATGAAAATTTCTACAACCATATTTTCCTCTCTCATAATAACTTTCAGTAGCATCATGAGCAAACTCAACAATATAACTATCAAATGAAACATTCTTATCATGAGTCTCATGCATAAAGTTATTACTCTCCACATAGGCGTAATCAATTTTATTAGTTGTAGTGGGAGCAAATTCAACAAAGTAGCTATCATTATTATTCTCATCAAGTGTAGGAGGCATAGTATAATCACAACAAAATTTACTCTCCATAGTAGGTGGCATCAAAAGACCACTATCATTATCATCATAAATGGGAGGCAAAGTATCATCAAAGAAAATTTTCTCCTCAATGCTTGGGGGACTAAAAATATCATGCAAACCAGCTTCCCCAAGCTTAGAACTTTCTATATCATTATCAACAATGGTGTTCAAAGCGTTCATACTAATATTACTACCAGCATGCAAATAAGATTTCATAGGTTTTTTAATTTTCGCATCAAACAATCCATGTTTTAAATCAGGAAATAGAACAAGAAGCTCACTCTTGTACATTATGCCAACTAGTGTAAACAAGAAACAACAAGATGCAATTGCAGGATCTAAAGGAAATAGCTTCGAGCACACACACGACGGCGCCAGAAAAATACTTTACCCGAGACCGTAGTATGAGTGCCTTTTACCTTTCCTCCCGGCAACGGCGCCGTAAAAGTGCTTGATGTCTACGTTCCCCCTCCTTTCCTGTAGACAGGTGTTGGGCCTCCAAGAGCAGAGGTTTGTAGAACGAGCAGCAAGTTTTCCCTTAAGTGGATACCCAAGGTTTATCGAACTCAGGGAGGAAGAGGTCAAAGATATCCCTCTCATGCAACCCTGCAACCACAAAGCAAGAAGTCTCTTGTGTCCCCAACACACCAAATAGGTGCACTAGTTCGGCGAAGAGATAGTGAAATACAGGTGGTATAAATATGTATGAGCAGTAGCAACGGTGCCAGAAAAGTGCTTGGCGCGTAGTTGATGGTGGTGGTATTGCAGCAGTAGTAACACAGTAAAACAGTAAACAAGTAGTAGTAACTCAGCAGTATTTAGGAACAAGGCCTAGGGATTACACTTTCACTAGTGGACACTCTCAACATTGATCACATAACAGTAACAGTATAAATGCATACTCTACACTTTTGTTGGATGATGAACACATTGCGTAGGATTACACGAACCCTCAATGCCGGAGTTAACAAGCTCCACAATAATGCTCATGTTTTAGTAACCTTTAGTGTAAGATAGATCAACAGTACTAAACCGAGTACTAGCATAGCATGCACACTCGTCACCTTCATGCATATGTAGGAGGAATAGATCACATCAATAATATCATAGCAATAGTTAACTCCATAATCTACAAGAGATCATGATCATAGCACAAACCAAGTACTAACACGGTGCACACACTCGTCACCTTTACACACGTGCAGGAGGAATAGAACTACTTTAATAACACATCACTAGAGTAGCACATAGATAGTAGTGATACAAAACTCGGATGAATCTCAATCATGTAAAGCAGCTCATGAGATCATTGTATTGAAGTACATAGAGAGAGATTAACCACATAGCTACCGGTACAGCCCCGAGCCTCGATGGAGAACTACTCCTCCTCATGGGAGCAGCAGCGGTGATGAAGATGGCGGTGGAGATGGCAGCGGTGTCGATGGAGAAGCCTTCCGGGGGCACTTCCCCGCTCCGGCAGCGTGCCGGAATAGAGATCCTGTCCCCCAGATCTTGGCTTCGCGATGGCGGCGGCTCTGGAAGGTTTTCGTGGGTTTCGTCAATCGTTGCAGGGTTTTCTGATCCAGGGGCTTTTTATAGGCGGAGAGGCGGCGCAGGAAGGTCGAAGGGGGGCCCACACCCTAGGGGGGCGCCCCCCCCCCCTAGGCCGCGCCGGGGTGTGGTGCGGTGGCCCTGCCACCCTTCTCTGGCGGTTCTCGCGTGTTCTGGATGCTTCCGGGTAAAATAGGAACCTGGGCGTTGATTTCGTCCGATTCCGAGAATATTTCGTTACTAGGATTTCTGAAACCAAAAACAGCAGAAAACGAGAACCGGCACTTCGGCATCTTGTTAATAGGTTAGTTCCAGAAAATGCACGAATATGACATAAAGTGTGCATAAAACATGTAGATAACATCAATAATGTGGCATGGAACACAAGAAATTATCGATACGTTGGAGACGTATCAATATTAAACTAATCCTTGAAGAACAAGGAACAATCATAACGGATCGGATCTACTAAATAATGATCAAGCAAGGTGCCGCCCTTACACGGTCGGCGATGCGCCAAGATTGGTTTGTGATGAACGTGATTGTTGTTTTTCTCGATAACCCTAGATACATATTTATAGTCCGTAGACTTTCTAACGTGGGAATAATCCCAACCGTGCACGAGTCAAGTTTTATCTAACCGACACGTATCCTACTATATTTACAGATACAAGGGCAAACTAGCCCAAACTTCGTGTACAAGGCCGGTTCACGTATTCTTCCATGTGTATTTCTTCAAGCCCAATCCTGATCGCGGCCCACCTCTGACTCGGTCAAAATCTGGTGATAACACATGCCCCCCTGGTTTTGGAATTGATAATTCCAAAATCACTCTGCTCTTTCTTCGTCGGGTCATGTCGTGGCAGAGCAGAACCGTCGTAGTATTCTTCATCATGATGCCTTGCCTTCTCAACTTCTCTGCAAGATTTGATAGCTTCAGCATCACCTCCTCGGAAACTGTAATGGCATTAAATTTCCATTATGTTCCCCCTTATTTAACCGTGCCGAACGATTCGCCTCTTCATCCCCCTCCTCTGTTTTAGCTATCGGCACCAAAAAACCCTCTTCTCCTGTAGCAATGACTTCTTCTTCCTCCGTCTCCTCCGACCTCTCTTTCCAATCTTCTTCCCCAAGTGAGCCGATGTCAGAGCCAGAGTGGGATTTTGACTTCGTGCCAGATGGCCCGCCAGAAGCCCTCGTCGGATCAGATGGCGACCTGCCCCTGACTGATGGGGAGGGCGACCTCCAGTTCCTCATTGAAGGGGAGCTGGAGAGCGAGAGCGAGGACGACCTCCACTCCTGGGGGAACCCCACTTCCTCCGACAAGGAGGAGGAAGAAGAAGATGAGGAAGAAGAGGAGGAACAGGAAGAAGAGGAGGAAGACGACTCCTCCTCCTCCGCTGGATACCCGCCGGCGAAGCGCTTCCGCGCTTGGGCGGACAGCGAAGATGATGATGATGACGAGGAGGAAGAAGCTCCGGCCGAGGGCTGGGACAGCAGCGACGAGGAATTCTCCGGAAGCAGTGCCGGCGGCAGCTACGATGCCGACGACGAGGGCAGCGAGGATTAGTAGAGTAGGATTAGTAGTACTCGAGCAATCGGCTCTTCTTTTGTTCCTCCTTTCTTGAGCAATCGGCTCTTCATTGTAAAAAAACCCTCCTTCTATTAATGAAGAAGTATTTCCAATCAACTTTTTGCCGATAGTCAAAGTCAAACGATCCCCCAAAAGAGCCGATGGCATCGCATCGGCCTCTACCATAAAACGCGAGCAAGGCCGACCCAGCTGCCCCTCCAAACGGTAACCTGCGACCTTCGTCTGAGAAAGCAAACTCAGATCCCCAAATCGCCGCCCGAGCAGTTCCAACTCACGGCCACCCGCATCTCAGATCTCGACCGCGCCGCCCCAACTCCACAGCCGCATCCAATGGCGGAATCATCCAATACCAACGCCATGGTCTCCGGTCTGAAGGTAATCCTTAATTGCCTCTCGCCATTCGAACCAACGTTAGGATTAATAGCAAACACCTGAATTAATGTTCTTTTCCGTTATTAATTTTAGGTTTCAGACATCCTGCTGCCACATCCTTCTCTCGCAAATTCTATGTGCCTCGGTCCCCGTTCTTCCGAGAGTCCCGCTCTCTTAATTTCATGTGAGGCTAACAGAATCCCCTTCGTGAACCAGAACTTAGATCTGTCTTCCTGGGCCGACTGCCTGCGAGCCTGGCCTAATCCTCCTGAGGGTTGGGTGGCATGGTACAATAGAGTGTCCAAAACCCACTATGCCACCCGGGAAGCCATAGGGATAGCCGATGCCTTGTCATTATCATTGTCTCCCCTTGAGAAGAATGAAAATATTCGAAAACCATCGGCTATTTCCGGTCCGATGCACCGAACTCGCTTCATGTTTGGCCATGGCCCCATGACACCAACTCTCGCTGGATGTGGCCATGATCACAGGCCTAGACATTGCATCCCCAAGCCCCTCTCGCATTTAAACCGCCGAAAGTTCCTTTCACCCTTTCCTCTAAAAAGAGTGTACCAGCTGGGGTGCCTACCTCAATCGTTATATGAAAACCAAAGGCCCCGTGACAGAGAGAGAACACACAGCCTTCCCGAACTTTTGGTTGGAGCACTTCATATTCTCGTGGCCCATCACTCGCCCCAACCAAGAATTACCTTTCCCCGGCCTATGAACTTGCCAAAGGCACCCAACTTGGCCTTGGCAAACTGTTTCTTGGAGAGGTCTATCGATCTCTTCAACTCGATGTCCGTCAAACTCGTTCTCTCAAAAGACAGCTTAAAACTGGAGGCCCCTGGTGGTTTATTCAGTTATGGGCTCAGCTGTACTTTCAGAACCAGATCCTAGACTTCCCACCTTTGGCCACCTGCACCTTCCCAGATGCTAATGGAAAGGAGATCCGATGCACCCGCTATGGCCAAGCTTTGTACGGTCTCCCAGGCAGCAAGCTGATCCCTAAGGAAGCAGCAGGGTGGTTTAAGATTTTCTTCCAAGGCTTGGACAACCCCCTGTTCTTTCCTTATACTGAATCAGAGAACTTTGAGAACCCAGTCTCCTTCCGATTGGATAACTTTGCCGATGACGCTGGCACCCGGCATTTGTACTCTATCATGGTTCGTCCTTGCTTTCTCCCAATTGGCATGAGTACTTCAAACCGGATCATCAAGCCTGGTTATGAGTCCTACCAACCGGTAGTAGTAGCCCGACAGCTTGGTCTCGGGCAGGTGCCTCCACACTTCTTCCTACACCACCTGACAGCAAGCAGAGCTGAACTGCCTGACATCCTCACTGGCCAAAGGTGCTATACCTTCTTTGATGCTCTGGCCGTTCCAATTCCCCATAACCTCCGTTTCACCTTCACTACCGATGGTTTCGAGACTTGGTGGTCCATGTGGAAGACCCATGCTTTCAGGAGAGCTCTAGGACCGTTGCTGAGACAACTTGATGCCGAGTATGACGTTCCTGCAGACCAGGTACCATTACTTATAAATTTCTTGCAATGGCTCATGGTAATTGTCTGTAACCTGACTCTATCTCCTGGCAGCAACAAGATGGCCCAGAGCCCACGCAAGCCGATGGCTCCCCCTTCGAATTCCTTCCTCCGGCCCCAGTGGTTCTCTTCTGCCAGAGCTCGCCACCCCTGAAGAAGGTCATAATGCAGAGTCAGCCGATTTCACCGAAATCGGCTCCCAAGAGTAAAGCATCTTCGGGGCCAGTTGCCCCCCGAGCCTCAACTCAGGCGAGGACGGCAGTGAGGAAGGTGGCTGCCAGAAAGACCCTGAAGCGCAAAGCTCCCGCCCAAGAAAGCTTGCACGTAAGTTGACTTGTGCCTTGACCATATTTATCTGCCCTCCCAGTCTTCTGCAACATGCTTGTACTTCTTTCTACAGACTTCCACCGAAGAGAACTCCAGCGGGGAAGCAGAGTCCAGCCAGAGGGATTCGAGCTCGGGTAATTCCGAGAGGTCTACCACACAAAGCCAGACGGCCTCACCAGTGCCGGCTTCTAAGAAAAGGTCGACTCCCGAGCCTACTGCTCCCCAGGCTCCAGTCAAAACAGGGTCACGCGTGAAGCATCGATGCGTCAAAAGGGCTCGCAAAGACCCCCAAGTTTCCTCGCCAAGCCAAGAGGTTTCGAATGTAATTACCTCACTGGTTCACATTTCATGCTGTCCCATTGCTACTTGGATCGGCTCACCATTTCTTTTGCAGATTAATGAGACTTCTAGTGAGGACGTTGAAGAGGTACTGATGCCATCCGTCACGCTAGACCTGGCAACCTCAACGCGCGGGGCTGATCAAGTGGCTAACCTAGCCAAGCCCACGGAAAAGCCGATTGTCACGACATCGGCTGTTCCTCCCACCTTGGGAGAGGTACACTCCACTTCCTTGGCTCTATCCCTTTCTTCGCTGTATACTAATGCTGTTCTTGTTTGTTGTGTCAGGGTTGTGACCTTTCAAGCTTGCTGACGTTTGACCCTGAATCCATCGAGCCAGCTACCTCCAAGGCAGGGGAAGAGCCAAGTCCTAACACAGTCCATGGTCCACTCCAGCGTCTCAAGGCTTTGCTCTCCTCCTCAGTTGAGACCCTGGTTGAGAATCCTGAAGAAGTCAAGGGCATCCTCGAAGATATCCAGCCCCATCTCCCTGTGACACTGCAGGTGAAGCTTTGGCCAGCTGTGACGCTGTCGGTCTTCAAGTCAAGGGTGCAGTCAGCTCGTCAAAGAATCAATCTTCGCCACGCCCAGCTTCCATTGAGGGCCGATATTGCAGACAAGTGTCAACGGCTCAACGAGAAAAAGGCTGCTTTAGACGCCAAAACTGACACTTCTGCCAATAATGCCGAGCTCGAGACCCTGCGTAAGGAACTGGAGAACCTTGACGAGAGGGCCAGAGTGACCAAGCAGCTTTTTCAGGACAAGGAAGCCCTTATTGCCCGCTCTCAAGAGGAAGCAAATGGTCTCACAGCCGATCTGAAGACCGATCTGGCTGACATCCGTGCCCTGAGCAGTCAATTGGTGACGGGCAAAGATGAGGACGACGAGGCTGAGATCGCCGAGGTGGATCGTATCCGTGCTGACGCTCTTCACGCCCTCGACGCGTTTCTTCAGTAGAGCCTTTCTGTGTAAACTATCAAATGTTTTGCTGAACTTGTGCCTCTAAAGTCGATGACTATGCATCGGCTTTTATTCTGAAGTCGATGTCTTTGCATCGGCTGTACCTTTATTCGTGCATCCCCTCAAGTTTTTTTTTTCTACTGGCCGATTTTTCTATCGGCCCCTCAAATTTCACTGCCCATGTATCTCACATGTTCCTCTGATTATGTGCCCCCCGAGCCGAATCTGTCAGGTTACTGCAGATATCGGCTCTGCAATTATCCAAAGAACTAGCCCTGAACATCGGCTCTGCAGACATGACCAATGCCGCTTTCTTTGAGCTCACAAGCCGATGTAAACCCATACCCTAGCTTTCCGTCACCTGTTAGATTGACGCTGAACACAGGCAAAACGTATGGCAAGGATAATATGGGCCGATTGCTGGAATCGGCCTCCATCTTGATTGCATTGCTCAAAAGAGGTTTACATCTTGTTCGTGCTTCACTATGACTACGTGACATGGTTGAGACAAGATTATTACTTTTATTTTTTGGGGCCGATCACAAGGATCGGCCTTCCCATGTACGTTCATAGACTTTGCTCCTGTTACACGGTCAGGCCAGTGGATAAGACTAGCCTCACCCCGTTTTTTGACACGTCGATGTACTCGCAGTCGTCCAAAGTGATGCCTGAGAGTGGCTCTTGGCCTTCCGTCTCCCAAACGTTCATGCCAGCCGTTGAAACCTCGGCTGTATCGTCTGCATGGACGACTTCTACTTCATCTCCATCCCACTGTATTAAGCATTGGTGCATCGTAGATGGAATGCAACAGTTGGCGTGGATCCAATCTCTCCCTAGCAGGACAGCGTAAGTGCTCTTGCTGTCGACAATGAAGAACGTCGTAGGGATGGTTTTCCTTCCTACGGTCAGATCCACGTTCAGAACACCTTGTGCATCGGATGCTTGGCCGTTGAAATCACTCGGTGTCACATTGGTCTTGATCAGATCCGAGCCGAGAGCGTCCCAACCGACGTAGCATGGAGTATGGCATGATGTTGACTGCCGCTCCGGTGTCCACCAAGCATCCTATTGACGAAGCTGCCCATTGATATAACCTCGTAAGTACAGGGCCTTCGGTGTCCGCAACTTCTTTCACGTGGCTTCTCAAAGATAACCGGCCGTGGGCCGCAGTCAAGTTGTGCCACAGGTGCTTCGTCTAATCCTGGAGCACAAAACTCCGCTGGAAGGATGAACACCATGTTTGTACTAGCCGATGTCTCATCATCGACTTTCCTTTGCTTGGGGTGCCACTCCATCTTTTGTGGTCGACCCTCTTCGTCTAGGGTTCGTTGAATTTTCGCGGCCAGATCGGGCCGCGCCTTCCTTAGCGTGTGCAGGTATAACCTTTCGGCTTCCTCCAAACCGCGCAGTCGCTGAACCCTACGCTTTTGGGAACGGCTGAGTCCATCAGGGCACCACCTTAGCCGGTGGTACTTGTCCTCTTCTTCTTCATAGTCATCTTCCAACTCCTCGAGGTCTTCTTCCCGAGAGGACTCAGTTGGCTTGTTCCTAGATGGGAGAGGCCCAAGACGTTTGAACACTGACACGTCTGTTGCACCCTTCTTCTTCTGTCTACATTCTGGGCAGTTGCCGATTGTAGGCAATCGGCTCATTCCTGAATCCCAGCAGTGTTTGAAGAAAGGGCAGTCCCAGTGCTTGTCCACGTCGTCCTGTTCTCTCGACTTCTCCTTGGCGTAGCGCTCATATCCCTCCTCGTCGCGATCATGCCGACGATGTCTCCCGGCGTTCCTCGCTAGCTAGACGATCCCTTTCATCGTCGCTATTGTACCGCCGGCGCTGGTCATACTCGACTCACGTATTTATTGAGGAGATGATCGAGAGAGGTCGTTGATATCGTACATTCTTCACTTCTCCCTCCGTGATGTAGCGCTTGCCATCGTGTCGGAGCCGATCGCGTGGAGCGGCTTCCTCTTTGTCCTTGCTACGAGAGCGGCTGCCCTCGCCTTTGTCCTTTCCGAGTGGTGCCCGTGCTCGACCATGTTGATGCTTAACGAAAAACCTGGCTGGCGCCCCTCAGGGTAAGCGTACTCCACCGTGTTAACGGCGGGGAAGGGGTGTGTGTCGACTTTCATGGCGTACTGGTTGAAGATTAGACGCCCTTGCTCTATCGCCATTTGGATCTGCTGACGCCACACCCTGCAGTCGTTAGTGTTATGGCTGAACGTGTTATGCCATTTGCAATATGGCTTTCCATTCAGCTCCTGTGCTGTGGGGAGTTTGAGACCGTCGGGTAACTTCAGCTGCTTTTCCTTGAGTAAGAGATCAAAAATTTGCTCGGCTTTGGTCACGTCGAAGTCAAACCCTCTAGGAGGACCTTGTGGCTTCACCCATTTGCAGGACACGGGGTTGCCCCCCGAGTCCATTCAGCTACTGCTACCTCTTGATCTCCCGCGGACCCTTCATCTTCATCCGCTTCAACCAAGACTACCGCACGCTTGAATTTGTCCTGGTACAAGTCTGGGTGGCGTTGTTCATATAACGACAGTTTCTGAACCATGTGCGCCAGTGAAGGGTAGTCTCGCTTGGGAGGCCATATCCTTGATTGGTGATGCAAGGCCCACCACCGCCAACTCGATCGCTTCTTTTCGGTCACACGAGCCGAATAACATCGGTTCCTAACAGTTCTGAAGCGCTGGATGTATTCTGCCACAGTTTCTCCACGCTTCTGACGTACTTGTGCTAGATCGGCAATGCTAGACTCGGAAGCCTCTGAGTGATACTGCATGTCGAACTGTTCTTCCATCTGCTTCCAAGTCCAGATCGAGTCCGGATCGAGTCCCACCGGGCGTGCTGCGAATGTGTTGGCGTCCGAAACCCACCGGCGAGCAACGGCTGGCAACACGAAGAGCCGGGAACAACTCAGAGCTGCGGCTGGCCCTGGTCCCTCGCGCGACGGCCCGCAAAGACTCGCACACACGTCCGATGCTCGGTGCAAGGGCGTGCCACCTGACCTATACCTGGTCAGGAAGGTGATGGATTTGCTTCGCTTAGGTTTCCTGCATGGCATACACGTAAACATTAAATACGAGCCTCGATCGGCTCTCAGGTTTTCCCGTGAATCGGCTCAAGGAGCCGATCCACCCATGATTCATAAAGGGTTTACGATAGCATGGTGGTCCTGCTTGATCAACATAAAGCTAAAACGATCTACAACGATTTAGGGTTTTCACCGCATAATCGGAACATCCTACTCGTGATTGAGCCTAGCAGCCACGCACGGTGTCAACAAACCAACCCTATATAAGGCCTAAAAACCAACATGAAGTTGATCCCCGGAACATCTTATCTAGGGTTAGCAAACTGCACCCTACGTGCCACCGGATCCTTCAACCCGTTTGCAAGGCCTAACTATGCAGATATTAAACTAATCCTTGAAGAACAAGGAACAATCATAATGGATCGGATCTACTAAATAATGATCAAGCAAGGTGCCGCCCTTACACCTAAGAAAGGTGTAAGGACGGCTAGACGTCTAAGGGTTGCATGAACGAAAGCATGTAGCAAGGTAAAACGATGCTAACCCTAACACATCTATGATAACTACGTTGCTCGCCATCAAAAAGGCTTCAGCACGAGCAACGCATGAACAACGAATAAACGTATACTGCCTAGATCGCAAGATGCGATCTAGGCAGCATGATGCTTACCCGGAAGAAACCCTCAAAACAAGGGGTCGGCGATGCGCCAAGATTGGTTTGTGATGAACGTGATTGTTGTTTTTCTCGATAACCCTAGATACATATTTATAGTCCGTAGACTTTCTAACGTGGGAATAATCCCAACCGTGCACGAGTCAAGTTTTATCTAACCGACACGTATCCTACTATATTTACAGTATACAAGGGCAAACTAGCCCAAACTTCGTGTACAAGGCCGGTTCACGTATTCTTCCATGTGTATTTCTTCAAGCCCAATCCTGATCGCGGCCCACCTCTGACTCGGTCAAAATCTGGTGATAACACAGCTGTTTTTGCAAAATTATTGGATAAGCGGATGAAGCCACTAGTCCATTGGTGAAAGTTGCCCAACAAGATTGAAAGATAAACACCACATACTTCCTTATGAGCTATAAAACATTGACACAAATAAAAGGTAATAACTTTTTGAAGTGTTTAAAGATAGCACTCAAGCAATTTACTTTGGAATGGCAGAGAAATACCATGTAGTAGGTAGGTATGGTGGACACAAGTGGCATAGTGTTTGGCTCAAGGATTTTGGATGCATGGGAAGTATTCCCTCTCAATACAGGGCTTAGGCTAGCAAGGTTATTTGAAACAAACACAAGTATGAACCGGTACAGCAAAACTCACATAAAAGACATATTGTAAGCATTATATATAAGACTCTACACCGTCTTCCTTGTTGTTTGACCCTTACTAGAAAATATCTAGACCTTAGAAAGACCAATCATGCAAACCAAATTTTTAGCAAGCTCTATGTATTTCTTCACTAATAAGTGCAAAGTATATGATGCAAGAGCTTAAACATGAGCACAACAATTGCCAAGTATCACATTATTCAAGATATTCTACCAATTACCACATGTAGCATTTCCCGTTTCCAACCATATAACAATTTAACGAAGCAGTTTCAACCTTCGCCATGAACATTATGAGTAAAGCCTAAGGACATATTTGTCCATATGCAACAGCGGAGCGTGTCTCTCTCCCACACAATGAATGCTAGGATCCAACTTTATTCAAACAAAACAAAAATAAAAACATACGGACGCTCCAAGTAAAGCACATAAGATGTGATGGAATAAAAATATAGTTTCACTAGAGGAACCTGATAATGTTGTCGATGAAGAAGGGGATGCCTTGGGCATCCCCAAGCTTAGATGCTTGAGTCTTCTTGAAATATGCAGGGATGAACCACCGGGGCATCCCCAAGCTTAGATCTTTCACTCTCCTTGATCATATTGTATTATCCTCCTCTCTTGATCCTTGAAAACTTCCTCCACACCAAACTCAAAACAACTCATTAGAGGGTTAGTGCATAATCAAAAATTCATATGTTCAGAGGTGAAATAATCATTCTTAACACTTCTGGACATTGCACAAAGCTACTGAAAGTTAATGGAATAAAGAAATCCATCAAACATAGCAAAACAGGCAATGCGAAATAAAAGGCAGAATCTGTCAAAACAGAACAGTACGTAAAGACGAATTTTCTAGGTGTACCAGACTTGCTCAAATGAAAATTCTCAAATTGAATGAAAGTTGCGTACATATCTGAGGATCACTCACGTAAATTGGCAGCATTTTCTGAGTTACCTACAGAGCCTACTGCTCAAATTCGTGACAGCAAGAAATCTGTTTCCGCGCAGCAATCCAAATCTAGTATGAACCTTATTATCAAAGACTTTACTTGGCACAACAATGCAACAAAATTAAGATAAGGAGAGGTTGCTACAGTAGTAACAACTTCCAAGACTCAAATATAAAACAAAAGTGCTGTAGTAAAATCATGGGTTGTCTCCCATAAGCGCTTTTCTTTAACGCCTTTCAGCTAGGCGCAGAAAGTGTGTATCAAGTATTATCAAGAGATGAAGCATCAACATCATAATTTGTTCTAATGATAGAATCAAAAGGTAACTTCATTCTCTTTCTAGGGAAGTGTTCCATACCTTTCTTGAGAAGAAATTGATATTTAATATTACCTTCCTTCATGTCAATAATAGCACCAACAGTTCGAAGAAAAGGTCTTCCCAATATAATGGGACAAGATGCATTGCATTCAATATCCATGACAACAAAATCAACGGGGACAAGGTTATTGTTAACCGTAATGCGAACATTATCAACTCTCCCCAAAGGTTTGTTTGTAGAGTTATCAGCAAGATTAACATCCAAATAACAATTTTTCAATGGTGGCAAGTCAAGCATGTTATAGATTTTTCTAGGCATAACGGAAATACTTGCACCAAGATCACATAAAACATTACAATCAAAGTCATTGACCTTCATCTTAATGATGGGCTCCCAACCATCCTCTAACTTCCTAGGAATAGAAGCTTCACGTTCTAATTTCTCTTCTCTAGCTTTTATGAGAGCATTTGTAATATGTTTTGTAAAGGCCAAATTTATAGCACTAGCATTAGGACTCTTAGCAAGTTTTTGTAAGAACTTTATAACTTCAGAGATGTGACAATCATCAAAATCCAAACCATTATAATCTAAAGCAATGGGATCATTGTCCCCAATGTTTGGAAAAATTTCAGCAGTTTTATCACAAGCAGTTTTAGCAGTTTTAGCAGGTTCTGGCAGTTTTGCAGGCTTTGCATTAGAAGTAGAAACATTGCCAACACCAATTATTTTACCATTGATAGTAGGAGGTGCAGCAACATGTGGAGCATTAGCATTACTAGTGGTGGTAATAGTCCAAACTTTAGCTACATTATCTTCTTTAGCATTTTCTTCTTTTTCCCACCTAGCACGCAATTCGGCCATCAATCTTATATTCTCATTAATTCTAACTTGGATGGTGTTTGCTGTAGCAAATGACTTAATATCATTAATTTCATTAGGCATAACTTTCGATTTCAAAAGATCAACATCAGCAGCAAGACTATCGACTTTAGAAGCAAGTATATCAATTTTCCCAAGCTTTTCTTCAACAGATTTGTTAAAAGCAGTTTGTGTACTAATAAATTCTTTAAGCATGGCTTCAAGTCCAGGGGGTATATTCCTATTATTGTTATAAGAATTCCCATAAGAATTACCATAACCGTTACCATTATTATAAGGATATGGCCTATAGTTGTTACTAGAATTGTTCCGATAAGCATTGTTGTTGAAATTATTATTTTTAATGAAGTTCACATCAACATGTTCTTCTTGAGCAACCAATGAAGCTAACGGAACATTATTAGGATCAACATTAGTCCTACCATTCACAAGCATAGACATAATAGCACCAATCTTATCACTCAAGGAGGAGGTTTCTTCGACAGAATTTACCTTCTTACCTTGTGGAGCTCTTTCCGTGTGCCATTCAGAGTAATTAACCATCATATTATCAAGAAGCTTTGTTGTGGCGCCTAGAGTGATGGACATAAAGGTACCTCCAGCAGCTGAATCCAATAGGTTCCGTGAAGAAAAATTCAGTCCTGCATAAAAGGTTTGGATGATCATCCAAGTAGTCAGTCCATGGGTTGGGCAATTTTTAACCAAAGATTTCATTCTTTCCCAAGCTTGGGCAACATGCTCAGTATCCAATTGCTTAAAATTCATTATACTACTTCTCAAAGATATAATTTTAGCACGAGGATAATATCTACTAATAAAAGCATCCTTACATTTAGTCCATGAATCAATACTATTCTTAGGCAGAGATAGCAACCAATCTTTAGCTCTTCCTCTTAATGAGAAAGGAAACAATTTTAATTTTATAATGTCACCATCTACATCCTTATACTTTTGCATCTCACATAGTTCAACAAAATTATTAAGATGGGCAGCGAGCATCATCGGAACTAACACCGGAAAATTGCTCTCTCATAACAAGATTCGATAAAGCGAGGTTTAATTTCAAAGAATTCAGTCTGTAGTAGCAGGTGGAGCAATAGGTGTGCATAAGAAATCATTATTATTTGTGTTTGTGAAGTCACACAACTTAGTATTTTCAGGAGTACCCATTTTAGCAATAGTAAATAAAGCAAACTAGATAAAGTAAATGCAAGTAACTAATTTTTTGTGTTTTTAATATGGCAAACAAGATAGCAAATAAAGTAAAGCTAGCAACTAATTTTTTTGTATTTTGATTTAGTGCAGCAAACAAAGTAGTAAATAAAATAAAGCAAGACAAAAACAAAGTAAAGAGATTGGAAGTGGAGACTCCCCTTGCAGCGTGTCTTGATCTCCCCGGCAACGGCGCCAGAAATTTACTTGCTGCGCGTAGTTGACGTATGTCTTTCCGTTCAACACGCGACCGTTGGGAACACCAAGAGGAAGGTGTGATGCGTACAGCAGTAAGTTTCCCTCAGTAAGAAACCAAGGTTTATCGAACCAGTAGGAGCCAAGAAGCACGTTGAAGGTTGATGGCGGCGGAGTGTAGTGCGGCGCAACACCAGGGATTCCGGCGCCAATGTGGAACCTGCACAACACAACCAAATTACTTTGCCCCAACGTGACAAGTGAGGTTGTCAATCTCACCGGCTTGCTGTAACAAAGGATTAGATGTATAGTGTGGATGATGATGTTTGCAGAGAACAGTAGAACGAGTATTGCAGTAGATTGTATTCGATGTAAAAGAATGGACCGGGGTCCACAGTTCACTAGAGGTGTGTCTCCCATAAGATAAATAGCATGTTGGGTGAACAAATTACAGTTGGGCAATTGACAAATAAAGAGGGCATGACCATGCACATACATGTTATGATGAGTAGTGTGCGATTCAATTGGGCATTACGACAAAGTACATAGACCGCTATCCAGCATGCATCTATGCCTAAAAAGTCCACCTTCAGGTTATCATCCGAACCCCCTCAAGTATTAAGTTGCAAACAACAGACAATTGCATTAAGTATGGTGTGTAATGTAATCAACAAATACATCCTTAGACATATCATTGATGTTTTATCTCTAGTGGCAACAGCACATCCACAACCTTAGAACTTTCTATCACTGTCCCAGATTTAATGGAGGCATGAACCCACTATCGAGCATAAATACTCCCTCTTGGAGTTACAAGTAAAAACTTGGCCAGAGCCTCTACTAGCAACGGAGAGCATGCAAGATCATAAACAACACATAGATGATAGATTGATAATCAACATAACATAGCATTCACTATTCATCGGATCCCAACAAACACAACATGTAGCATTACAAATAGATGATCTTGATCATGTTAGGCAGCTCACAAGATCCAACAATGATAGCACAATTAGGAGAAGACGACCATCTAGCTACTGCTATGGACCCATAGTCTAGGGGTGAACTACTCACACATCAATCCGGAGGCGACCATGGCGGTGAAGAGTCCTCCGGGAGATGATTCCCCTCTCCGGCAGGGTGCCGGAGGCGATCTCCTGAATCCCCCGAGATGGGATTGGCGGCGGCGGCGTCTCCGGAAGGTTTTCCGTATCGTGGCTCTCGATGTCGGAACTATTATCGACGAAGGCTTCTTATAGGCGAAGAGGTAGGTTTAGGGGCGACGCGAGGGGCCCACACGCTAGGCCGGCGCGGCCAGGGCCTGGGCCGCGCCGCCCTAGTGTGGCGTCGCCTCGTCGCCCCACTTCGTTTCCCTTTCGGACTTCTGGAAGCTTCGTGGAAAAATAAGATCCTGGGCATTGATTTCGTCCAATTCCGAGAATATTTCCTTACTAGGATTTCTGAAACCAAAAACAGCAGAAAACAACAACTGACTCTTCGGCATCTCGTTAATAGGTTAGTGCCGGAAAATGCACAAATATGACATAAAGTATGTATAAAACATGTGTGTATCATCATAAAACAAGCATGGAACATAAGAAATTATCGATACGTTGGAGACGTATCACATATGCACTAGCATACTTAACCACACACATCAGACTAAGCACATGCATCAGATCTAAACATGGAACAAGTAGCAGTGCAAGGGAGGAGAGGAAAAGCACGTACACCGCGACCGGGAAGGTCGCACCAGCAGCACCACCACCACCATGGGAATCGTTGATGTCGCCCATGGTGTAGTCGGATTCGTAGAGGAAGTAGTCGAACCGGCGAAGAAGGAGGAGATCAGCAGCGAGCAGTCGCGCCGAGATGCTCCCTAAAAACCTTATCACCCGCCTTCTGGGGCAGGATCTCGATGGACGGGGTTTCGGAGGCCTGCTCTCCCGGACGGTTCTGCACGCAGTCGCCGGGATGGGGAAGACTAGATAGTAGCACAGCAAAATGAACTTCTTCGTGAGAGAGGCATACTAGAGAGTTATGTGTGTGTTAGTCCAGATCTCCTAGTATAGCCTGGAAGGAGAGCCGACCCGACTGCGTTGCCACGCGTTGGAAGCCAGGGACACGCGGCAAGCATGCACATGCATGTCGACACGTACCCAACTCAGTTGGTGCACCAAGCAAACATTTAGGCTCCCTTGAGTGTGTCTCGAACTCGAGTCACGAAACACGCAGTGCGTGCGTGACGAGGTGAGGCGGTTCGGGCGGAGGAGGAGGAGTGCGCGAGGGCTCCTTCTATTCTCACTCACTTGAAAGTACTAGAAGAGCAACCCTTATATACCACTCCAACTCCTTCTCAACTAGCAATGTGGGACTAAACTTTGTCCCTCAAGGCTGTCCCTGAGCAGCCAACGTGATAGGCCTTGAGATTTCAGGAATTGTACGTTATATGGACTGCCTTACTGGACTGCAGCCCATCTACATCCAACAATCCTCCACCGGATCTTAAATGCACATCAGATGGCCCATTAGTTCCATTCACTGTTTAATATACATGGACTTCAGTGGAGACTATTAAGTTGAACTTCTACCTAGGTAAGGAGCTACGCTTGACTACAACTGAACAATGGACTATGCCTTGAATTCAACCTTGTAGCAAGTTTCACTCAATGTTGGCAAGGTACTAGGCTACCATAGACTTCCCCTCGGGTGGAGCTTATGAGTCATAATTCTCGGCCCTTCATGAGCTTACTAGAGATTCACACAAATCTCCCACACTGTGACCAACAGTGTCACTCATATAAGTGTGTTCTTTAAAGACCGCCCTTTAGTACAGCGTCTTCGCTCATCAAGAGCCGCACAGAATACATTAATACATTGTCAACCTGCCTTATAATAGCTATGAGAGTATCTTGCATCTGCAGCGGAGTGGGAGTATATATAGATTTTCTCTCAACTTAGTTGCTCCGGTTTGTTTTTCCAGGTCCTAGTTCACGGGATCTCCGATCACATAGGTTGGGTTACCCCCTCGACAACTCACGCGGGTCTCAAACCCATCCCCCTCGATGCAAGGTCTATCATGTTTCTTGATAGTCCTTTTTTGAAAGGATCTGCCAAATTCTTAGCATTTTGGACATAGTCCAATGCTATTACTCCGGAGTTTTGCATAAATGTAATCTCATTATTCTCATCTCTCAATAACTTGATGTTTAATATAACATCAGCTTCTCCAAGATCTTTCATCTCGAAACACTGAGATAAAAAGGTTTTGACCTCCTCAATCACTTTGAGACTTGTCCCAAATCTTTACTATTAAATACGAAAACGACCGTGGGACGTCGCGCACAACGTCCGTCGCCTCAGAGCTCCTAGACCGACAATCCAGTCGCTATTTCGCAAAAAAAGAAAAAGACATTGCAGTCGCTACGACCTCGCACACGGAAGAGCCAGGTTTGATGCGGATCCGCGATTTTGCCTGACGATGCGCTCGAGATCCGGACGACACGCCCTGCCTCCGCTCCGAAGCCCTGCGCTGTCCCCTTCGTCCGTCCAGGACGCCGCCGGACTCCGCAGCTCGGTTTGGCCTAGGAAATCGCCCAACACCGCTCCCGTGCTCCGCCCAAACTCTTCCGGCTGCAGCGCCCGCGTCAGCTCCTACCAAGAAGACCCGCCAACGCTGGAGTACAGGATGACATTGATTTGAAGAGGAGAACCTCGAATCGGAGAGAGTATTTTGAGGAAGGAGGCCGATCTGGATGGCGAGAAAGGGGATTTTTTTCTTTGGTGCCGATAGTTCGAACGGGAAGAAACAAGACGAAGGAAAAGGTACTCGGTGGAGCTGTGTGGGTCTCACCATTTCAGCGACACGCGCTGTGAGAGCAGTGCCAAAACAAAATCAGGGCATCTATCACAGGAATTATCATTTACGGTTGACTGGGGCAAACATTGGAGTACAGCAGCCGATTAGATATATAGGCCTTTCCCCGGCCGGGCTATTTGCGTCCGCTGGCAACGCCACTGCTCCATGCCGCCTGAATTAGACTTGAATGCATTAGCTAGCTTAAATAACTGGAGTGCATGGTTGCAATTTGCAAATGAATTTGGGCATGAGACAGAATCGTGGATGCTAACTGAAATTACAGTTCATAGTCCTACTGCATGCTAACTGAAATGAATTTGGGCACGTGAGTTCGTCCCACTTCGATCGTCCATGTTAGTATAATTCATCTCCATTCTTGATGATGTACTAAGTAATAATTAATTTTGCACTTGTGCTTAGAAACAACCATGTGCATATTTTGAAGTTATGGTATGGGATGAGGGATTGCAAGAGGCGAAGCGGAGGCTGAGGCGATGCCGCTATTCCCTCTACATGTTTATCTGTTGGTGTATTGCCGTAGTTCATCTGGAAATAGGTACTTATATTTACCAGTTAGCTGCTAATTGTTGTCGGACTAATATTTTCTCATTTCTTATGCACTTGCAAGGAATCCTTAGGTTTGATCTTAGTGATGATGACTCCCAAGTGTTACTTTGGAATGTAGTAGAAAAAATATGCCAACAAACTATGTGTTGGCGGAGCGTTATAAACAAATGAGGATATGCAAAGTGGGAAAGATAGAAAAAATTCAATTTATTTTACTGTAGCAACACACGGGTATTTGTGCTAGTATTAGTATGTCATGCACATACAAACATAGGACAACTCCCTCACCCTCCACCATGACGGTAGTACACACATTTATCGGCCTCATTAACAACAAAGCCCACATATGTCAAAGTTCTTTCAAATTTCTCATGCCATTGTTTGGGAGCTTGTTTGAGACCATACAAAGATTTCTTTAATTTATACACATTTCTTTCTTGACCTTCTAGTACGAAAACATCAGGTTGTTCCATGTAAATTTTCTCGTCCAACTCTCCATATAGGAAAGCCGTATTAACGTCCATTTGATGAACGAGAAGATCGTGTGAGGCAGCCAATGACAGTAGTACTTGAATTGTGGTCAATCTCGCCACAGGTGAGCAGGTATCGAAGAAATCTTCGCCTTCCTTTTGGGTATAGCCTTTGGCTACGAGCTGAGCTTTGTACTTCTCAATAGTACCATCAGCTCGAAGCCTCTTCTTAAATACACATTTACATCCTACAGGTTTGCACTCATAAGGACGCTCAATTAACTCCCATGTTCCATTAGCCAAGATGGAATCCATTTCGCTTTGAATCGCTTCCTTCCAGTAGTCTGCATTAGCAGATGCGAGAGCTTATTAAATGGTAGTGGGAGTATCATTCACAAGATACACAATGAAGTCATTACCAAAAGACTTTGCAGTCCTTTGTCTCTTACCCCTTATGGGAGCTTCATTGTCAACCTCATCAGAATCTGAACTCTCATCATCAGATTCGCTAAACTCCAGAGGAGTCTCATGAATTGGATCAGATTCCCAACTAGACATGTCATGCATATCTCTCATAGGAAATATATCCTCAAAGAATGTAGCATCTCTTGACTCAAAGATGGTGCCAACATTAATGTCGTCCACTCCAGATTTCACCACAAGAAATCTATAAGCAATGATATGGGAAGCATAGCCAAAAAGACACAGTCCACGGTTTTTGGTCCAAGCTTTCACTTCTTGTTGATTGGCAAATTCACTTTAGCCATACAACCTCAAGTTCGTAGGTAGGAGAGTTTTGATCTTTTCTTTTCCCATTCCTCTTATGGGGTAATCTCTTTATTCTGGATTGGAACACGGTTTAGGACATGACACGAATTCAATATAGCCTCCTCGCACCATCCTTTGGATAAACCCGAAACATCTAACATGGCGTGAACCAAATCTGTTAGAGTACGGTTTTTTCCTTTTCGCATCCCATTTGGATTGTGGGGAATTGGGAGGCGTCCTCTCATGGATTATACCATGTTCCGCACAGACTAAATTAAACTCGTTAGAAAAGTACTCTCCACCACGATTGGACCGAACCCTTTTTATCTTTCTTTCAAGTTGATTCTCAACTTCAGCCTTATAGATTTTAAAGAAATCAAGAGCTTCATCTTTAGTTTTCAGGAGATACACATAACAATATCTAGTGGAATCATCAATTAAAGTCATGAAATATTTCTTTCCACCTCTTGTCATCTCACATAGATCTGAATGTATGAGCTCTAGTGGTGCCAAGTTTCTTTCCTTCGCAGGCTTGTGAGGCTTGCGAGGCTGCTTTGCTTGCACACAAGCATGGCACTTAGAGCCTTTGACAAAGGTGAATTTCAGAATTAAACTCATATCAGCAAGCCACGGCATACAACCGAAATTAACATGACAAAGTCGTGAATGCCAAACATTAGTGTCATTAACACTAGTGCTTACATGGTTCACAACATTATCACAAAAGTCTTCTAGAGAGAAGCGAAACATTCCCTCACATTCATAGCCCTTTCTGACAAAAGTTCCATACTTAGACAATACAACTTTATTAGACTCAAACACCAATTTAAACCCATCTTTCATAAGACGGGAGCCACTAACAAGATTCTTCTTGATAGAAGGGACATGCAACACGTTCTTTAATTGCACGATCTTGCCCGAAGTAAACTTCAGATCTACCGCGCCAACACCATGAACAGTAGCATATAACACATTCCCCATCATTACTGAGGAACCTAGGGCCTGATAAGAGGTAAACATGGAGAGGTCATGTGGTGACCAGGCATACCACTGCATGGTGTAGTATGCAAGTCTGAGATAACACCAATGAAACACAGTTCCACTCGTATTATATCGCTCAGAGTGGTACAACAGAAACGTATGCGGGTCCAAGGCATGTCTATAGAATTACAACACAGACTCTTTACAAAAGATCCTCACAGCCTCCTACTTTACAATGAGGTAGAACTGCAAATAAACTCCAGAAGAACGACTCGTGCTCTAGTCTTATCACGGACTCTACTTGTAGAGTATTTAACTGGCTATAGAGGCTAAGAATAGATTCTAGCTATGTAGGAGCTAAGTTTAGGAAACTAGTTCCCTTCTATAGCTAAACTAGGTTTTCTCCTTCATGTATGTGGTATCTGACTCCTCTGACAGGGTCCAGTCTCTTGAAGTAGTTGTTGACTCCTCGGTCTTTGAGTTGCACCGTAGTTCCTCCTTCGATGCCTCCATATCTAAGCAGGGGATTTAAGAGTGGGATGAGTACGAGCGTACTCAACAAGTTCATTATAGGAAAGAGGTGTTTAATGCACTAGCTACAGCATTAGACCGGAAAGTCTAATACCAATGCAAGTTTTCATAATCATTTCTTCAAAAGATTGCTTTTATTCGGAAGAACTATGTCCGTCGGCCTTCACCGGTTTACTAGAACTTCATGGAGCTCCTTTCCGGCCGCGTTCGCGAGTTCCATATCCCGGAACAGGGAGTGACGAGTCACGGTTCTTTACACTCTGTAGAGGGTGTTGCTTTACCCATAAGAGATCTTAACCTTGTTGCCAACCAAGTCGCAGTGCTTGTCCACACTTCCTTTGGTGTGAGGCCGGGAGTAAGGTCATAGCCAATCATATTCCTCCGCTACCTCGCACACCCACCCGTTGTTGCATGCCCCGACCACGGGTCCACGCCGGTCCCATTATTCCCGTAATTTCGGGGTGGACCCCGACCACGACGACGGTGCTTGGGCTCTACCATACACTCCTACGCCGGTAGCTGCAACCCATCATAGACCGCATTACCGTGGGGAATTAGAGTGGGATCCCCACCCTCCGGTTGTTCCGCAAGATACAACTCGCTACGGCAAGCAATGCTTTACCGTGGGGAATTAGAGTGGGATCCCCACCCTCCGGTTGTTCCGCCGGATACAACCTGCTACGGTAAGCGCATCCGTTGATGTACAAGAGGTGGAAATACGATTGACTAGTCCGTCCCATTCCAGATCTTATGGTTAACACGGGTATTACGGCACAAGAATCACTGGCGACATTTGTTGTTTAATCCTAGATGGATATAAACCCTTGCAATGGAACCTCCACCATATCAACACAATCCATGGTTCCATTGCCCACCACATAGTCATATTCATAGTTATGAAAATAGTGGTTTTGGTTTTTATGCAATAGTGATAATCATAGTACTTTGCAAGTAATTTGATAAAGATACTCAAATGACATGAGCAAGCGATGAACTTGCCTTTCTTGACCGCAAGATTATGCAGGCAAGGTCTTCGATACGTAGTAACTCCAAATTCTGAAATAGCATCATCGTCCGGTAAGGACGATGTTTAAAAGATTGGCAAGGATGCAATAATGCATAAGAATGAGATGCAATCGTTCTAAGCGTGACCTAACCCCGATGATTTAGGATTAGTGAGTTGTAATGATTGGTTTAGGGTGTGTTGCATTTTTAGAGTGATTCACATACAAGGTTCTTATTAAGGTTTGATTACTTGGTATCATGTACAAGTTATATGATAAAGCATAGTAATCAATTGAGCACACAAAGAATGATAATTGGCATAATGTTAACAAGTAAAGAACAGTTGTCAGTTTTAGTACTATATGGCATGGTTAATGATTAATTATCATATACTTTAAAAGAATAACTTTTGAAGAACATGTTCTTTAATAAAGAACAAGTATGATAATTAGGTTGAGGGGGTTCTATGGTTGACTATGGTTTCAGTTAGTTTCTGGAGTAAGTATTAGATGGATCACAACATAGTTGGATTCATCAGCTACTAGGCTTGTATTGTTGAATTAAGCCTAAACATCTTAATTACTAATAGTTGCTATCAAGGTGGCATACCTTGTTGGTGATAGTTGGCTAGGGTTTATAGGTTCTTATAAGCAGGGTTGGTGATAATTCCTTATTTTCTTCAAAAGAATAACTTTTGAAGAACATACTTCTTAAATAATAAGAAGTATTACAATTAAGGTTGAGGTTGTCTTGTATTAGCCCTTGGATTCACTAAGTAAGGGATGGTGGTTTCCTAAATAGGATGTTAATAATTATCTCACACTAATAGGGTTTAGTGTGTATGGGATATGATGTCAATATTAGCATGGTTGCTATTGGAGTTCATCACAATGGTGTGATGCTATATAGGTATGAGTAAGGTTGATGGTTTTGACAGTAGAGGCTAGGTTTTAAACTTGGTTGATCCTACTGGATCAACTAGGTTTATGCATACATGTAATACTAAATTGCTAGTGATAGGGTTCTACATTTTATGTGGACATAGGTATGTCTTTTAGTTGCTAATGGTAGCTCTGTGATTTGAAACAAAGTACCATGATCACCTGTTCTAACCTTGGGTTTAGGTTAGAAGCAAATTAGGGTTCACATGTAATAATGGAACTAGGGTTCCTAGTTGTATTAGGGTTTTAGGGTTACACATGAAATGATGAGTTCCTAGTTCCCTACCATATGGAACTAGGGTTTCTTAATCACCATATAGTTTTATGATTAATAACTTCAATTTAAAGTTGAAGTTATTAATAATTTGGGAATAAAAATAATATTGAATTTGGTATTTTATTACTTTAAATAATTAATAATTAGGTAATTATTAATTAGGGTTTAATTCTCACTATTAAAGATTTAACAAATAATCAATAAAGAAAATTTGCTTTAATGTTTTCTTTATTTATTTACTGGGTTTTTATTTAATTTGAAGAGTTTTCCTAATTATTGAATTTTAATTGAATTTAGAATTAATAAATAAGGCTTAAATAACAAGTATTAAATAATTAAATTTTTATTAAAAATAAAAATTTCATTTTATATTTTTATTGGATAGAATTTTCTTTTATAAGAATTTTGATATCTTATCTTCATTTTTCTGAGTTTATATGAATTTTCTAAATTCTTGTAAAGTTTCAGCAATTTATCTAATTAGAAATAAAACTGGAAACTACTAAATGTACCTAGGCTACTGCTACCCAGGGACACAGACAGGTGGGGTCGTGTCCACCTCATCTGCCACGCAGGATTTGACCGGGTCAAAATCACCGACGTGGAGATGGACACGGTGACCGGCGGGCAGACGTCGCCGGCGGCGAGGATTCCGGCCACGCGCAGACGAGCAACCGGTACCAATCAAATCTGCGCGCCACAGGGAACCTACTGGTAGTAGCGCCGCTAGCTAATGGTCACCGGAGTGGCGGCGGCGGTGATGGTCTGCGGCGGTGGCTACTGTCGATCGACGAGAGGTATGCTACAGCATGAAATCGAACTCGGCGAGCAGGCTAGGAGGCTTAGAATCTCACCAGGTTCACGCCAGGCTTGACGGCGAGGCTTGCGGTGGTCTGGTTCGCCGGATTTAATGTCGTCGGCCGTCGGAGAGACGAGCTCGACGGGGACGCTCAGGGGCACCTCGGCTCGATTCCTACTGCAGACTGGGCATGTCGAGGATGGCGATCACGCTGGTGTGCCCAGCTTGGCTCGGGGGTGCTCCAATCGCCGGCGGTGATGGTGACTGGCGTAGCTAGGGTTTCGGTTTTGGGGAAATTTGAGCATAGAGAGGGAGAAACGGAGCTAGGGTTCGTCGTTTAGGGTTTTATATGGCTCTGATACGTCTCCAACGTATCGATAATTTCTTATGTTCCATGCCACATTATTGATGTTATCTACATGTTTTATGCACACTTTATGTCATATTCGTGCATTTTCTGGAACTAACCTATTAACAAGATGCCGAAGTGCCGATTCTGCGTTTTCTGCTGTTTTTGGTTTCAGAAATCCTAGTAAGGAAATATTCTCGGAATTGGACGAAATCAAAGCCCAGGGGCCTATTTTTCCACGACGCTTCCAGAAGTCCGAAGGAGAGACGAAGAGGGGCGACGATGGGGCCACACCCTAGGGCGGCGCGGCCCCCCCCTTGGCCGCGCGGCCCTGTGGTGTGGGGCCCCGTGCCGCCTCTTGACCTGCCCTTCCGCCTATAAAAAGTCTGCGTGACGAAACCCCCGATACCGAGAGCCACGATACGGAAAACCTTCCGGAGACGCCGCCGCCGCCGATCCCATCTCGGGGGATCCGGGAGATCGCCTCCGGCACCCTGCCGGAGAGGGGAATCATCTCCCGGAGGACTCTACGCCGCCATGGTCGCCTCCGGTGTGATGTGTGAGTAGTCTACCCCTGGACTATGGGTCCATAGCGGTAGCTAGATGGTTGTCTTCTCCCCATTGTGCTATCATTGTCGGATCTTGTGAGCTGCCTAACATGATCAAGATCATCTATACTGTAATTCTATATGTTGCGTTTGTTGGGATCCGATGAATAGAGAATACTTGTTATGTTGATTATCAAAGTTATGCTATGTGTTGTTTATGATCTTGCATGCTCTCCGTTACTAGTAGATGCTCCGGCCAAGTAGATGCTTGTAACTCCAAGAGGGAGTACTTATGCTCGATAGTGGGTTCATGCTGCATTGACACACGGGACGGTGATGAGAAAGTTCTAAGGTTGTGTTGTGCTTGTTGCCACTAGGGATAAAACATTAGTGCTATGTTCAAGGATGTAGTCACTAGTTACATTACACACCATACTTAATGCAATTGTCTGTTGTTTGCAACTTAATACTGGAGGGGGTTCGGATGATAACCTGAAGGTGGACTTTTTAGGCATAGATGCAGTTGGATGACGGTCTATGTACTTTGTCGTAATGCCCAATTAAATCTCACAATACTCATCATGATATGTATGTGCATGGTCATGCCCTCTTTATTTGTCAATTGCCCAACTGTAATTTGTTCACCCAACATGTCTGTTCGTCTTATGGGAGAGACACCTCTAGTGAGCTGTGGACCCCGGTCCAATTCTCTTTCCTGAAATACAATCTACTGCAATACTTGTTCTACTGTTTTACGCAAACAATCATCTTCCACACAATACGGTTAACTCTTTGTTACAGCAAGCCGGTGAGATTGACAACCTCAGCTTGTTTCATTGGGGCAAAGTACTTTGGTTGTGTTGTGCGGGTTCCACGTTGGCGCCGGAATCCCTGGTGTTGCGCCGCACTACATCCCGCCGCCATCAACCTTCAACGTGCTTCTTGGCTCCTCCTGGTTCGATAAACCTTGGTTTCTTTCCGAGGGAAAACTTGCTGCTGTGCGCATCATACCTTCCTCTTGGGGTTGCCCAACGAACGTGTGAAATACACGCCATCAAGCATAGATTTACGGCGCCGTTGCCGGGGAGATCAAGACACGCTGCAAGGGGAGTCTCCACTTCTCAATCTCTTTACTTTGTTTTTGTCTTGCTTAGTTTTATTTACTACTTTGTTTGCTGCACTAAATCAAAATACAAAAAAATTAGTTGCTAGTTTTACTTTACTTGCTATCTTGTTTGCTATATCAAAAACACAAAAAAATTAGTTTACTTGCATTTACTTTATTCATCATGTTTCCTTTTAATTTTACCACAAAAAACATACCGGTAGGACGTGGGTCTATAGTTGGGAGAAATAATATAGAAGAATTTTTCAATCATGTTAGTACTATTGAAAATTTTGAAGATAGACACTTGGTAGACCTTGCGCCTACTTATGAAATTGTTGCTGCGCATTTAGTTCGCCTGTTGGAAACTAAATTTGTTAATCTTAATCCTATAATCCAACACATGTTTTTCACACTTGGTGATATGGAAGAGGGGGAAAAGAAATATTTTGTATTAGAAACCCTTCTTAGAGAATTTGGTGGTCTAGCAAGAGAAGCTAGAAAGGTGTTTGCTAAATTTAATATGCTTGGTTCTCCTACTAATTTTGTTAGTCTCCTTGAAAGGATGGATATGGATAGAATAAGATACACTAATAATATTGATGATGGAGGGAGATAAAAGCACCAATACCATGTAAGCTCTTAGCTATGAATGATGCATTAGAAAATAACTATGCTTGGCTAGTTCCTGAAAATTTGTTTGATGAGAGTAGCACGCCTAAGACTAATGAAAAGGGAGATGCTGAAACTTATGTATCCAATATACTATGCCTAGTTGAGAAAACTCCACACCCCGCTGAGAATGCATCACCCTTCGATAATACTTGATACACACTTTACGCGCCTAGCTGAAAGGCGTTAAAGAAAAGCGCTTATGGGAGACAACCCATGTTTTTACCTACAGTACTTTGTTTTTATTTTGTGTCTTGGAAGTTGTTTACTACTGTAGCAACCTCTCCTTATCTTAGTTTTGTGTTTTGTTGTGCCAAGTTAAGCCGTTGATAGAAAAGTAAGTACTAGATTTGGATTACTGCACAGTTCCAGATTTCTTTGCTGTCACGAATCTGAGTCCACCTCCCTGTAGGTAGCTCAGAAAATTAAGCCAATTTACGTGCATGATCCTCAGATATGTACGCAACTTTCATTCAATTTGAGCATTTTCATTTGAGCAAGTCTGGTGCCATTTTAAAATTCGTCAATACGAACTGTTCTGTTTTGACAGATTCTGCCTTTTATTTCGCATTGCCTCTTTCGCTATGTTGGATGAATTTCTTTGATCCATTAATGTCCAGTAGCATTATGCAATGTCCAGAAGTGTTAAGAATGATTGTGTCACCTCTGAATATGTCAATTTATATTGTGCACTAACCCTCTAATGAGTTGTTTCGAGTTTGGTGTGGAGGAAGTTTTCAAGGATCAAGAGAGGAGTATGATGCAACATGATCAAGGAGAGTGAAAGCTCTAAGCTTGGGGATGCACCCGGTGGTTCACCCCTGCATATATCAAGAAGACTCAAGCGTCTAAGCTTGGGGATGCCCAAGGCATCCCCTTCTTCATCGACAACATTATCGAGGTTCCTCCCACGAAACTATATTTTTATTCCATCACATCTTATGTGCTTTTTCTTGGAGCGTCGGTTTGTTTTTGTTTTTTGTTTTGTTTGAATAAAATGGATCCTAGCATTCACTTTATGGGAGAGAGACACGCTCCGCTGTAGCATATGGACAAGTATGTCCTTGGTTTCTACTCATAGTATTCATGGCGAAGTTTCTCCTTCGTTAAATTGTTATATGGTTGGAATTGGAAAATGATACATGTAGTAATTGCTATAAATGTCTTGGGTAATGTGATACTTGGCAATTGTTGTGCTCATGTTTAAGCTCTTGCATCATATGCTTTGCACCCATTAATGAAGAAATACATAGAGCATGCTAAAATTTGGTTTGCATATTTGGTTTCTCTAAGGTCTAGATAATTTCTAGTATTGAGTTTGAACAACAAGGAAGACGGTGTAGAGTCTTATAATGTTTTCAATATGTCTTTTATGTGAGTTTTGCTGCACCGGTTCATCCTTGTGTTTGTTTCAAATAAGCCTTGCTAGCCTAAACCTTGTATCGAGAGGGAATACTTCTCATGCATCCAAAATACTTGAGCCAACCACTATGCCATTTATGTCCACCATACCTACCTATACTACATGGTATTTTCCGCCATTCCAAAGTAAATTGCTTGAGTGCTACCTTTAAAATTCCATCATTCACCTTTGCAATATATAGCTCATGGGACAAATAGCTTAAAAACTATTGTGGTATTGAATATGTAATTATGCACTTTATCTCTTATTAAGTTGCTTGTTGTGCGATAACCATGTTCACTTGGGGACGCCATCAACTTTTCATTGTTGAATTTCATGTGAGTTGCTATGCATGTTCGTCTTGTCTGAAGTAAGAGAGATCTACCACCATATGGTTAAGCATGCATATGTTAGAGAAGAACATTGGGCCGCTAACTAAAGCCATGATCCATGGTGGAAGTTTCGGTTTTGGACAACAATCCTCAAATCTCAAATGAGAAAATTATTAATTGTTGTTATATGCTTATGCATAAAAGAGGAGTCCATTATCCGTTGTCTATGTTGTCCCGGTATGGATGTCTAAGTTGAAGAATAATCAATAGCGAGAAATCCAATGCGAGCTTTCTCCTTAGACCTTTGTACGAGCGGCATAGAGGTACCCCTTTGTGACACTTGGTAAAAACAATGCATTGTGATGACCCGGTAGTCCAAGCTAATTAGGACAAGGTGCGGGCACTATTAGTACGCTATGCATGAGGCTTGCAACTTATAAGATATAATTTACATGATGCATATGCTTTATTACTACCGTTGACAAAATTGTTTCATGTTTTCAAAATCAAAGCTCTAGCACAAATATAGCAATCGATGCTTTTCCTCTATGGAGGACCATTCTTTTACTTTCAATGTTGAGTCGGTTCACCTATTTCTCTCCACCTCAAGAAGCAAACACTTGTGTGAACTGTGCATTGATTCCTACATACTTGCTTATTGCACTTATTATATTACTCTATGTTGACAATATCCATGAGATATACATGTTACAAGTTGAAAGCAACCGCTGAAACTTAATCTTCTTTTGTGTTGCTTCAATATCTTTACTTTGAATTATTGCTTTATGAGTTAACTCTTATGCAAGACTTATTGATGCTTGTCTGGAAGTGCCATTCATGAAAAGTCTTTGCTATATGATTCACTTGTTTACTCATGTCATATACATTGTTTTGATCGCTGCATTCACTACATATGCTTTACAAATAGTATGATCAAGATTATGATGGCATGTCACTCCGGAAATTATCCGTGTTATCGTTTTACCCGCTCGGGACGAGCGAGAACTAAGCTTGGGGATGCTGATACGTCTCCGACGTATCGATAATTTCTTATGTTCCATGCCACATTATTGATGTTATCTACATGTTTTATGCATACTTTATGTCATATTCGTGCATTTTACGGAACTAACCTATTAACAAGATGCCGAAGTGCCGATTCTTTGTTTTCTCGTTGTTTTTGGTTTCAGTAAATCCTAGTAAGGAAATATTCTCGGAATTGGACGAAATCAAAGCCCGGGGGCCTATTTTTCCATGAAGCTTCCGGAAGTCCGAAGGAGAGACGAAGAGGGGCGACGAGGGGCCACACCCTAGGGCGGCGCGGCCCCCCTTGGCCGCGCGGCCCCGTGGTGTGGGGCCCCCGTGCCGCCTCTTGACCTGCCCTTCCGCCTATAAAAAGTCTCCGTGACGAAACCCCCGGTACCGAGAGCCACGATACGGAAAACCTTCCCGGAGATGCCGCCGCCGCCGATCCCATCTCGGGGGATCCGAGAGATCGCCTCCGGCACCCCTGCCGGAGAGGGGAATCATCTCCCGGAGGACTCTACGCCGCCATGGTCGCCTCCGGTGTGATGTGTGAGTAGTCTACCCCTGGACTATGGGTCCATAGCGGTAGCTAGATGGTTGTCTTCTCCCCATTGTGCTATCATTGTCGGATCTTGTGAGCTGCCTAACATGATCAAGATCATCTATACGTAATTCTATATGTTGCGTTTGTTGGGATCCGATGAATAGAGAATACTTGTTATGTTGATTATCAAAGTTATGCTATGTGTTGTTTATGATCTTGCATGCTCTCCGTTACTAGTAGATGCTCTGGCCAAGTAGATGCTTGTAACTCCAAGAGGGAGTACTTATGCTCGATAGTGGGTTCATGCCTGCATTGACACCTGGGACAGTGACAGAAAGTTCTAAGGTTGTGTTGTGCTTGTTGCCACTAGGGATAAAACATTAGTGCTATGTTCAAGGATGTAGTCACTAGTTACATTACGCACCATACTTAATGCAATTGTCTGTTGTTTGCAACTTAATGCTGGAGGGGGTTCGGATGATAACCTGAAGGTGGACTTTTTAGGCATAGATGCAGTTGGATGACGGTCTATGTACTTTGTCGTAATGCCCAATTAAATCTCACAATACTCATCATGATATGTATGTGCATGGTCATGCCCTCTTTATTTGTCAATTGCCCAACCGTAATTTGTTCACCCAACATGCTGTTCGTCTTATGGGAGAGACACCTCTAGTGAACTGTGGACCCCGGTCCAATTCTCTTTACTTGAAATACAATCTCTTGCAATACTTGTTCTACTTGTTTTACTGCAAACAATCATCTTCCACACAATACGGTTAACTCTTTGTTACAGCAAGCCGGTGAGATTGACAACCTCACTTGTTTCGTTGGGGCAAAGTACTTTGGTTGTGTTGTGCAGGTTCCACGTTGGCGGCGGAATCCCTGGTGTTGCGCCGCACTACATCCCGCCGCCATCAACCTTCAACGTGCTTCTTGGCTCCTCCTGGTTCGATAAACCTTGGTTTCTTTCTGAGGGAAAACTTGCTGCTGTGCGCATCATACCTTCCTCTTGGGGTTGCCCAACGAACGTGTGAAATACACGCCATCAGGCTCCAGAAACGAGCCTCGTCACGAATTCGGACGATGGGAGGCTGCCAGCGCGAGAGGGAAGACGAGCACGTCTTCGTGCTGGCCTCCAGCACACGAAGAGGATGAGGACGAACTCGTCCTCTGTTTTTTCTAAACGAAGGGGTACGGGTTGGCCTATTGGGCTGGTGCTTGGGCTGCGGTTTGGGTGCTCGATGGGCTGGACTTTGGTCTGCTGCTGGGCTGCCACGGCCAGGTAAGCTCCAGGGGGTTTTTCTCCTCTTTTCTTTTTCTTCTTTATTTATATTTTCTGTTTTTGTGTTTCTTTCCAATTTTGAATCTGATTGGAATTCAAATTGTATTTGCAGGTTTCCTGTTATGTTAACTGAATTAGGATATAGTGCCATGACTATTACACTATTCTTTATTGTAAACAAATATTTTATATTTGATTATATTTCATTCTTGTGGGTTTATTCAAAATAGCAAATAGGTATGAGTTTATATTCTCATTTTTTTATTTCCTTTTTTCTTGTGAATCAATTCTGTTATGATTTATTAGAGTTGGTAATTTCAACTCAAAGTATTTCAGAGGTTATTATTAAGACTTGATTTCCATTTGAGAAGTGGATGACTTACATATGAATTTATGTGAGCACCAACTTATTAGGGTTTAATAACTTCTATTATAACCCCCTTTTAAGGTTTACACTATCATTATTTTTGAAAGTATCTAAGGTAGGTATTGTTTCATCATGGTTGATCTTGGTTACAAGGATAAATGATTGATTACTACACATATGGTTCTAATGATGGAATGTAGCACAAGGTTTTTCTTATGTTCAAGAATTGAAGCATAAGACTTGGTTAATGTGCAATACTAGGGTTCTAATGTTATTTACCTAATGGCATATGGTTTGGAATCTCAATTATAGCCTGATTTATATTATGATCACCATAGTGATACCTAAACTAGGGTTGAGGTTTAATTCTAGGTTGTAGAGATGAGATGACACCATATTGCATGTGCTAGGGTTTAATCTCCCCTAACCAAGGTAATATGGTTAGTTGCTTCATATCTTATGTGCTTCTCTAATTACTAAAGATTTGAGAATTGGTTTTATCTTCTACCAATTAACTTCTATTATTATCCTCAATTTATCATTAAAGTATCTACATTGGTTATAGTTCTTTTTATAGTTAACTTTGGTCGTATGGATATATGGTTTCTCACCATATAAAGTATAGTGTTTAACTCTAAGGTTTTCTTAGGTTCATTAATTTATGAAATATAGATGTGATAGGATTCTACTTATGATCACCAAGTGGTTCACAAGTTAAGGTTGGGATATAAGCCTAAGGTTGATTACTAGTGAGCTCCCTATGATTTCTTGTGGGGAATAACATCTACTAATCATATAAGTGTTAGTATTTGGATTATTCTCCTATTTCTCCAAAGCATGGTCATGGATTAGGCATGATCCACTTGTTCTTAATATCTCTACTTCAAGTTCTTAGGGTTTATGATCATCACTCAATTTGTAATGATCAAGGTTTGGATTCCTAAAGTATTCCTAATGGAATGGTCTTCACTTCTATGATCAAGTGTTGTTTTGATCAACTAAGCATAATATCTCCCTTATAGTTTCTTGGTTGGACATGGCTTTGGTTGTCTCTATGGGTTATATCCCAGGAAAATTGCCTGAGATATTCTGTTAGGGTTCCACTTAAATAATGTTGATATTATCATCTGAGTATATGGATAGTTCTTTCCCAAGTCCAAGTGTTGCCTCATTAATTTGAGTGTAACACCATAACTTGAGTTCTCTCATATAGGAATAGTTATTCTAGGGTTTATGGTGTACTCCTAATATTTATTTAGGTTGCTGAGCCAAAGATTCAATTGTCTATCTTAGTTGGTTTATTCCACTCCTTATTTCACTAAGTCATGGGCATAGTCTTATTCCACTTTGTATCTGGTGATCTCACCACTTCAAGGTGAAATGGTTTACCTAATACTTTAGTTCAAAGTTTAACATTGATTCTTAAATAGGTAAAGCTAGAATTAGTATGATTGGTCTCTCTCTCATTTGGGAAGGACTTGAATAATACTCTAGGGTTCCTCTTGAAGATGATGATTTGAATACTTGGATGTATATCCAAGGTTTAGCTCAAGGTTTGTTATTGCTTCTCTAATAATTATAATATAGAACTCTCACCTCTCTAGGTTTGATGTATAATAATTTGGAATGTAGAAGAATATATACTTCTTGAGTGGATCTCCTTGTTATAATTCCATTGTTGAAGTGGAATGAATACCATGAGGTTTCATGGTAGGATCATGGATTAGTTTTAAGACATGGAGAAGATAAGTGAAGAATGGTTTCTCCATTTATTGTTACTTGATTTCCAAATAGATGTATGTTCATATGTTATGGTAAGGATTACCATATTATAATCTTTTATAAGATCAAGCATTTGATCATTGAGTAAAGTGTTGTTGTGTTGATTATTAGTTCCCTTTGATCTAACCCCTTAGATTAAATCATCTCTGCCCAAAACAAGGTTTTAGCAAAGTCACATTGAGGTTTATAGCACTTGACTTGATGAGCTACTTCAATTCCACCAAGGTCAAGTGAAACTTCAGTTACTGTGACTGTTTTACTTTAAAGCGCGAAAATTCCCCAGATTTTCTATGCATGAATGCAATGCACACATCTGTGTCCTCTATTTTTGTAACCCCATTACCTGGGATATTACAGGTCAGCCCACACATGAACATTAGCACCCGTATCAACCCACCATTTTGTGGACTGAAACACTGAACGAACAGTAGGTAATATATTACCATACCCTGTAGTTCATTGCTATGTGTTGCCAATGACCATGTTAACAGAATTTGAATTCTGTCCAGCCTGACCTTTCTTTCCTTTGCGTTGTGGACAACGATGAGCCCAATGGCCCGTATCGCCACACCCGCAGCAAGGATCTTTCTTCTGCGTCTTCTTCTTGAAGTTGGTAGTCTGGGAGACTCCCTTGTTCTTTCCCTTGGACTTGTGAGCATTTTTCTGCACCATATTGGCAGCAGAACGTCTCTCAGTTCCTCCAGTGTGTTTGTCTTTTGCCCTCGCCTTCTCCTCAACATCCAGAGAGCCAATGATATTCTCAACAGAGAAATCATGCCTCTGATGTTTCAAAGAAGTGGCAAATTTCCTCCATGAAGGAGGAAGCTTAGCGACAATGCATCCCACGACAAACTTGTCCGGTAGCACACACTTGAGGAGCTCAAGTTCCTTTGCCATAATCTATATTTTATGAGCCTATTCTACTACAGATCGCTTCTCAGCCATTTTGTAGTTATTGAACTGCTACATAGCATACAGTTCACCTCCGGCATTGGCAGCACCAAACTTAGCGTCCAGTGCATCCCACAGTTCCTTCCCATTTTGGATGTGCAGATAAGCATCAACCAACTTGTCTCTAAGCACACTTAGAACGGCACCCACAAAGAGTACGGTGGCCTCCCTGGACGCTTTATGCTCATCGGGAGTAAGTGGATCTCTGGGAGTACCATCCGCAAGTCGGTGCACGCCCATAGCAGTTAGCCACATGAGGATCTTAGTCTGCCATCTCTTGAAATGAGAACATGTAAACGTGCTCGGTTTGAGCGCAGCAGCAAAACCAGGCGGTGAAAATTGCCTAAGCATATAAGGTTTTGGATTGTTAGAGTATTAGGAAATTTCCGAGTGAGTTTAGTTACCGAAAACAACATTACAGATGCACAAGCATACTTAACCACACACATCAGACTAAGCACCATTAGATCTGAATATGCAACAAGTAGCAGTGCAAGGTAGGAGAGGAAAAGCACGTACATCGTGATCGGGAAGGTCGCACCAGTAGCAGCACCACCACCAGGGAATCGTTGATGTCGCCCATGGTGTAGTCGGATTCGTCGAGGAAGAAGTTGAAACGGTGAAGAAGAACGCGGACAGCAGCGAGCAGTCGAGCCGAGGCGCTCCCCAAAAACGTTATCACCCGCCTCCCGGTGCAGGATCTCGATGGACGGGGTTTTGGAGGCCTGCTCTCCCGGACGGTTGTGCACGCAGTCGTCGGAATGGAGAAGACTAGAGAGTAGCACAGTAAAAGGAACTTTTTCGTGAGAGAGAGGTAGACTAGAGAGTTTTGTGTGTGTTAGCCCAAATATGTTCTGTATCCTGGTATAGCGTGCGAGGAGAGCCGACCCGACCGCCTTGCTACGCGTAGGAAGCCAAGGAGACGCGGCGAGCATGTACACACCCAACTCAGTTGGTGCGCCAAGCAAAAATTTAGGCTTCCTTGAGTGTGTGTCGAACTTGAGTCACGAAACGCGACGTGCGTGCGTGACGAGGTGAGGCGGTTCGGGCGGAGGGGAGTAGTGCGCGAGGGCTCCTTCTATTCTCACTTAGAAGGACTAGAAGAGCAGGTCTCATATACCACTCTAAGAGCATCTCCAACAGGCGCGCTAAAACGCGGGCGCGGCATAAAAACTGCCGGTTTGCAGCGCGCGGGAAAAAATCGGCCCTCCAGCAGGCGCTGCAAACCGTGCGGCGCTGTAAAAGTTTTAGGGCGCGGGCGGGTTTGCGCTATCGTGAGCGGCATAGTTTGTGCGCCGGCTACAGCACGCGGCATCGCTCGTCCACGCGCGAAAAAGCCCCCGCGCTGAAACTTCCCCTTCCGCGTCGCCGCCGGAGCACCCAATCCGTCATCTCCGCGCGGCCACTGGCGTAATCCCGACGATGGACGGTCCCTCCGGCAACCCACCGACTCCTCCCTACTCCGTCCCACCCTCCGCCGCCGCCGCCTCTTCCGCCCCGCCGCCACCAAATGCGCCAAACCCTAGCGGCGGCGCCGACGGCGGCAACACAACGGCAACTACGCGCGCTCTCTTCGTCCCACCGCGCGAAGCGCTGCACGCAGGCGCAGCCGCCGCGCAGGGCACCGGCAACTCGCGGGCCGTGCCGAGGAGGGGGAAGGCGCCGTCGACCAAACGGCCGTCCATCGGTGCCGCCTCCGTCGCGCCGCCGAAGAAAGCGAAGGCGCCCGTCTCCCGCCGGCCGCAGCTGCCTCCTCCTCCGACGAACCAGACACCTCCTCCTCCGACGAGTCAGTCGGCGCCTCCGTCCGGCAGCCGCATGGGCGCACATACGGTGCATGATGAAATGCCCGAGAGGTAAAAAACACTATTTTTCATCCAAATTGTAGTTTAGATGCATACCTAGCTGGATAATAATGAATTTCATTGCAATGTAGAGTCGATGATGACACATTCATGGAGACGATGAATGTTGGATCTTCGTTCATGCATGATGAAGCCGCCGATGGAGAGGAGGAATATGAGGATGTAGATGAGGAAGCAGAAGGGTTGATTGAACCTCGCCATCCCGGTCGGTTGGCCAACTACACCATAGCGGAGGACAAGTTGCTTTGCAAGACGTGGTTGACAATTGGAATGGATCCAACAACCGGTACCAATCAAACAAGAGAAGCATATTGGATGAGGATGATGGAGTACTTCAACACACACAACACAAGTGGGAACGAGCGAACCATGCGCTCACTTCGGTCCCGTTGGTCCGGCATCAACACTGATTGCCATTCACCTTGCATCATTGCTATGAAGTTCTAGGGAATGAAAAAAAGTGGAAGACCCGCGGCAAGTTGGATGCGGCAACTATGGCGGCCAATGCTACCGGTGATGCAACAATCATCGATGATGATGATTCAAGTGATGAAGGCAAGAAGAGAAGCTCCACTCCTCACTCAGTCAACAATGGGCGGAGGAATGTGCATGGTAGGAAGACCGCCAAAGATATGAAGAGAAAGAAAGCCGGAGATGACGACATTGCAATGGCTATGGAAAGGATTGCAAATGCACGGTTGCAAGCAAATGAAGATAGGAAGATGGCAAGAAACTTGGAGAAAGAGGCTATGGATGCTATTGAAGCTCGGAGAGCCGCTTTGGAGGAGATGATTGCCGCCAACGAGGAGATGAAGTTGGCTTTGGAGGAGAAGAGGCAAGCCACCGAGGAGCATCTACGCCTAGCGGAGGAGGAGAGGAAGCTTTTCTTCATGGATACTTCCCAAATGGATGAGAGGCAAAAGGAGTACATCAACCTTGTTCGCGGAGAAGTGTTGGCCAAGAAGAGATTGTTGATGGCCAACATGAACACACCCACGGCCGGCATGTTTGGAGGAGGCATGTTTGGAGGAGGCATGCCGACGTTTGGAGGAGGCATGGGAGGCATGACCGGCATGGGAGGCATGGCCGGCATGGGAAGCATGCCCATGCCCGCCATGCATGGGAGGCATGGCCGGCATGGGAAGCATGCTCCTGCCCGCCATGGGAGGCATGGCCGGCATGGGAGGCTATGGAGGCATGGCCGGCATGGGAGGACCAACCTATGGAGGAGTGTTTGGAGGGACTATGGGAGGCTCGGTGAGTGGTGTGTATGGGAGTATGGGAGCACCACCGGGAGGCTTCGTGTCTTCCATGAATGCTACTATTGCTCCTTCAACCCAAGAAGACGAGAAAGAAGAAGAAGGTGTTGACTTGGAAAATGCGGAAGTGTGATATGCAAATTGTGTGTTCCACTTTGTCCATTTGAATCATATGTCGTGTGTCATCGTTGAACTACGTCATTTTGTGTGTCGTTCTTGAACTATGTGATGTGTGTTGTACTTTGTTTCCATTTAAATTATGGTACATCATTTGTTTCATGATTTATGTGTGAGTATTTGATCTTGTGAGATGCATAGTAGTGTAGAAAATTGTTTTCCGCACCCGCGCGCGCTGTATTTTGCTGCGCCCGGCGGAGGACCATTTTTACCGCCCGCGCACGCACTACATATTGGCGCGTCCGGCGGGGAAAAAACCGGCCCAGCGCGCGCTATCTGTTTACCGCGCGGCGAAACGGGGGTTTACCGCGCCGCGTTTTAGCGCGCCTGTTGGAGATGCTCTAACTCCCTCTCAACTAGCAATATGGGACTAAACTTTGTCCATTAAGGCTTGATGAGCATTGAGATTTTAGAAATTGTAGGTTATATGGGTTACTTACTGGGCCGCAGCCCATCTACATCTAACATATACAGGGCGTGTTTGCGGCGGTATAGTTCTGCATCTGATGTATTGTCCTTGAAAGAATATCTTATAGCGATCTGATTCCAAATCGGTTTCTCGATCCGTGTTGTATCCGTGTTCTTTCTTTACTTCTTATACGGCATCTTTTCTGTCCGAGTTGGCGACATACATCGACATGTTCCTATATAAATCGGCTCACGTCTATTTGCAAAAATAATACTAGCATCGCGTCAGTTATTCACAATGTTAGGAGGATCTTTTTCAAATCTCGGCTGGTCAGACCTGCCCATCGATCTCCTGATCGGCATCGTGCAACTCCTCGAGCTACCCGAGGTCATCGCCTTCCGAGCTGTCTGCCCGTCGTGGCGCTGTGCCTCTACGGCCGCGGGCAGTGTCCCACCTCGCCGCACCCCATGGCTCGTGTCCTTGGGGAAGGATCCTCTTCCGTCATGGGATCCACAGCGGCCTGCGTGGCGTGGGTTATGCGATCCTGCTGCCACATCTGAGCTCCGCAGCCTCCTGGACGCCGAGACAACTTTTAAGGTCAGCTTCCCCCATGGCCCGGTCGTGGCCCTGTGCGGCGCCTCCCATGGCTGGATTATCACGGCAAACATGCTCTCTGACCTCGTCCTCTACAACCCCTTCACCTCCGCGTTGGTTCCACTCCCGCCGATCATTGGTTTTCATTCCTGCGTCGAGGGGGTCTACGGAGAGGACGACGAATCGAAGACCCTAGTGGGGTATCGCTACGGGCATTGCAAGGGTGGCAGTGTCGCACGTTTGCACGAAGTGGGCGGGTATTTCTACGACAAGGTTGTGTTGTCTGGTTCTCCATCTGCCGGCCGCGCGGTAGTTGCTGTGGCAATCTACTTGGACGGCAAGCGACTCTCTTTCGCGAGGGTAGGGGATTCCCATTGGCACTATCTTTCAAAGATAGAAACAGGAAGAGATGATAGCTTTGCCGATTGTGTCTACCACCTGGGAAGGTTCTACGCAGTGACGATGAGTGGAACATTGAAGTGCTGGGACTTTGCTGAACCAGGCAATCCGTGGAGGAAAACGGTGATCCACGAGGACGACGACCGCGACTTTGATGCTGTCATCACGAGGTACTTAGTTCCGACTCCTTGGGGCCGTCTCCTACAGGTATGTGTCATTCTCGACACACGCCAGGTAAACAACGTCAGGGTGGAAGTAGACAAGCTGGACATCAAGAGCCAGAAAATGGTACGACTGAGCTCGGCGAAGGCTCTGCGGGGGCACTCCGCTTTTGTCGGACAGAATAGCGCTGGAATTCTATCCAGCAAGGAATTCCCGGAGCTCAAACCGGACTGTATCTACTTCACAACTCCCCGGCTTGCAGACCATAAGTTTCTCGATAAACACCGTAACAAATGGAAGGGTCTGAAGGTCTACGACTTGAAGAAACGGACCCTTGAGGTTGCTTTCCCGTCAGGTGGAGGAGATTATGGAACCTTGTTTCCGTTGGAAGTCTGGTTCACCCCGAGTCTCTGATGGCTAAGCTACCCTGCTGTAACTAACTTGTAAGAGGCGTTCCGGTCTGCTTAGACATATTATTTGTGCTTCTCATTATTGTTGTTAATCAGGGAAAAAAACCTGCCTTTCAGATTCTGAACCATTTTATTATTTTACTGTATTTTTTTTGGTTGTTTCTGTCTGTGAGTCGTTCTAAAATTAAGTGGTTTTGCATGTTGCCGGATACAATCCTACCCCGTTGCTTTGCTCTTGTCCGAGTGTGTAAGGTGTACACGGATCAATTTGCTTCGCTATATAAACCTGCTGCTTAATAATGTATTTTTATCCACGATGGCAGAACAATATGCAAATCCAGGCTGGTCAGAGTAGACCTCCCCATTGATCTCGTGATCCACATCCTGAACCTCCTCGAGCTACCTGAGGCTCTCGCCTTCTGAGCTGTCTGCTCGTCATGGCGCTCTGCCTCTGGGGCGGCCGCCACAAGAGTCCCGCCTCGCCGCACACCAATTTGTTGGCTGAGCTTCTTCCAAAAAGCAAACAAACTCGTAACAAAAAACTGACCTTCTGTTCAAGTCTTTTGTCCCGATCCAGTCTCAAGTTGGGAAAATAGGTCAGCCACATCACCCCAAAACAAGCGAGAGGGCAGGGTTTTTTTGTCCCGGTTTTTTAGGTACCTTTTGTCTCGGCTGGAGGCTGGGTCCGGGACAAAAGGGTCTGATATCTTCTGCAGCCTACTGGCAGCCATTTTGTTCCGGTTTGTGGATTAAACAGGAATAAAAGGTCTTCTGCAGCCTACTGACAGCCAACGCTCCTTCTCTCTACATTTTTTTCCTTGGTGGTGGAAGGTGGAGCTTTATGCAAGTTTTTTTTTTCTTCATGTGCACAAAGAGATGTTTGATGAAATGTTTGTGAGAACGATGCCACTTGAGTTTATTTTATAAGATTTCTCCTCTTTTTTGTCCTAAAAAGTTGGCAACTATTTTCTCATATATATATTGTTGAAATATTGGGCCCACACTAAGTGGCCCATAGTAGATTTCAGATTTCCCTATAAATCTCAAAGCCCACATAGTGGCAGTCTTGTGAGTTTGAGCCCAAGTTGGTGGCAGCTCACTAGGGAGTGGCAAGAGATGGGAAGTTTAGTCCCACATGGAAAGTTGGGAGGAAGTTAGACCACCTTATAAGGTGGGTTGTTCCACCACTAGTAAGTGAGTAAGAATGGGAGTGGTTCACGCGTGCTCCTCCTCCTCCTCGCTCGCTCGAGTCGACACGTCACGACACGCCGCGCTTGTGGTGAGTGGATTGAGCCTCGAGCCGAGACTTTCCTTTCTTTTTGAAGTTCAGGAAAACGAATAGAGTCCTAGACGGACGCATCGCAGTTAGTCGGTTCGGGTCGCTCCCGGACCATGAGCTATCTGTAACCGACTCGAAACGTGCGCGCTACGTGGGCATGCCCCACGTTGCCTAGGGTTTCCTGAGCCTATATAATCTCTTGCCCGGCTACCGCAGAAACACATCTAATACACGAGTTAGGGTTTCCACCTCTCTCTGCTTGCACCGCCATCGTAGCTTACTCCATCCCGCGCGCCGATGTGCATCGGCGAACAGGTGAGCATGTCTCTGAAACCGCTCGTCCTTGCGATCATGTACGGGAGAGGGCGAATTAGGTTTTTGGGAAGCGCTCTGCGCGACTGCTCAAGCTCTTCATCACGGGTCGCCTTCCGTCCAAGTCGGGCGGTGCTGCCTACCGTCGTCTTCAACGCCGTCTACTTCGACCCATCGTCCCCGTCGTCAACAACGTTGTCATCAACAACGTTACCGCTGCGACATCGTCTGCTACACCTTCACCGCCACCTCCACCGGATCGGTACGTGCGACATATCTCGATCTGTTTAGCGATGGATGTTGTACTTGTTTGCTCTCGCTACCGTTCATGTTGATCACTGCATCTAGTATGTTCGAGTTTCACATGTTAGTAGTTACTATCGTCATGCTTAATATTCTGGAATTAATCATGGAAATTGTGCCTAATTATCCAACAATCCAAAAGCCTAATTGTAGGCAATTTCTTGAGTTAACAATGGCTGGTTTTGCTGATGCACTGAGGCCGGATAAGTTTATCGGTGTGCACTTTAAGAGGTGCCAGGTTAAGGCCACGCTCTGGCTTACTCATCTGAAAGTGTTCGAAGTTAGTGATGGTTTACCTGAAGGAACTATATTTGACCAAGATCAGAACAAGTTCAAGGAAAGCAATACTCTCTTCGTCGAATGCATTCTGAGTATTCTTGCTGATCGTCTATGTGATGTGTACATGCACATAACATATGGTAAAGAGCTATGGGATGCACTAAATGCTAAATTCGGTGCAACCGATGCAGGCAGTGAACTGTACATCATGGAGAGCTTCCATGACATCAGGATGGTGAACAACCGTTCTGTAGTCGAACAAGCACATGAGATACAGTGCATTGTGAAAGAGCTTGAACTCCTTAAGTGTGCCTTACCTGACAAGTTTGTGGCTGGATGCATCATCGCTAAGTTGCCCCCTTCATGGAGGAACTTTGCCACAACTCTCAAACACAAGAGACAGGAGATATCAGTTGAAAATCTGATAGCGTCTCTTGATGTTGAGGAGAAAGCTCGGGCTAAGGATAATACTGAGAAAGGAGAGGGTCAGTCTAGCGCCAACATGGTGCAGAAGAAACCCTACAACAAGAACAAAGGGAATAACAAGCCCTCCTTCAATAAGCCTATGAAGACTGCAACCTTCAAGAAGAAGAAGATGATAAACAAAGCAGATCTGAGCTGCTTTACTCGTGGAGAGACTAGCCACTTTTCCAAGGACTCGTCCGGAGAGGGCAGACCGCAAGAAAAAGGCGAGGCAAGTCAACACGGTGACCGCTAGCAATGCTGATGGGTACGGTAATCTTTTACTTGTTCTTTCGGTATTTCAATCTCCATGTTGGTGGATTGATACAGGTGCTAATGTTCATGTGTGTGCTGACATCTCCATGTTCACTTCTTACCAGGTCGCCCGGGATTCTTCCGTCTTGATGGGGAATGGGTCACATGCTTTTGTTCGTGGTGTTGGCACGGTAGATCCGAAGTTCACTTCGGGAAGATCGTGCGACTCGAGGAACGTGCAACATGTCCCTACTATGAACAAGAATCTCGTTAGCGGCTCCCTTCTATGCAGAGATGGGTTTAAGGTTGTTTTAGAGTCGAATAAAGTAGTTGTTTCCAAGTTTGGACAATTTATTGGTAAAGGCTATGAGTGTGGAGGCTTGTTCCGCTTTTCGCTTTCTGATTTCAGTAATAAGTCTGTGAACCATATTTGTGGCAATGTTAGTGATGATACCAGTGTTTGGCATTCTCGTTTATGTCACATTAATTTTGGTTTAATGTCTCGGTTATCCAGTTTGAGTTTAATTCCGAATTTCACCATTGCCAAAGGTTCTAAGTGCCATAGTTGTGTGCAATCAAAGCAACCTCGGAAGCCTCACAAGGCGGCTGTCAACACCCGGATTTTTACAGTCCGGATGCCTATTATGTCATACATCGCAATCCCAGGAAATTGTTGTTGCGAGGCATAATAGTTAAGTATCACAGTCATCATTCATTACAAACCATAATGTCTTACAAATTGGAATCACATGATCCATATTACACAAATAGTTGATCTAATGATCAACGAACAAACACAATTTCATAGCGGAAGCGTAAGATACAAGGACTCTCTAGTCCACAGGCCAACGCTTGACGTTAGAAGCTCCTAGTTGTGGTAGACGTCCTGCTGATCGTCATCCTCGTACTGCTGCTCGGCTTCATATTCTGGCCATTTGAATAGCCAGGGACAAAGCCGTGAGTACTTTATGTACTCGCAATCTAATACTAAAGTAAGTACTAACATTACTATTGAGAGTGTTCTAAGCTCTAAGGTTATTTGCATAAAGCCAATTTTATTTGATAAACATTTTTGTAAACAACTCCTCATGTGCTAACTAACCCAAGTGGGAACATTAGTGTCATTCCCACAACTCAGTTGTGATTCAAATTCAAAGTCACCTTTCAAGTTCCAGTCAAAAACACCAGTCACATAGATCTAAATTCTGATGACGGAAACAGAATGGCCTTTCCAATTGTCCATATCCGCGGATGCGGCTATTCGAATAGTTCTACACTCTGCAGAGGTCGCACACTTGTGCCACAACATTTGATTACATCCGTCAGGGATAAAACCCCGAATAATCGTAACTCGGTACGCGGATCATCAACCGTTAACCTTTCACTTACACACCCTAGTATAGGCACCTCTCCCCATGAGCTTGGCCTCCCGGTGAAAACCAACTGTTAACCCGGGAACCGCACAGGGCTTGGCCGTACAATTCACCATCAATTCACATCATTTCTCAACAACGGAGGCAGCCTCAAGCATAACCCCTATGATGTGTGTTCAGAGGGAACCCATACTAAGACACATAAATTTCCAGCTAAGCCCTACCCATAATCAGGTATTGTGGGGGTACTCAAAAATTGGAAGGGTATCGCATCCAACTCAATCATCAGTTTTCAGCCCAAAAATCACCAAGTCAAATTCATGTCATATTCACCTTCAAAATCTTTCAATGGAAATGACTCATCATTCCAAGGTTTTCACCATCATTATTTCATCAACACAAGTTCCCATCTAGAGTAGTCATTTTTAATTTAGCACTAGCAACTATGTATGAGGGGTGCTAAGTATTTGCTTTTCTTCTAGGCTAAGTTTGATACTCTTGTACTAACTCAAAACTAACCATGTAAATCATAATTCAAAAAGTACTTTGATAAAACAAAGGTAAATAAAGCTTGTAAAGTAAAACTGGGAAATAGGATCATAAGCATAAAGTAAATGGGGTAATGCCTTGCTCATGGTGAGCTTTGCACTTTGCAAGAGTATTATCTTGCCTTGGTTGGGAAATTGGTCAAAGTGGTCTTCTTCTTCTTGGAAGTAGACCTCCTCCTCCTCCTGGTACTCCTCGGTACTAGCGTCTAAAATACGAATACGGGGTACACAATCATCACACCAAACTAATTTACTAAACTAGGCACAAACATGGTTCACACACTTAAACTAGCATCACATATTACTATTAAGTTGGTGGGGGTGTTTTTCTTATTATTTAAGAAAAATAATTTCCTCCCATACTAGTCTTAAATGTTACTTTGAATTATTTAGAGAAATAATTTCCTCCTCATTATCTTTTTAAGATTTAATTTCTCTTATGCATAATATGTGACCTAGGTTGACCCAAGTCAACCTCTTCACACTTATCATTTGGAGAAAATGATTTAAATGAGGTGAGCACCTCATACAATTTAATTCTAGCATAACCAAGATTTAATATCATCAACAATTCCTATGAGACCTAAATGACCAGAGTCTCTACTTCATTTGGAAATGGTGGTGACAAGATTTAAATGAGAGAAACTCTCTCATAAGATTTCTTAATAGTTTTGGACAATATCTTTGACTAGAAATAGCCATAAAGTCATTTAAATCAACTAAGCCATGATCATTCAAAGTAAGCATGGCATATTTTTGTAGAAACTATTAGTATAAGTGAAAAGTGAATTATTGGAGGTGGAATTAACTGAAAAGCATTTATGGTTGATTTTTAAGAATTATTATAATGCAGAAAAGTCCCTGCCTTGTTTATTTTGTCACTTTAATTCTACAATAGATCTAGGGTTCTATCCAGTGGCATTGTGTAGATAAAATCCTAAGCTTTCCAACAATATCAAGTTTGCAAAATTTGGCCGAGTAGATTTGTCCCTATTGAATTTCAAAGTTTGCATCAGATTAGGGTATTTTTCTAATGTCCAAATTTGAATTCAAACCGTGGGCTCGCGCGGGAAATAACTGGGCTGCAGAGAGAAAGGGAAAATGGGCCGGCCCAGTACTGCGTCCAGTGCAGCGGGCCGCCTGACAGCATGGGGTCCACGCGTCAGCGTCTATTTAACAGCGAAACGGTATGGTGAAATGTGAGCTGTTGGATTAGAAAGGGATCGCACGAACGACAGACGTCGTCGTCTCCGGCGAGAAGGGCGAGTACCGGCGGCGACGGCAGGGGGTCGACGGCTCACCGGCGGCGCGGCGAGGGTCGGCGAAGCGCGGCGAGGACGTTGGCGAGGTAGAGGAAGCAGCCTGTAGCAGTCTCGCCTCCAGGGGTGGCCTCCTTCGCCGGCGGGCTCCGTGTACTGGCGGCGGCGACGAGCTGGTGATTGGGGCGGTGTGGTGGTGAATCGAGTGAATGGAGAGGTCGAGGAGGGGTGGTGTGAGGAGGAGAAGCGAATGGTGTGTCCAATTTGAGAAGAAGAGCGCCCCTTTTATAGCAGTGAAGGGTGGCCGTGGGGCGGAGCGGCAGTCATCGACGGCGTCATTGTTCCAAGGGCGCCAAGGGGCAAGGGATGGGCGTGGCGTGTGGCTGGTGCACTGGCGAGGGTGACGAGCGTGATCGTGGCTCCGCAGAGGCTCTGTGGCGCTGGCGCGCTTGATGGGAGTGCTCGGGCCATGGCGGGCTGTCGTGGATGCTCTCGTCATCTGCGGCGTTCCCGCGGCCCCGTGCGCGTGTCCAGGCGATGCAGGGAGCCGTCGTGCGTCGACTGGTGCTGAGAGGAGGGTTCGAAGTGATGCGAGGCAGTGGGCGTCGTCACGCCCTGGCGTGTCCAGGGTTGGCGCCATGCGCGCTCTGGCGCGGCATGGACGCGTTCTGGGCGCCACTGGGCGCGCGTGTTCTGGCGTCTCCGAGGCATGGCTTCGTCGAGTCAAGGGCTGGGCAGGGTCAGGTGAGTGTGAGGGAGCCAGTGGACATGGCGGTGCAGGCCAGAGGTGACCAGGTGAGGAGATGGCATGAGGGTGGCATGCCATGCCACGGCATGGCATGGTTTAGTTGATTAGATCAAACAATGGCCATTGCAAGTGGTGGAACTGATGTTGTGAAGTGAGAGGAGGGTCCAGGGGTTGCTGTGGTGGCTCAGGTTGGACCAAGTCCTCTCCATTTTTCAGCATGGGCACAATTATATACCCTGCCTATAAGGTGTTTGATGAAATGCCCGAAAGAAAATAATTTTTGAATTTTGCAAATCTTTTTGGTGGGTTGCAATCATATATTAAATGGAGCATTTTGGTGGTGGTGGTGATCAAAATGGAGTTGAGATGCAAAATCACATTTTGCATATGATCTTGTATTTGTGAGTTTGTTCCAACTTTGCTTGCTTCTCATTTGAAATTGGTGATGAATTTGGGGTGGTGGCTTTGGGCAAAGTTGAAGTGCTTGATGTTGTCTTGGATGAGGTGAAAAGGTTTGACCAAGTGTAGAAGTGAAAAGTGAAAATCCAGGGGCTCAAAGTGGGCATCATGGTAGAAGATGGCACATGTGACCATAATCACATGTGAGCTCCATTTTGATTCAAATTTGTTTTGAATTGAGTTGGATTGATTTCAAAGGTGTTAATAAGTGTTTAGTAACCATTTACAAGTGATGGTGCAAACCAATTTGGCCTAGATCAAAGATTTGTAAAAATGGCATAGGCCTTATGTGAGTGTGAGGTGGATTTTTAGAATTTCTTTTCTATTTCATTTTCATTTGACTTGGGTTGATCCAGGGATCATTGCTAGGGTTTTGGAATGAGAGTAACACATAAACAAGCATCATGGCAAAAGCACACTCAAATAAAATAATAAGGTGAGCTAATATGCATAGTCCTATATGATGAGAAAAAGTTTTTGTTGGCTCTAAATTTTGGATTCTTGAACTCTCTCTCTTGTTCATTTTATTGAAACTTGGGATGTTACAAACCCTTCCCCCTTACAAAAGATCTCGTCCCGAGATCTAGAGAAAACTAGGTACTAAAGAGATCTGGGTATTCCTTCTTCATGTCTTCCTCGCGTTCCCAAGTTGCTTCTTCTTCGGTGTGATTACTCCATTGTATCTTCAGGAACTTGATACTCCTGGTGCGGGTGGTCCTGAATGCTTCTTCAAGGATGCGAATCGGCACTTCGCGGTAGGTTAGGTCCTTGTTGATATCAATGGCTCTGTGGTCGATGTTCTTGAATACTTCGGTCTTTTCCGGCACTTCTAGGCACTTCCGTAGCAGTGAGATGTGAAACACATTGTGTACGGCGGACATCTCTTCCGGCAGTTCCAACTGATATGAGACTTCTCCTCGGTGACTCAGAATCTTGAATGGTCCGACATATCTGGGGGCGAGCTTTCCTTTGAGTTGGAATCTCTGCATTCCTTTGAGGGGTGAGACTTTGAGATACACAAAATCTCCGATCTCGAATGTCATCTCTCGGCGTCTCTTGTCGGCGTAGCTCTTCTGTCTGGACTGGGCGGTCTTGAGGTACTCGCGGATCTTGTGCACCTTTTCTTCGGCTTCGCGGAGAACATCGGGGCCGAAGACTTGACTATCTCCGACTTCCGACCAGTTCAGCGGGGTACGGCATTTCCTTCCGTACAGGGCTTCAAAGGGGGCCATCTGTAAGCTGGCTTGGTGATACGTCTCCGACGTATCGATAATTTCTTATGTTCCATGCCACATTATTGATGTTATCTACATGTTTTATGCACACTTTATGTCATATTCGTGCATTTTCTGGAACTAACCTATTAACAAGATGCCGAAGTGCCGGCCCTGTTTTCTGCTGTTTTTGGTTTCAGAAATCCTAGTAACGAAATATTCTCGGAATCGGACGAAATCAACGCCCAGGTTCCTATTTTCACCGGAAGCATCCAGAACACCCGAGAGCCACCAGGGAGGGGGCACAGGCCCACCAAACCACATGGCGGCGCGGCCAGGGGGGCCCGCGCCACCCTATGGTGTGGGCACCCCTTCGACCCTCTGGCGCCGCCTCTTCGCCTATATAAAGCCCCTGGATCGAAAACCCTGATACGTTCGACGAAACCCACAGAAACCTTCCAAAGCCGCCGCCATCGCGAGGCCAAGATCTGGGGGACAGGAGTCTCTGTTCCGGCACGCTGCCGGAGCGGGGAAGTGCCCCCGGAAGGCTTCTCCATCGACACCGCTGCCATCTCCACCGCCATCTTCATCACCGCTGCTGCTCCCATGAGGAGGGAGTAGTTCTCCATCGAGGCTCGGGGCTGTACCGGTAGCTATGTGGTTCATCTCTCTCCCATGTACCTCAATACAATGATCTCATGAGCTGCTTTACATGATTGAGATTCATATGAGTTTGTATCACAATTTATCTATGTGCTACTCTAGCAAAGTTATTAAAGTAGTTCTATTCCTCCTGCACGTGTGTAAAGGTGACAGTGTGTGCACCGTGTTAGTACTTGGTTTATGCTATGATCATGATCTCTTGTAGATGGCGAAGTTAACTATTGCTATGATAATATTGATGTGATCTATTCCTCCTACATATGCATGAAGGTGACAAGTGTGCATGCTATGTTAGTACTTGGTTTAGTCTATTGATCTATCTTACACTATAAGGTTACTTAAACATGAGCATTATTGTGGAGCTTGTTAACTCCGGCATTGAGGGTTCGTGTAATCCTACGCAATGTGTTCATCATCCAACAAAAGTGTAGAGTATGCATTTATCTATTCTCGTTATGTGATCAATGTTGAGAGTGTCCACTAGTGAAAGTGTAATCCCTAGGCCTTGTTCCTAAATATCTGCTATCGCCGCTTGTTTACTCGTTTTTACTGCGTTACTACTCGCCGCAATACTACCACCATCAACTACACGTCAGCAAGCTATTTTCTGGCATCGTTACTACTGCTCATATATATTCATACCACCTGTATTTCACTATCTCTTCGCCGAACTAGTGCACCTATTAGGTGTGTTGGGGACACAAGAGACTTCTTGCTTTGTGGTTGCAGTGGTTGCATGAGAGGGATATCTTTGACCTCTTCCTCCCCGAGTTCGATAAACCTTGGGTGATCCACTTAAGGGAAAACTTGCCGCTGTTCTACAAACCTCTCGCTCTTGGAGGCCCAACACCGTCTACAGAGAAAGGAGGGGAACGTAGACATCAAGCTATTTTCTCGGCGCCGTTGTCGGGAGGAAAAGTAAAAGGTACTCACACTCCGGATCTCGGCTACTAAGCTATTTCCCGGCGCCTGTAAGTACTCAAAGCTATTTCCTTTAGATCCTGCAATTGCAACTTTTTGTTTCTTGTTTACACTAGTTTGGCATAATGGACAAGAATGATCTTCTTATTCTATTTCCTGATTTAAAACATGGATTGTTTGATGCGAAAATTAAAAAACCTATGGAATCTTATTTGCATGCTGGTAGTAATATTAGTATGAACACTTTGAACACCATTGTTGCTAATGATATAGAAAGTTCTAAGCTTGGGGAAGCTGGTTTTCATGATCTTTTTAGTCCCCCAAGCATTGAGGAGAAAATTTTCTTTGATGATACTTTGCCTCCTATTTATGATGATTATAATGATAGTGGTCTTTTGGTGCCACCTACTATGGAGAGTAAATTTTGTTGTGATTATACTATGCCTCCTACACTTGATGAGAATAATAATGATAGCTACTTTGTTGAATTTGCTCCCACTATTACTAATAAAATTGATTATGCTTATGTGGAGAGTAATAATTTTATGCATGAGACTCATGATAAGAATGCTTTATGTGATGGTTATATTGTTGAGTTTGCTCATGATGCTACTGAAAGTTATTATGAGAGAGGAAAATATGGTTGTAGAAATTTTCATGTTACTAAAATACCTCTCTATGTGCTGAAATTTTTCAAGCTACACTTGTTTTATCTTCCTATGCTTGTTACTTTGCTCTTCATGAACTTGTTTATTTACAAGATTCCTATGCATAGGAAGCATGTTAGACTTAAATGTGTTTTGTATTTGCCTCTTGATGCTCTCTTTTGCTTCAAATACTATTTCTTGCGAGTGCATCATTAAAACTGCTGAGCCCATCTTAATGGCTATAAAGAAAATAACTTCTTGGGAGATAACCCATGTGCTATTTTGCTACAGTACTTTGTTTTATATTTGTGTCTTGGAAGTTGTTTACTACTGTAGCAACCTCTCCTTATCTTAGTTTTGTGTTTTGTTGTGCCAAGGAAAGTCTTTGATAGCAAGGTTGATACTAGATTTGGATTACTGCGCAGAAACAGATTTCTTTGCTGTCACGAATCTGGGCAAAATTCTCTGTAGGAAACTCAGAAAATTATGCCAATTTACGTGAGTGATCCTCAGATATGTACGCAACTTTCATTCAATTTGGGCATTTTCATCTGAGCAAGTCTGGTGCCATTTTAAAATTCGTCTTTACGGACTGTTCTGTTTTGACAGATTCTGCCTTTTATTTCGCATTGCCTCTTTTGCTGTGTTGGATGGATTTCTTTGTTCCATTACCTTCCAGTAGCTTTGAGAAATGTCCAGAAGTATTAAGAATGATTGTGTCACCTCTGAACATGTGATTTTTTTATTATGCACTAACCCTCTAATGAGTTTGCTTTGAGTTTGGTGTGGAGGAAGTTTTCAAGGGTCAAGAGAGGAGGATGATATACTATGATCAAGAAGAGTGAAAGGTCTAAGCTTGGGGATGCCCCGGTGGTTCATCCCTGCATATTTCAAGAAGACTCAAGCATCTAAGCTTGGGGATGCCCAAGTCATCCCCTTCTTCATCGACAAATTATCAGGTTCCTCCCCTGAAACTATATTTTTATTCGGTCACATCTTATGTACTTTACTTGGAGCGTCTATTTGTTTTTGTTTTTGTTTGTGTTTGAATAAATTGGATTACATCATGCTTGTGTGGGAGAGAGACACGCTCCGCTGGTTCGTATGAACACATGTGTTCTTAGCTCATAATATTCATGGCGAAGTTTCCTCTTCGTTAAATTGTTATATGGTTGGAATTGGAAAATGATACATGTAGTAATTGCTATAAATGTCTTGGGTAATGTGATACTTGGCAATTGTTGTGCTCATGATTAAGCTCTTGCATCATATGCTTTGCACCCATTAATGAAGAAATACATAGAGCATGCTATAATTTGGTTTGCATATTTGGTTTCTCTAAGGTCTAGATAATTTCTAGTATTGCGTTTGAACAACAAGGAAGACGGTGTAGAGTCTTATAATGTTTTCAATATGTCTTTTATGTGAGTTTTGCTGCACCGGTTCATCCTTGTGTTTGTTTCAAATAAGCCTTGCTAGCCTAAACCTTGTATCGAGAGGGAATACTTCTCATGCATCCAAAATACTTGAGCCAACCACTATGCCATTTGTGTCCACCATACCTACCTACTACATGGTATTTTCCGCCATTCCAAAGTAAATTGCTTGAGTGCTACCTTTAAAATTCCATCATTCACCTTTGCAATATATAGCTCATGGGACAAATAGCTTAAAAACTATTGTGGTATTGAATATGTAATTATGCACTTTATCTCTTAATAAGTTGCTTGTTGTGCGATAACCATGTTCACTGGGGACGCCATCAACTATTCATTGTTGAATTTCTTGTGAGTTGCTATGCATGTCCGTCTTGTCTGAAGTAAGAGAGATCTACCACCTTATGGTTAAGCATGCATATTGTTAGAGAAGAACATTGGGCCGCTAACTAAAGCCATGATTCATGGTGGAAGTTTCAGTTTTGGACATATATCCTCAATCTCAAATGAGAAAATTATTAATTGTTGTTATATGCTTATGCATAAAAGAGGAGTCCATTATCTGTTGTCTATGTTGTCCCGGTATGGATGTCTAAGTTGAGAATAATCAATAGCGAGAAATCCAATGCGAGCTTTCTCCTTAGACCTTTGTACAGGCGGCATAGAGGTACCCCTTTGTGACACTTGGTCAAAACATGTGCATTGTGATGATCCGGTAGTCCAAGCTAATTAGGACAAGGTGCGGGCACTATTAGTACACTATGCATGAGGCTTGCAACTTGTAAGATATGATTTACATGATACATATGCTTTATTACTACCGTTGACAAAATTGTTTCATGTTTTCAAAATCAAAGCTCTAGCACAAATATAGCAATCGATGCTTTTCCTCTATGGAGGACCATTCTTTTACTTTCAATGTTGAGTCAGTTCACCTATTTCTCTTCACCTCAAGAAGCAAAAACTTGTGTGAACTGTGCATTGATTCCTACATACTTGCTTATTGCACTTGTTATATTGCTTTGCATTAACAACTATCCATGAGATATACATGTTACAAGTTGAAAGCAACCACTGAAACTTCATCTTCCATTGTGTTGCTTCAATGTCTCCACTTTGAATTATTGCTTTATGAGTTAACTCTTATGCAAGACTTATTGATGTTTGTCTTGAAAGTACTATTCATGAAAAGTCTTTGCTATATGATTCACTTGTTTACTCATGTCATATACATTGTTTTTATCGCTGCATTCACTACATATGCTTTACAAATAGTATGATCAAGATTATGATGGCATGTCACTCCAGAAATTATCTGTGTTATCGTTTTACCTGCTCGGGACGAGCAGAACTAAGCTTGGGGATGCTGATACGTCTCCGACGTATCGATAATTTCTTATGTTCCATGCCACATTATTGATGTTATCTACATGTTTTATGCACACTTTATGTCATATTCGTGCATTTTCCGGAACTAACCTATTAACAAGATGCCGAAGTGCCGCTCTCGTTTTCTGCTGTTTTTGGTTTCCGTAAATCCTAGTAACGAAATATTCTCGGAATCGGACGAAATCAACGCCCGGGTTCCTATTTTCACCGGAAGCATCCGGAACACCCGAGAGCCACCGTGGAGGGGGCACAGGCCCACCAAACCACATGGCGGCGCGGCCAGGGGGGCCCGCGCCACCCTATGGTGTGGGCACCCCTTCGACCCTCTGGCGCCGCCTCTTCGCCTATATAAAGCCCCTGGATCGAAAACCCTGATACGTTCGACGAAACCCACAGAAACCTTCCGCGAGCCGCCGCCATCGCGAAGCCAAGATCTGGGGGACAGGAGTCTCCGTTCCGGCACGCCGCCGGAGCGGGGAAGTGCCCCCGGAAGGCTTCTCCATCGACACCGCTGCCATCTCCACCGCCATCTTCATCACCGCTGCTGCTCCCATGAGGAGGGAGTAGTTCTCCATCGAGGCTCTGGGCTGTACCGGTAGCTATGTGGTTCATCTCTCTCCCATGTACCTCAATACAATGATCTCATGAGCTGCTTTACATGATTGAGATTCATATGAGTTTGTATCACAATTTATCTATGTGCTACTCTAGCAAAGTTATTAAAGTAGTTCTATTCCTCCTCGCACGTGTGTAAAGGTGACAAGTGTGTGCACCGTGTTAGTACTTGGTTTATGCTATGATCATGATCTCTTGTAGATTGCGAAGTTAACTATTGCTATGATAATATTGATGTGATCTATTCCTCCTACATATGCATGAAGGTGACAAAGTGTGCATGCTATGTTAGTACTTGGTTTAGTCTATTGATCTATCTTACACTATAAGGTTACTTAAACATGAGCATTATTGTGGAGCTTGTTAACTCCGGCATTGAGGGTTCGTGTAATCCTACGCAATGTGTTCATCATCCAACAAAAGTGTAGAGTATGCATTTATCTATTCTGTTATGTGATCAATGTTGAGAGTGTCCACTAGTGAAAGTGTAATCCCTAGGCCTTGTTCCTAAATACTCGCTATCGCTCGCTTGTTTACTCGTTTTACTGCGTTACTACCGCTGCAATACTACCACCATCAACTACACGCCGAAGCAAGCTATTTTCCGGCATCGTTACTACTCGCTCATATATATTCATACCACCTGTATTTCACTATCTCTTCGCCGAACTAGTGCACCTATTAGGTGTGTTGGGGACACAAGAGACTTCTTGCTTTGTGGTTGCAGGGTTGCATGAGAGGGATATCTTTGACCTCTTCCTCCCCGAGTTCGATAAACCTTGGGTGATCCACTTAAGGGAAAACTTGCTGCTGTTCTACAAACCTCCGCTCTTGGAGGCCCAACACTGTCTACAGTGAAAGGAGGGGGAACGTCGACATCAC